>NC_142879.1:2500-305530 GCF_051225735.1 Oryctolagus cuniculus | reverse complement strand
ACCCCACCCCACCCCCGTCCTCCAGGACTGTGTTTTATCATCTTGACCTGGCAGACTTCAGAACTGGCTCATAACCCAGCCTTGTCCAGCGCCTTCTCAGCTGTGACCAAACAGTCAGAAGGAACCCTGTGACCTGGCAGCAAAGCCCCCAGCCATGCTCTGGACATTGGGGAGGCCACACCACAGCCCCCAGCCCCCACACCCGGCCTCTGAGCCCTTGGACTGCCCTTCCTCCACACCATCTCCATGTCTCTGCTCATTCATACGCTCTTCCTCCCTGCTGGACTGTGGTGCATTTGCCACATAATTACTAGTAACGAGATTATAGCTCCTCTTGCATACTATAAAATCCCTTGATAAAACAATTTCCATCCCCAGAGGCAATATGACCCATGGGGCTGGGTTCATTCAAAACACACAGGCTGGACGGGGCACCCCCAGGCCAGCCATTCAGATTGCACCCCTGAAGGTGAGCAATGACACAGGCTCACCAGGGCTGTTTTTCCTCTCCATTTCCAATTCAATACCTCTCCTCACTAGGAGGGGGAGGGGGAGGGGAAATACCTCCCGCTACTGCTGGCCTTACAGTTCTCCCCACCTAAGGGATCCAGGAAAACCGTAATCCATTAACCCTCTCCAACCTGATGGATGGGCTTTTCTCTTTGCAGTTAAAGGAATTTTTCCTCCAGCTCTACAGGAGCCTCTCATTTTCTGCCACTTTGTTTCTGAGTTGTGTTTCCCGCTCCTAAGCTGATAATCAGTTCTTTTCTGTGCTGCTGCAGCTAACTTAGCTGATGAGAGTTTGCACGTGTCTTGAAGGTTTCGTGGTTTTTTGTTTTGTTTTTATTTTTTTTATTTTTTTATTGCCAGTACTGAGTCTTGATTGGGAAAACTGCAACGCAAAGTGGTTTATGTTATTTGTCTGTTTTTAATGTTGGAGTGATTCCCTTAACTCTGATCAGATCTAGCCCACAGCCTTGGTTAAAATGCTCAGGTTAAACATACTAATTTTTGGCTAAACGGTTTGACTCTCTGACAGTTCTAAGCCGAGTCTTCCAACTTTGAGACTTCCAGTCGGATCCCTGGAACTCTCAAAGGATGAGACTCTAAATTTGTTAAAGTAACAGCTGTTTGAGTCAATTCAGATTATGCGAAGTGCATTAAAATGTTGTAAACTATGTCAGACCTCTGTTGTATTCGTTTTTGCTTTCCAGCTAGAGAGGTCTTATAAAAATGAGAGTAAATTCTGTGTATACAGGCCTTTATGTTGTTAATTAAAGTAAGCCAATACAGATTGGTTCAGAAAATTGGGTTAATGCAAACGCCCTTCGGTTTGCTTGGTTCCCTGCTCAGTTTTACGTGTCTTTTATATGCTTTAAACTTGTTTCTTTTAAAGATGAAGATCTTTTCAAAGTTGTAGACATGCACTAGTGTCTGTGTTTGCTGTCCAAGTGTTGTTATCCTTAGTAATTAAAAGCATGGAAATTAATTTTTACTTTTAATTCAGATAATGGTGTGGTAGTCATTAATATCTCAATGTCTTAAGTCATCTAGGCATCGGTGCTAAGTAAAACTTGGGGAAATGTATTATGCGTACTTTTAACATCTCAAATTCGATAAGAGAGACTGTTTGAGTTTGTTAGCATGTATTCTCATAGGCTGTCCATCAAGACTATGTAAAAGTGACTACATGTGTAAGTTTCAGAAGGTGTGAGCAAGTCACAGAAAGTTTTAAAAAGTTTACGATTTTAAAATATTGTTTACAGAATTTTCTAAGAGTTGAGTTTTAATGCCGAAATTACACTGACTTAAAGTTGAAGTCTGATCTTCTGTTACAATGGAGTTTTAAAAAAATGTGCACTAATATGAGTAAATATCTGGAAATGATCTCAATTGTAAATCTTAAAATCTGTTTTTTCAAAAACTGTAACGTCTCTTTTTAACAGTGTCTGCTTAATTGGTTACTCTGCCTGTTAGGAAAATGGTGCAGTCTTATCTATGGTGCAATCTACATCCTGACACCATCCGAGGGGAGGCTCTAGCCCCCACCTCCATTGCTGAAAGCCAGGTGGCCACATGGCCCAACCACTGGTGTCAAGCTCCACCCCCATCCTAATGGGATTCGCTGCTTCTGCTTCCCTGCCCGCCCTCCAGCAGACCTGTTCCTGCACACGTGGCTCTCTGGGCTCCTCTCTCCTGCTCTCTTCTTTCCTCACTAGCTCCAACGGCAACGGCAAAAGGAAGACCTTTCTCTCTGTCTGTCTCTCTCACTGTCCACTCTGCCTGTCAAAAAAATAAAAAAATAAGAAAAAAAAAAAGATTCCACAAACCTGCAAAAATGTAATAATTACAGATAATAAGAGGCTAATTCCCTCAGATATGTTTCAATTTATCCTTAAAACACATTGAATATTATTGTGTTTGATCGCTGGATGTATACTTGTATGAGAAATTTGTATTGTATTCTTATGATGTGTTAATTATGTCTAGCCCTCGATGCAACCCTAGGACCAAATGTAAGGACAGATTTTTGGGATGGAGAGGCTTGTATCTGGGTTCGGCTCTGGTAGACAAGTAACTTTGCTGCCATATGACCTTCTCCTGCCCCTTGGGAGCCTGGCCAGTTCCCAGGGAGGAGGATAAAGGAATGTTTCTGATAAACAGGTGGGCATGCTTCGTGTCTCAGCTCTCTGGCCAAGATCCAAGATGGGACGCACTGCTTGCCTAAAATCCTGGCAATGAGCCACCCTTGTCCTTGGGGGCTTTAAGAGGGAGCTGGAACAAGCCTCTGTTGCTGCTGTTTCATTTTGGGGGAACACGCAGTCAAGCTGAACGTTAAATGTGCCCGTGATGATTACTGATAATGTTTGATTCTCAGTATGGATCCTTTTCCGGTGCTGTGTCAAGATTGTCTAGTGATGCCCAGAGTACTGTAAATTCCACAAAACATAAGTACAACGCGGACGTGGATCGATTGGCTACTGTGACTGAAGTGTTCTGTGACAGTCCCTTTGATGAGGGATTAGCAAAATGGATTCACTTAAAAACAGGGCATTCAGGACCTGCCACTCTATGTGGTACATCATTACAAAAATCAACAAGGAGGGTTATGCCCAATAAACGAGGGTGCTATAAATGTGGGCAGCAGGGACATGTACAAAAATTGTCCAAAAGTCAAAAATCAAAAAAGGCTCCTCCTGGGATTTTCCCCCGGTGCTAAAGGGGAAAGCATTGGGCCAATGAATGTCACTCCAAAACTGATAAAGAAGGCAATTCATTAAAGAACAGAGTTCAGGAGACTGGAAGTGGGGCCAGCCTCAGGCCCTCCCTACAGGGATCAGTGGACTGTCTTGCTATAGTATCATTGAAGCAATGGAGCCATGTTTATTGCAACATTCTGTTAATCTATGCTCCTTTACCATCTTTCCTGTAAATAATTTTAGTGTGCACTCCAAGGCTTGCAGCGTATTTCTTGCGGATTAAACTAAAAGTAACTAAGTCTGTGCACAGCAGACAGCTGAAAAATAATTTGCTGTCACAAATTGGCGTAGTCGGCAGGATCCACAAGTATACAAAGCAATGCCTTTCTTTAAAAAGAAAACTGAAGTTGCATGTGTAACCTGTGATGTTCCTGGCTGAAAAGACCTTCAGTTCACCTCTTTGGTGAAGGAATGGGCTCTCTGCTCAGGATTGAGTGAGAATTGGGATGGCAAGTTACGGAGTGCACAGTCTCCACAAGTTATTGAGGTTTTGCAATCGGTGCCGGTAGAAAAGGGGAATGAATTATAGGCTTTGGGGAGGTGAGGATGGATTTTGTTATCTGCATATTGATGCATGTGCCAACAATTAGAAAAAGCAGTACAGAATAAATGTAAATTTGGAAAAAGAAAATGCTGCCCTTTGGAGTCAAACCACTAGGTAGTGGTAGGAAAATTATATCAAGCCTCTGTACCGCTGCCAGAGACAACTAAGGTTATTCAGTGTAAACAACACAGAAATACAAGTGGACATGAGAAAATATCTAAAACAGTAAAAATTATGTTAATGCTGGAGTGATGATTCCCATAATCACTAAAAGGAATTATCTAATTTGGCATGTTAAGAAAGCAGATGAAACCTGGAGAATGACTGTGGATTGCAGGAAATTGAACAAAGTTACTCTCCCATTAACTGCTGCAGTCCCAGACACCATCACTTTGATGTAAAAGGTCACAAGTATAAAAGCATGTTCTTGATAAGGAAAGTTAAAAAGAAAAGAGGTTTGTAAATAAAGGAAGGACATGGTTTGTAAAAACTGTTTATCTTAATGGCTAGTTTATACTGGAATAAAAAAAAAGAAAGGTTTGAGTAAGTTCAGAAGGTGTGAGAAAGTTACAAAATGTTATGGGAAGAAGAAATTTCTGGTTACAAAACTATTAGTCTATTTTCTTTGACATAAAATCAAAATCTGATCCTCTGTTAAAGCAATGAGTTAAAGTAATCTATTATGTTCTCTTGATGTCTCTGTTAAATTCTAACTGTTTAAAAACAGCTGCGAAAAGAACAATGGTGAAATGGAGGGATCCTATCACCAATCAATGGAATGGACCTGATCCGGTACTGGAATGGGATGCGGGCTCCTAAGGGATGGTTTTTTTATGCAGCCAATATGCCTTTACATCATTAGCCTCTGATAACTTCCACAATTGCTCCCCTGGGCCGTGTGGCCCCGATGCTAACATCTGTATTTACAGCGACAGACAGAGCACGTTGGCGGCGTGCTTTACCTGAAGACTACAATAACAACATCATCCTAATAGGACAGGGCACTGCCTTTGCCATGGCTATATCAGTAGTAAGTGTTCCTGGACTGGCCTTTTGAAATAACCGTGGACTGCGAAGGCTTGCATGCTTAGTGACCAAAACAATCTTACTGCTTCTGGACTGTCCAATATAGCTGAAGAATTGGATCAAGTTCGCTCAGGAGTGCTTTTAAACTGTGCAGCTATCAATTGCTTACTGTTAAAAGATCATATAAGCTGTAAATCTGTACCAGGGGGATGTCATTTTAACATTACTAACAATGTGCCATATATAGAGTGTTATTGATAAACCTAAGAGTAAAATGCAACATATGTTTATTACTAACCCACTATTCATTTGGAGGGTTTCAATGGATTCATTGGTTATTAATGTTGACTGGACCGCTACTGCTTTTCCTACTTTGTATGGGATGTTTTCCATGTGTTCTGCAACTTGTACTAACTTCACTACAGTCTGTATGGACTGAGATTCATCATTTAAAGCTTTGTACCAAACCTCTTTTGTAATCAAATAATTGGTATTTGGCTGTATATTTCATCTCTCACCTAATGTCAAGTTGGAATGGTACTCAATGACGGGTAAGACGCTCAGCATCCGGTACCAACCTAAGACAGGGCTCTAGGCCAAGCTGTCAGAGTTACCAATGACGGGTAAGGACAGAGATGACTGAGGGCAACCTAAGACAGAGGCCATTCCCAATTAAATAAAAAGGGAGAGATGTAGGCAGCCCATAAACAAGTCATAGACAAGTCAAGGTCAATCTTGGCTTGTGGAATTCCTGGGATGAGAAAGTCACGCACTCCCATGTTGAAGGAGGATGCGCTCTGCTAAAATTAACTATGTTATGACTGTGTTGCAGAAAGCCGATAAGTTGCTTGCACGTGTTGTTAACTTCTGAGTTGCCTTGAGCTGCAGCTGGTTATGCATAAATATCTCTGAGACACTGGAATAAATGAGCCTTGATCAGACTTTTGTCTTGGCTCCATTCTCTGCACCCTTGTCCCTCTTTTCATTCCCACACCCCCCCTTCGGGTTCCATTTGACTGGTGTGGCTGGCCCGCGCAATACTCTAAGTTCTCTTGGCACCTTTAACAGACTTTCTAAAAATCAAAGTTCAAAATTCTCTGGACTTTTGATATCTCCAGAGGGCCCCTGGAAATGTCAAAAGATATATTTGCATCTCTTACAATTCTCTTTCAGCACCCCATGGATAGGACTGGCCCTCACACACCCAATCAGGCCTTAAAAATCTATCCAAATAGTATTCAGCCTGGAAAGCCCTTCCTGCCAGTTTCTAAAAAGCAGGGCTTTCAGTAACAGCTTAAATAGTCCTGCACCTACCTGGACAGGTTCTCACTGAGGACTTAAAGGGCCTATCTCTTGAGGGGGGTGCACAATAATCTAAAATGTAGATGGTTAAATGTAAATGATTTGTTAGTCTATCTCCTTTCCCAGCCTGAGACTCTAGTCTTATACATTGGCTTAACTTCCTAGCAAAACTAGCTACTAGGTATCCAGAGGAAAACAAAGCATAGCCAGTCCATTAGAGTGTTAATTATTTAACCCTTATCCTCACCTCTGGGGAGAGAAAACCTGCCCCATCGAGGATATGGGCCATGCAAGCAAATTCCTACTTCTGCAAACTTCAGGCAGTCCCAGCCTTTCTCTATCTGGTTACAGGTCCCTAGATACAGGGAAATAGCACAGTTCCTAAACCAGGCTCTCAACAGGGAGCCAAAGCAGAGCCCCCACCTTTGGGAGAAAGAGCAAACCACAGCCTTTGCTCAGCTAAAGGACTAAAGCCCCTGCACTAGGATGCCAGCAGAAGGGACCTAAAAGACAGCCCCTGACTAACGCAGATGAAGCTGGGTTCACAGACGGAACCCGCTTCTCAGGGTATGCAATAGTTACAGCGTGGCACGTTACTGAAGCTCGTGCTCTGCCCCCAGGAACTTCCGCTCAGTTAGCAGAACCGATCACCTTAACCAGAGCTCTAGAACTAGGTAAGAACGAAACAGCTCCCAGGGGTCTCGACCTCCACCTTTAATTAAACCTATGCAGCAAAAGGGAACTTGCCCCGAGGACGGCTGGCAAATAGATAAATAGATTTTACTCTGTCAAGGCTACAGGTACCTGCTTACACTTACAGACACCTTTATTGGATGGGTAGAAGCCTTCCCAACCAGAACTGAAAGAGCTCAGGAAGTGGCCAAAATTCTCCTGAAGGAAGTTATTCCACGCTTTCGTCTCCCAAAATCTTTACAAAGTGACAATGGGCCTTCTTTATCTCCAGATTACACAAGGGATTTGTAAGGCCCTAGGAATAACCCAGCCCCTTCACTCTGCATGGAGACCTCAGTCTTCTGGTAAGGTAGAAAGAGCCAACCAGGCTCTATGGAAAACATCACAAGCATAGAAATGTGTGCTTGGTAAGGAAGGTTAAGAAGGAAAGAGTTCTTTTAAATAAAGAAAGGACATGGCTTGTAAGAATGACTTCATCCTGATGGCTAGTTTACTCTAGACTGGAATGGAAGGGATGGAATGTTTCAAGTAAGTTGAAGAGGGTGTGTGGAAGTCACAAAAAGTTATGAAAGAAATATTGGACATACTAAGTGCTGCTCAGGGAGGTATCTGTGCCATATTCCAGGAAGAATGTTGTTTCTGGGTCAATCAGACTGGACAGGTACAAACCCAGATTTGTACTTTCCTGGACAAAACCAAACAGTTCTAGGACCAGGCCAAGCAGGGCTGGGATTTCTGGCCTGACATCTGGTCATGGAAGTCCTGGTTATTTCCTCTCCTTGGCCCAATAACTTCTGTAATCTTGCTGCTTTGCTTTGGGCCGTGTGTTTTTAATGCACTTGTTCGTTTTGTCTCTAACAGAATAAAAGCTGTCGGACTCCAAATGGTAGTCAGACAAGGCTTCCAGCCCAATCCACTGGACGACCTGAGCAGCCCTCTGGACCGAGCAGGACAGTGTTTCCAAGGCCATTGTCACACAACATAGGACAGACAGCAAAAGGAAATACCCATATCCTCCTTGACGCCCATATGTCAGCTTTGAAGAAGCTACAGAAAATGGAACTCCATCATTATCCCAAAGAAGAATTTTGGGTATTCCCTCTTGAGGGGGGAATGTTAGGTAGGAAGTCAGATATGAGCTTATGTGTGTGTGACAAAGGCCTAAAGGGCTGACATCTAGGTCCAGCATATGCATCTCAAAGTCATCCCAATAACCTTCCAGGGGCAGCCTAGTATTTGCATCCTGCCCTGCCCCTTCTACCTGCCAGGTGGGGGTCCCCGTCCCTTCTGTCTGATAATCTTCCAGGTGCAGCCCAGTATCTGCACTTCAAACGTGCCCAGCCCCTTCTACCCAATAACCATCCTTCCTCTAAGGCGGGCGACGCCAGCCAGGCTTCCCCCTGTCTGATAACTTCAGGGAGAAAACTCAGATAGGAATTTTTTGTATTTACATCCAAAAAGTCTTTTGTTTCAGGAGGAGAAGATGTGGGAAGACAAGGCCCATCCCCTTAAAAACCCCCGGCCTCAACGGACTGCGCACACAGCCCTCTGCCTCCATGCTGAGCCACCCACCTGGCCTGCCCAGGTGTACTCTCTCCACTCCACCATGTAACCCCGCTCTCCCCTAGTCTGAGTGACTGGGCCCTCTCAGGTTCTGTCTGGAGGGGTGCCCATCTGTTCTTACAGATGTCCCTTCCCTAATAAACCTTGCTATTTTGCTTTCTGCTACTCTCTGTCTCACGCCTGAATTCTTTCTTGTGCGAAGACAAGAACCCTGCCATTCTCTGGTAACAGAGCCGCAGTTACTAAATGGCAGAGGCCTAGCCTAGCTCTGAGGAACTCCACAGCCACTGCCTCCCTGGGCCCCGTGCTGGGCTCCACAAAGGGAGACAAATTGCTGTAGGCAGGCAACAGGATAAAATTAATTAGGTTTGTGAGCTGGAAGACCACGCCTTCACCATGCCCCTGTGTGACCTCATGCCCCTACCTGGCCACACGTGTGCACTCACCTGCCAGTCAGGTTAATTAACTGCTCCTCTCTGGAAGTGGATTAAAGGCCTGGGACACAGTGGGCCTGTTAGGTAGGAAGTCAGAAATTGAGCCTATGTGTGTGTGAGAAGGGCCTGAGGACCAGTACCTACTGCAGGAGCTCCAGAAGCCCAGCCCAGTATTTTGCACTTCCCAGACCCTGGGAACCTTCCAGGTGGTCCCAGCCCTTCCCCGAAGGAAAGCTCCCAGGAGAGTTCTCTCTCAGGACCAAATGGGTTACCTGACCTGATAACATGGGGCAATAAAACTTCTCAGATGCCCTAAGGAAAGCCCCCCTACTCTGCCTGGTACCAGCAAATCTGGGGAGAAATTTGCTAATTTTCACCCAACAAACCCTTCTTCTGCCAGGACCCGCCATCCTTTGTCCTGGAGGAGAGGGGGAGGTGGGTAAGCAGACTCCCTTAAAAACCCAGGGAGTCCAAACAGACTGGGTCCTCAGCCCTCTGTCTCTCTGCTGAGCAGCCCACCTGGCCTTCCCAGGTGTATGCTCAACCACATAACCTCACTCTCCTCCAGTGTGAGTAACTGGGCGCTCTCTGTCCCTTCCATCCTGACGGATGCCCGGTCCCCAATAAAGCCTTATCACTCCACTCTCTATCTCACGCCTGAATTCTTTCTTGCATGAAGACAGGAACCCCGTGGCTTCCACGGCCTTTTCTCGGGTGACATGACTACCAGCAGAAGGAACAGCCACCACCACCCACATCTCAGCTGACACACGCTGAGCGTGACAGCACAGCAGACTATGCCACCTGGGCAGAACTGTGGTGCTCACTGCCGAGGGGGACAGACTGCTGGCTCCGCCAACAGGGGCAGAGCTGGCGATGAGAATGCTACACAGTGGGATTAAGAGCCCAGGCGTTTCCCCAAGAACTATAAGCAAGAGCTACAAACCTGAAGACAAAGCACAATCAAAGCCATGGCTACTGAGAGGTGGAGGTGGCCGGGGCACAGCCACAGCGGTGCTCCCAGCATTCACTCAGACTTTGCGGAGGGCCAGAGCGAGCTTGCCTGGGCATGGCAACAGCGGGCCCCCGGCATTCGCTCAGACTTTGCAGAGCGCCAAAGCAGGCTCCACTCTGCTTGTCGGGCGAGTGCTCCCAGACAGCCCAGGGAGCCCTCCTCAGGCCCGAGGGCTCCTGCTCACTGCTCTCAGCAAACAGAGGCAGCTTTCTGATAATTTCAGTGGGAGCTCCTCACTGTCCTGGCCTGCCACCTTCTGACTTCCTGTTTCCTCCTCTGGGAAGTTGAAGATGCCCACTCTTCTTCAGTTACTAACGTGGAAAGACCACATTGCTATGCCCACATTCCTAGGATGATGTCATCATTTACAGCCGAGCTTTGTGGAGCTTAGGGTGGAAAGCGTTTACGTTTTTTATTTCTATCTTTCAGTTCCATTTTTTCCATGAATGCACTGAAGATCCCCTGAGTAAGAGGACCCAGTGACTGTGCCATCTACTGCTGCTCTCCAGGTTCAAACCAGCTCGGCCCCTCACCCAGACCCAGCACAGCCCCCACCTGGTCCTCCCCCGAACTTGGCCCTGTGGTCAGCGTGCAGTGTGATTCTCAGAAGCAGGCACCCTTCTTCTCTTGGCTCAGCAGCTTGCAGCACTTCCCCACACAGCAGCCTCTGCCATCTGACTTTTCCCTGACTTCTTCCTTCCCATCTTCCCTCTACTTGCCTGGGGCCATTGTGGGCATGTGGGGAATGAACAGGCAGGTGGGTGCTCTGTCTCTCTCTGCCTCTCAAACTCAGACATAAAAGGGAAAGACACCCATTCACTCTCAGGACAAGCACACTGGCATTTAACTCCCGAGTGCCTCACACGCCCCACCCCACTCCCTGGGGGCCAGCCTCACATGTCCACTGGCTGAATGCCTCTCACACCCCAGCATCCCATGGCCCTGTCACCTGCACGGCCTCCCTTTCGACTCCTGACAACAACGGCCAGCGCCTTTCTCTCCACAACCACTGGCCACTGCCTCGTTCCCAGCACACACTTGCCAGGGGACGCCTCGCCTGCCCACCACTTCTCTTTCCAGCATCCACCAGGTTCCTCACACCACCAGCACCTACTGCCCCTGCCTGGGAGCAGCCAGCACCTGAGATGCAGAGCCACTGAAGCCCTCCAGGAGTTCTGAGAAGGACACGAGGTCCCTGTGGGCTGCAGAGAGCAGGAGGGCTTCCCAGAGGAGGTGTGGCTTGAGCTGTTCTAGAGGAGTGGACAGAATTTCCAGGAAGGAAATGGCACATGCAAAAGCACAGAGGCTCAAGTGTCAGGAACAACGCTGCAGCTGGAGAGACGGGAGGAGGCCTGCAGGTGTGCTGCTGCCACAGTAGGTCCCAGGACAGAGTCAGGGCCGCTCAGGCAGGCCCAGGGCTCCTGTCTGCCAGCCCTGACCCTTTGCTATGCAGAAGGAAGACACACGGGCTCCACACGCGTCTGCAAAGCCCCATCAAATTGCCACCCCAACTGTACTCCCCACTCTCCCGAGCTCTCATCAGAAATAGAGAAGCCTTCTCTCCTCCACTGGGCCCTGAGTCCAGTCACATGGTTGGGCCAGTAATGGGGGTGTCCTGGCCCAAACATTGATCCTGCTGTTGTCCTGCCTGCCCTTTTGCTCACTGAACAACCCAGGCCATCTTGGGGCCCTTCACCTGTAAGCAGGAAGACCCTCAGAGTAGGGAAAATGCAGGTGCTCACCAGGCCCTTCCCCCAGCAGGGGGCCCACCACACTGCCATTCCTGCTGCTGTGGCCACGCAAGCCTCCTCCCCACTTCCTGCCAATCAGCTAAAGCTCTGCGCCCTTGGGTCCCAGGCATGCCCGACTCATGCCAGCTCCTGCTGGCCCCAGCAGGTGCCCACAGGGGCCAGGCACAGCTGATGGAAGAAGCTTCTCCTCCCAGAACTAAAAGTCCACCTGGGGTGTCGACAAACAGTAAGAAAGGCTCGCCAGAAGAGCCGGAGCACCACTAGGGACCTCCTGACACCCACCTGCCCATGGTGCAAGCCACCGTCTCCACACAAAGCAACCTCCTTGTACCTTCTCTCAGGTTCACAGCCATGCATACACCTGCACCTCCCAGACAGGGAATTCACCTGCTCACCAGGATGTGCTCGTACCCCCGGGTCAGTGCTCACGGCTCATCACAGGCACATGCTGGGTGTCACCCAAGGCACTCTGCCCAGCTGAGCCTGATACAGCGTGCTCATCCTGTGAACAGTGTCGTGAACAGTGTCCTTCTCACAGTCTCACAGTCCGCTCTGTGCTTTCTGTTGGTGGTCTGTGGATTCAAGTGCCCCCATGTTTTGTGTCAAGGCACTGGCTGGCGCTCCCAAGTGCAAGAGGCCAGGCTGTGGGTACGGAGTAGAAAACACATGCTCCCGCACCCCGTCCTGCCCAGGGGCCCCCTTCCCTGCTGGCCACGCCTCCGCTCCTGCTTCTTCCACAAGTCCTTGTTTGTCTGTGGCCAGAAGAAACTTTTTGAGAACCCA
This sequence comes from Oryctolagus cuniculus, assembly GCF_051225735.1. Taxonomy (NCBI): domain Eukaryota; kingdom Metazoa; phylum Chordata; class Mammalia; order Lagomorpha; family Leporidae; genus Oryctolagus; species Oryctolagus cuniculus. The sequence goes on along the minus strand of NC_142879.1, from coordinate 293,159 downwards.
GACTTTCTGTTGCCCTGAAAATAGAATCTGAACATACCAGCTCCTCCCAGCTCAGCCAAGTGGGAGCCACCCTGCTCCTCCTCACTGGCTCAGCCACCCTGGCCCTGTCCAGCCTCTGCAGTGCCTGCTGCTCTGCCTGGGGGCCTCCCCATCCACAAAGCTGGCCCAGCTCCAGGGGGACCATCGCGGATGGCCCCTCACCCCCACTCTAGTCCCCACCACAGAACTGGCCGGAGGTGGCCCCAGATGGCCACCCTTCCCTGATTCCCTGCCCTCTTCCACAGGTTCTGGCATGCCTGCCTTCACCCTCACGGGGGCTCATCTGCACACTCCTGGGGAGGGTGGCACGTGGCTCTCCTCTCTGCAGCTACACCTCCCATTCCCAATCAGTTGATGGTGTGGGATCTGGGAAAACAGCTCACCATGTCTGCAAGCCCTTGCCCACCCCTTCTCCCTCATCCCCCTCCAGAGTCTTAGGCTGCAGCCTCACAGTCACCTCACTGCTCCTTAAGCCTAAGCAGTGACCACTTTTCCAGTGTTGTGCAGGAGGCGCTCTCCCATGGCCTTATCACTAAGGCTGGCAGCTTAACAGATGTGGGACTGAATCCCATATGCAACCATCACCCTGCACTCCCTGTGCTCCCCCTCACCCTGCCCGCCAACAGGTGCTGGCAGCTGTAGATGATTGTAGATGCTCCTACAACCTTGCCCACGAGGCATCACTCGCACTACGCTCATTTCTGCCTGGCTTCTCCCACGCAGCCGCTGCCTGCGGAGACCCAGCCCATGCTGAAGTTCAGTCTCTATTGTTGCGTGCTATTCCACCGCACTGGTCTACTCCACAGACCAGTGTGCTAGCCATTCATCTGCTAACTGGGTTGTTTCAACATGGAGCTACTACAAATAAGGCGCCAGTGTATGGACGTACGCTTTCATTACTCTTAGGCAAAAAATGCAGAGTGAACTGTATCACTTGGAAGGAATCTGCAGAACCTCTAAAAAGCACTGCTGCACTGTCTTGTGACCTGTAAAGTCCCAGTTCTCCCGTGCCCTCACCAGCACTCTATTGTCAGTATCTTAGTTTTGGTCATTTGCAGCCATGTGGGACAGCCCTAATGTCTTAATGATGTGCTAGAGTGCATGCCTCATTTGCCACTCGTGTGAATTCAGCTGAATTTTGCTCAGAACACCGGCAGCTACGTCCACAGAGGCCCTGAGTCAGCAGTTCTGTTTTCTTTTTTTTTTGAAAATTTTTTTTATTTGACAGGTAGAGTTATAGACAATGAGAGAGAGAGACAGAGAGAAAGGTCTTCCGTCCATTGGTTCACTCCCCAAATGGCCGCTATGGCCGGCGCTGCCCTGATCCGAAGCCAGGAGCCAGGTGCTTCTTCCTGGTCTCCCATGCGGGCGCAGGGCCCAAGCACTTAGGCCATCCTCCACTGCCCTCCCGGGCCACAGCAGAGAGCTGGACTTGAAGAGGAGCAACTGGGACTAGAACCTGGCGCCCATATGGGATGCCAGTGCCGCAGGCGGAGGATTAGCCAAGTGAGCCACAGCACCGGCCCCAGTAGTTCTGTTTTCTTACAGCATCTTCTGTCTGGTTGTGTTTTGGTGTTGGTCTCCTACAGCAGGCCGAGTTTGTGCATAGCTGGTATTACTTATTTATTTGTTTAGTAGACTCCAGCACACAGTTACCTGGGACTAGAGTTGCTGCTGTGCGAAGGTGTTTAACCCAAACCTCTGTCTATCACAGATAGGGCTGTCCACCTCTCCTCGGGGGCTCACGGATCTGAATGACATTGTTAAATTTACTGACATAAGCCTCCGTGACACTACCCTTCTCGTCTTAGGCTCTGCAGGGTCTGTAATGACGCGGCCTTTCTCCCTGACACTGGTTATGTGAGTCCTCTCTCCTTCCTTCCTGACTAGTCTGATGAGAGATTTCTCGATTTTATTCACAGTTCTTAGTGGCACTGAGTTTTCTCCACTTTTGTGTTTTCTGTGCAATGACCTCTGTTCTGATCTTTACTATTTACTTAACTTACTCTGGGCTTACTTTGCACTTCTTTTTCTGCTTTTAAAAATTTATTTTACTCACTTAAAAGGCAGCAAGAAAGCTCCCATCTGCTGCTTCACTCCCCAAATGCCTGTGACAACCCAGGCCAGTCCAAAGCCATGAGCCCAGAACTCAATCCAGGTCTCCCATGTGGGTGACAGGGACCCAGCTCCTTGAGCCATTACCTGTTGCCTCCCAGGGTGCGCATTAGCAGGAAGCTGGAATTGGCAATGGAGCTAGGACTTGAACCCAGGCACTCTAATTTGGGTGGCAGAATCCCAAGCAGCATCTTAACCACTACCCCAAACTCCTGGCCCCTATTTCTTATGCTGGAAGCTGACGTCACCACTTTGATTCTTTTCTAATATAGGTGCACACTGTAGTAACGTTTGTGCTTATTGTAGGCAGTATCTAGCTGGCAATACTCAGCCTGGCAATGCCTTTCAGCTGTTTTTGTTGAAATGGGGGGTTCAGATCCATTCTCTGGCCTCTGCTGTGCTGTTTGTCTCCTATGTTCTTTGTGTCCCCCTTCCTCTTCTTCTGCCTTTGTTTGGATGAACTGAATAGGTTCCATTTTCCATGCATTACTGGACTGTCAGTGACAGCCCTCATGCTACTAAGCACCTTGGGATGTATAGCACACATTAGCTCACGGGGGTCCAACTCCTAAGGGCATGCACGCGTGGGGGCCCACCCAGCACAAGTCCCAGTGCTCCCCACCCAGCCTTGATTCTTCCTCTCGCTCCTGACCTCAGCATGGACGCTGGACCCATGCTGCATTGTCACTACTGTCATGAAAGCACTTCAAAAAGTTCATGAAAAAAATGCATCAAATTCTATGCATTTTCCATGAACCTTCTGAAGACTTCTCATATTTAAACAGTACGTTTTTTTTAAAGAGATTTAAACTGTGAGAAGCACCTCCTCCATCCAGCCACACACTCGCCCCATCACTCTGCTCCTCTCTGGACTCAGCTCTGCCTGAGGGACCTCCTGTAACTCCCACTGCAAGGCGCCGGTGGCTCCTCTCGCCTTGGGATGCCTGAAAGCATCTTTATTTTCCTTCATTTTCAGAGCTATTTCTCCAGAGTTCCAGGCTGCAGAGTGAGCCTCCCTCCCAGTCCATGGGCAGCTCTGCCCGTTGCCAGCTCACAGGCGCTCCTCCCAACAGAAGTCTGCTGGGTCCGCCTGCTGGTGTTGCTGTGCGTGAGGCAGCCTCTCCTGCCTGGTACTGCGAAGACGCCCTCTTTCCCGGAACACCACGGTCTACATGACTCTGGCCCCCAAACGCTGTGCTGGAACCTAATCAAAGCCGGTGGCCTTAGGAGCCAGGGACTATGGGCAGTGATTGGGATCTGAGAGGAGAGCCCTCACCATCGGAATCTGCCTCTTTGTCACAGAGGACTGGGGAGCCTCCGAGCCCCTTCCACCATGGGAGGACTAGAGAGAAGACATCACCTGTCCGCCGGACACCAGGCCCACCTTGACCCTGGGTTTCGCGGCTCCCAGAGCTGTGAACACAGCTTCCACTGTTGGTGTGCTGCCCACTTCATGGCGGCCCCAACAGAACACACAGTGCTTTCGTCTTCAGCAGGGTTCTCTACCAAACTTGGAAATTTCCAGCCATTATTTCTTCAAATCTTTTGTTCTTTATCTCTCTCCTTTGTGGACTTCAATTACACACACAAGGGCTCTTCAAAAAGTTCATGGAAAAACACGCATGGGTCACAAAAGTTTTGTGCAGCAAACAGACTTCCCCTTTACTTCCACTGCACGAACTCTGGGAAGTCCCCTCGCGGATGGGGCCACTGGAAGGTGCTTCACAGCTAATGCTCCACCCCGTAGAGTTCTGTTTCTGTCGCTGTGACACTAAGTTCGCCATGGTCTCCTTCTGCACAGTATACACATGTTCATCTCACCCAGTGTATTGTTCATGTCACACACTGTAGTTCACTTTTAGAAGCTTGGTTTGGCCTTTTTATATCTTCCACACCTCTGCCTCTTGTCTGAATACGCCCTCGTGTACTGGAACCATAGTTCTAATGTCCTATACTACTAACCTTTTTTTTTTTAATGAAAACTTTCATAAAGAATTATACATTTACTTCTATCCGGCATAATTCACTAACCAGACATGCTAGAAGGTATTAGCTTCATTGTACAGAAGAGTGGAAGCATTGTTCCCATATTTATTTACTTATTTAAAAAAGGGGGGGTATTTTTCAGAGGGGGAGAGAGAGGCCTTCTACCCATTGGTTTGCTTTCTAAATGGCTGAAACAGCGGGGCTGGACCAGGTGAAAGCCAGGAGCCCAGCACTCCATCCAGGTCTCTCACATGGGTGGCAGGGACCCAAGCACTCGGGCCAGCCTCTGCCTTCCTAGGCCCGTTAGCAGGGAACAGATCAGGAGTGGAACTGGTGCTCTTACATGGGATGCCACACTGCAAGCAGCATCTTAACCCACTGTGCCACAACGCCAGCCTGGCCCACGTTTAGTCTGGCCGATCTCAGACACAAGCCCTGCGCTTCCAGACTCACAACCGTTTTTCCATGACTCTGTAATACATCATTTTAAAGTCATCCGATTTCACGATGTTTTACAGCATAAGAGTGACATCTTCTGCCAGGTGACCTCTGGAGCCAACCAGCCCAATTAATTACCTCACAACCTGGCCCATTCCAACGCACTGTTTTACTGCTAACTCATTTCACAGCTATGTTTAAGGGCTCCACGAGCCAAAATTAAAGCAAAGCTGATTTGAAAGGACCCAGGAACACAACCCTATGGCAGGTTTTCACGTTTAACTTAGGCCTGGCACATCCTCACCAACTGCTTAGATCACAAGCTGAGGCAATTTAGGGATGGACCGCTGATGAAAGACACAGGATGTATCGACGGACTGACCGCCCCCCGGGATTAATTTCCCATAACTCTTGTTGCTGGCCTACTATGTCATTAACAGGATAAACAGCAAGACTTCTGGGGTCTAGAATATGCAAGGAAAAGGTCCAATTAAGCTGTTTATTTCGGGCCTTAAAAAGCCACAGTGCTAATTTCATTCACACCAAACCAAGAAAATGGTTCACTCCTTCCTGATCTGATGCCTAATCATCAGGGAAACCAGGAAATCCAACCCCCAAGCCAGAGGCGGGAAACGGTGGGCATTTCCAGGCTTATGGACGGCACAAGAAGCCACAAGAGCTGCCTGTGTGCTAAGGGGAGATGCCCGGCTGGCTTGCTGGAAAAGAGCTACCTGGGTGAACTTTGGAATTCTGAGGATACAGCATCAGATCAGCAAGAGGAGGCCTGGGAGACCGACCCGCCTTAAGAGCAAGACCTCTTCCCCCAGGCGCACGGCTGCCTGAGAGGGGCTCTGTGAGCTCCCTGAAATTCCAGGTAAAATTCTGGGTATGTGTGCTTGCCCGGCGAAGGGATCCTTCCTTTCCCAAATTCTGAGATAAGAAAAGGACTACGCCAGCTGCAGGCTAGAACAGAAAAGCCATCATATACACTGAGAGCCAGCCAAGTCAGAGTGCCTGCAGAGTTGCCACTGAGAAGCCGGAACATGGATCCACAGCAGACACAACCGAGCACTTGTTTGGTGCTCCTCTTCCTAACTGTGTTTCAAGTCTTTTTCAAAACAAGACCCTGGTAGCCCCCAAGCTGAGGAATGCCTGTGGGCTTGGTCCACAGCTACAAGTCGCGGGAAATCTGTGCACATGCTCCGGCCATTCACCAAAATCAAACCCCAGGACAGACGCTGTGACAAAGGAAGACTCCTTCCTCAATGGTCGGAGCTGAGTCCAGAGGAGGCAGCACCCACTGTGGAGAGCAGTGGAACTTCTCCTTGGCACTGGGCAGGGACGTGGTGCCTGCCGGGATCCTGACTCTTTTCCTTTCCAGTTTCACTGTGTTTTCAAATACTTTGGGTCTAGTCCAGCAGGCGGATGAGCTGATTGATGCGTCCACCCTGATAGCCAGGTGACCCCATCTCCTCAGGAGGCCCACTCTTCTTGGTAGCACGACGGCCACTGACAGTCGGAAAGGGCGCAGGAACCCTGCGATATCCTGGAAGTACTTCCCCGGGAAGGCAACTTCATGAACGAGGTCTTCCAAGCAGATGACCCCAAATCCCCCGAGGTGCTCCTCAATCATGGTGTTGTCTGTCAGAGGGAATGTCTTATTGTGGACCCTTGCTTTCCACGTTTCAGATGAGTTCCCGGACAGACTTCAGATTTGGAAATCCCAGGTCACATAAGGTTCCACTATCCACAACACTTGTAGGTTTGGGGGGGGTGACTTTGACAAAGATGCCACTGAACAGTTTTTCCAGGCGAAGTCTTGCAATGGTCCTCTCCGCCAGTGAACTCACCCGTCAATCCTCTGGAGACGTACAATAAAGGCCAAGGAATGCTCGTCTGGCACTTCCAAGGCATGAGGTTTCACTTCCAGTCATCTGCGCCGTACCGCACCACATCACTGCCACCAGGAATCATGTAACAAAGGATTCCCATTGCTTAAACCTGAATTCTTTTCCTTTCCTCTCCTTCTGCCAAAAGTGCCGGCTTTGCCTGTGTGGCTCCGAGGGCTGTGGCTTCCTCTCTTTCAGGAGATTTCCTGGAACCAGTGGAATCCTTTTTCTTTGCTCTTCTTCTGCCATCTTTCTTCTCTAGACTGCTGACCTTAACACCAGTACCAGTCTGGGGGGTTCTCCTCCTCAGCATGCGTCCTATTGCCCTGCTTCTTTGCATGCCTGGTAATTTTTGACTGGATGGTAGATACTGTGACCTCTGCCTAATGCTGACAAATAATTCCCCATAAACATCTGCGAGCTTTGTTCTGCAGCGCAGTTATTGAAACCACATTGCCGTTCTGAACTCCGCCATGCAGATCCAGAGCAGCTGATCTGGAGATCACTGTCCTCACAGCGGTACTGCACTGCACACCCGCAGATCTGAGGCACTGGGTGTGGCCCGGAGGGAGAGCCAGGCACTGGCCACATCCCCTCACGTGCACTCCTCAGTGGTCAGCTGAGTCTGCAGAGGGGACACTGCTCAGGCCCCGGGCCTCTCTCCCTGCACAGCTCTCACCTCCCTGCCCTCTGGCCTGCACTCTAACTCCCATTCCTCTCTCCTCAAGTCAGGAAGTCCACTGGACTCACCGGGACTTCCATGTCCTGCAGTGCAGCCTGGAAACATCAAGACCATCAGCTGGGCAGCCACAGGACTCGCCCCCGGCACTCATCTCTCAGACCAAGGACCTCTCTGCTTGAGCTTCAGTCTGCCCAGCAGAGTTCCACGTGTGGTATCTGACTTGTGGCTGTTTCAAGTGGACAGCTCAAGGGTCCTTTTCATACCATCTTGGTCAGAAGCCGTTTCTGTTCTTAATTTTACACGCATATGACAAGTGTACAGAGAAGGGTTGGCTCAAGATCCAAGTTCTATGTGGTCTCAACCCCAAAACAAACACACACCAAGTTCTATCCACTATTCCCCATTTCCGTGAATGCCACCACAGTATGAATCTCACTTTTCATCTCTACTCTGTAAGTAACTTGCTCTTAGCCAAGAGCTAAAGGACAAAACCATGTGCCTTTTACTCCTATCTGTGGGTACCAGCATCTCTGGACATGTTGCTAGGATTCCAGAGACACAGGGAATGGGATGCTGGAGCCAGACTCCCCCACACAAGTCCTAGGCTCATATCTCAGCGGCTGGATGGCCTTCAGCATTCCTTCTGCTGAGACAGTGCAACAGCCCTCAGGGCTGTGAACATTAACAACAGGACGTAGGAGAGATCACACAGTGAGCACTGTGGGCGTCTACAGATGATCTCCTAGCTTTCAACTCCTCTAGTGGAAATCTGCTTCAAAACCCAGTGCTCACGCTCTTACAGCCCTGCTCCCTGGACCCTCCGGTGTCCCTCCTGACCCAGTCATGTTGAACTTCATCTCACCACCGCAACTGTCACGTGAACTTGGGCTCCAGGAACACCATCTCACTGGGGAACACACCTTTCTTCTGTCCCTGCTCTCACAATCACCTGCACTTGGGATTCCAGGCTGTGCCCCTGATCCCATCCCTCCTTGCAGGCCCCACTGAAACCCTCCCTTATGGAGCCTGCCCTGCCCACTCTAAAGAGTCAACCCCCCACATCCACTCAACTCCCTTGGCAACAACTGCCTGTGATTTCCAGAGGACCCATACTGACTTCCTTTATTTGCACAAATCTGAGACGCACACACCTGGAAGGCACTCAACAAACTCCCACCCAGTGAACACGGGAATGACTGCGACTCAGGATTGACAGGGATGTACAAGGCAGAGGACCATACAGTCAACCCCTTCTCCTTGGGAACGGCTCAGCTCCTCACACAAATAGTGGAAGAACTGAGTTCCAAGCAGCCATATCGTCCCCAGCAGCACTGAGAGCACAAAGCAGCAAAGACCACAAGATCCTGGCTCCCAATTTCCAGGCTCTCCAGCCTGTCTGGAAAACTCAGGCTCATGGGGTCACCTATGGCAAGGAGCAGGACATCCCACCCAATACAGACTCAGCCACGGGTTTGACAGCAGAGGTTTGAGGTGCAAAGGGGAGTGACCTGATGTCAAAGGACTGGGACCAGGGCCTGTCCTTCTGGCCTGGCAGCAAGCGAGAGAGAAGCCAAACCCTGAGGGCCACTCCCCACCCTCTCCAGCCCAAACCAGCAGGCTGGGAACCAGGGAACAGGGGAGGTCATAGTAAAGCCAGCTGTCAGCATGAGGCCCTCTGAGCCTGTCTCCCAGTGACAAGGGAAGATGAGAGCTCAGAGACCCAGACTCCGTCCTGCAGGTCCCCAGGGCTCCATAGCCACCACATGCACCTCCTTCCTTTTCTCTCATCTCTGCCCAGGAGGGCAGCGGCTCCCTCTCCTGGTCGGGAGGCCCGGAGACAGTCTGTTTTAAAGCAAACCACAAAGAGCACCCAGGTGGACGGGATGGTTCCCAGGTCTGTCCTCACCCACTCGGGCGCTTTCCTGTTCGCTCAGTGCACAGCTGTTGAATATCTAGTGTGTGACGAATGCTTGCACTGGAGAGCAAACAGAAAACACACAGTGTCAGTCCTTGGGCACCGGGACGTCCCTGGAGAAGGGGCCCAGAGCGGCACGGCCTCTGGCACAGCGTTGCTGTGCGTCAGGACTGGGCAGCTCTGGACTCCCTGGTTCACGAGGTGCCATGCTTCAGGCTGGGGGTCCCCACCTCTGTGGCTGAGGTAGGAGACTCCCACCAGTCACTTAAAGGCAGCTCTGCGACGCGGCCTCCTGGGCTTCCCAGGCCCCCAGTACGCTGTCAGTGTGGGGCGCTCACACGCTCGGGTGAGCATCGGGCTCTGCCACCGCCGCACTCTGCAGGAAACAGACTGAAGAAAGAGCCGTGAGGAACACCTGGCAGAGAGCCAGGTAATCTCAGCTCCAGCCCCCACACTGCATTTTGTGCAAGGCTTGAATTCGTGGAAATTTCCAAGCTAGAAACACTCTGGAGCCAGCTCACTGTGACAGGCTGACGCACAGCCAACCTGGCCTTACTGTGAGAGGCTGACACGTGGTTGGCCCCACCTTGCTGTGACAGGCTAACAAGTGACTGTCCCTGGCTCACTATAACAGATTGGCACATAGCCATCCAAGGCTCACTATGACAGACTGATGCACAGCCGTCCCCACCTCGTTGTGACAGGCTGACACACAACCATCCCAAGCTCACTGTGAGAAGCTGACACGTGGTTGTCCCCACATTGTTGTGACAGATTAACAAGCAACCATCCCTGCCTTGCTGTGACAGGTTGACACATAGCTGTCCCCAGCTCACTGTGAAAGGCTGACACACAGCCATCCCAGGCTCCCTGTGACAGGCTGAAAAACAACTGTCCCCAGCTCCCTGTGACAGGCTGACAAACAACTGCCCCCAGCTCCCTGTGACAGGCTGACACACAGCCACCCAACCTCATTGTGACAGGCTGACACAGAGCCATCCCAGGCTCCCTGTGACAGGCTGACACACAGCCATCCCCACCTCACTGTGACAGACTGACACACAGCTGTCCCCACCTCACTGTGACAGGCTAACACATAGCCATCCCAGGCTCCCTGTGACAGGTTGACACACAACTGTCCCCACCTTGCTGTGACAGGCTAACACATAGCCATCCCAGGCTCCCTGTGACAGACTGACACACAGCTGTCCCCACCTCACTGTGACAGGCTAACACATAGCCATCCCAGGCTCCCTGTGACAGGCTGACACACAACTGTCCCCACCTTGCTGTGACAGGGTGACAGACAGACATCCCAGGCTCCCTGTGACAGGCTGACACACAGCCATCCCCACCTCATTGTGACAGGCTGACATACAGCTGTCCCCAGCTCACTGTGACAGGCTGACACACAGCCATCCCGGGCTCCCTGTGACAGGGTGACACATAGCCGTCCCCACCTCGCTGTGACAGGCTAAGATGGGACCGTCCCTGGATCACTGTGGCAGGACAGCCATCTCCAGTGCAAGTCAAGTGAGGAGCGTCCCAGCTGGAGCTGGCAGTCTTAGGCCAGGGCCTGGGATCTCGGCTGATGCGCGTTCTTGCCCTGACCGCTCATCGTACACAGACCTGGCAGTGCTGCAGAAGAACCCACTGCACGCTGAGCCTGCTGCCCCTGCCCTCTGAGACCTACTGTAGGGGTAGAGCTGAGAGATCCAACCCCACACACTGCCCAGCCACCTCACCAACGTTGATTTCTCCCCTTTCCTGGAGTGCCAGAAACACATTCCGTGCAAATCAAGACCATAAACATCCTCTGAGAGAAGGGGGTTTTCTCAACACAATTTTCTCAAAACCAGTCCTCTACCCAGTCGCAGGCCCTGCCCCACCTGCTCTGCTCTGACCTCACGAGGCAAGGCCTGTGTCTTCCACCAAGGAACAGCTCTTTGCCCCCAAGACTAGGGTTCCCGAATTCAAGCTTTCTCGGTTTCCTGCGTCCGAATCTCTAATTCAGATCATTTAACTATGTTTTGGAAATCCTTTCAACAAGGGGGTTTTACCATGAATTTTCTGTCCAAGTAGTTTTCATTTGCCACTGGTTGTAAGCAAACACCTTCCTCCTACTTATTCTGGGAAATCTGTGAAACACTTTCCTTCGGTTAGGGACTTCACGGCGATGGACCAGTGCATCGGTGGGGCTGTTCTGCCATGGTGAGCAGCAGCATTGTTTTCCAAGGAAGCAGAGTAAGGTACAAAGCAGGCAGCAGATTTCTCACAGCTCGGGAACAGAACTGTATTTGTCTGAGTTACCATACCTCAATTCTTATGAAACAGTCCTTTACTCTCTGTGGTTTCAACTTCTAATTAAAGTATAAACATAAGTATTAACCCAAATCAAGTTCACCTAAAAACTTGACGTTTTGCTTGTTATTCATTTCTTCCCCAACTGCACACTCTGTGTCCCTCTGAGGGACAGCAAGAGCTTCCCACATGTCTCACAAGATTAATATCATGGCAGACAGAAATGGCCAGCTGGTCCTGGAATGACTGAGGGGAACTCCCTGGGGTCTCAAATGGAAAAAAGCATTGAGAGGGGCCAAAGGAGCAGCACAAGTCAGGGGGGCTCTCTCAGCAGCACTGGATCTAGGGGGCTCTCTCAGGGGCACTTTGGAGCTGGCACCCAGCCAGAGGCCTGGATCCAGATGAGGACAGGCCCCCTCAACAGCACCTCTGCAGAGCTGGGCAAGGAGACACACAGGTCTGTCCTGGGAACAGGGCAGTCTGGGGCACGTTGTGACAGCCTCAAAAGTAGTGACTGGATACACGAGGCAGGGGCACAGAGCAGAATCACGCTGCAAAAACAAGCAAGCATCAAAGGATGCAAACCTGCAAGGCACTGCTCCAGCCTGCACAGGAGGAGCCTGGGATGGCCCCTGCTGTCCCAAGAAGTAAAGATCAGACATGGAGGTGGGCACGGAGGGCCCCCGGCAGTGGCAGTGACTCTGGCATCAGAGCAGCACCCCAGGCCCCGTGGAAAAGCAAAGGCTTTCTCTTCAGTCTCAGGTTCACAGAAGCAAAGCAAACCGTCTGGGGTCACAGGCACTCCACGCCTCAGTCCTGTACCGTGCCAGGACTGCCCCTGGCCGCCGTCGCTCCTGGGAAACCCTGCAAGCATGGACACAAGTCCCCAGAGAGAGAAGCGAGGGGGCAAAGGAAATGATGGGGTCCCCGTGGGCCCTGCAGTGGGCTGCAGGCAAAAGGCATCAGCCACACGTGTCCTGGGTGGATCCCACCTGGACACCCAGGCTGCTGTAACCTCCAAGCCAGGAAGTCCAGTCTGCTCCTGGTGAGTACACAGCACTGAGCGTCTGATGGTGGGGACCACAGGTGGCAGAGCCCTCAAGATGGGGATTGGGGTGATGCACTACAGCAGCACCAACGTGGGAGGTGCTTAGAGCAGAAGGCATCAGATGGGAACCAAGTCCCTGGAGGCCCTGATCTCTGGGCCACTATCACAGGCTGTCTATACCTGTGCCTAGAGTGGGACCCCAGATTCACAGGCATGGCAGGTCGTGGGTCCCCTGCAAGGCGGTCAGTCCCAGCAGAGGTCCCCAATAGCAGTCTTGGGAGAGCTCACCTGTGTCCACCTCCTCTCCTGAGGACACTTATGGTTGTGCCCAGGGGCATCTCCTACTAACTCAGCCTCCAGTGGGTTGCTCCTCTGCTATGCAGACCCCAGTTCCAGGGCAGGGAAGCAGGTGCCCCTTGTTCACCTGAGCACCACAACAAATGAGGCTGAGAGGCAGATCTCCTGCTCCCACCCCCAGTGCTGACTCCAGGCTGGGACAGCAGAGACAGGAGCCGGCCTCATCCTGCTCATCTACAATGGGCGCTTCCACCCCAGCAAGCATGCTCCATGCACAGGGCAGTGTTCCTCAGGGTCCCTTGGTAGGGCCCATAGCCCACGCCACAGCTGACAAACGGCCGGGAACAGGGCCAGGCTGAGGCCCAGCCCATCTGAGCCTACACCTTCCCTGGTCTGCTGGAAGCTCCTCTCAGCCTCTGCTTCAGGGCTGCTTCTGGGCAAGCAGCCAAAGACCCTGCCCAGGCACAGGGCCACCACTTCCAGGACAGATTCTCCACATCTCACCTTGGCCGCCCTGGCTGGCCCTGCCACAGCACAGCTCAGCCGTGCCCCAGGGCAGGCTCCCAGGGCTGCGGTGCTGGCTTCCTGGCCCGTCTGCTCCCCCTCCTGGTGGTGCTATGAGCACTGCGAGAGCGACGGCTGAAGCTGGCTCAACACCCTCAGCCCAGGCTTGCCCAGTCTGCCCTAACACACCGAGATCAGGCCCTCCAGCACACAGGCAGGTTTATCTTCAGCGGGAGGCAGCAAGCAGCAGGGGCTTCAGAGGCAGCTGTGATGCACTCCCTGGGGGCTTTGAGGGGCATGAGGTCAGGGTGTGCGGGACATGGGTTCCTGGTCAGCCTCCCAGCCTTGCTGGGGAACTCGCAGGGGACTTCCGAGGGTCAGAAGTGCACCCTGGGTTGACTGGCCTGAGGCCCCCGCCCTACCTTCTGTCTCACTTTCCCCACTCCTAGTCCCTAAGGATGTGTTTCCCTGGATGGCACTCATCGTGCCAGCTCCACTCCTGACTGCCATGAGCCTCAGCTGTGTGAGGGTCAGCGAAGCTTCAGGCAGTCGGGCACCCACAGCCAGAACCCCTGCACTGTCTGGTGCTTCTGAAGGGCACAGTATTCCCACATCTGCCACCAGCTGGACCCCAGCAGGATCCTGAAACACAGGAAAGTAAACTGTCATCGTCTGCACAGGGAAACTGAGGCCTGCAGAGGCCGGGGCCTCTGGGTGCAGAGCTGAGGCTGTGACCAGCGGCGGTGGCAAAAACAGCAGCTGGGCGGGCTCACCGCCAGAGCGAGGAGGTCATGCAGCCCCCACAGCAGAAGACCCCAGATGACCTGCCAGGCAGGCACAGGAGGCACAGCAGCAAACAGGCTATGGTCTATGACTGGGACAAGGATCACCCTCTCTGGCCTCTGCAGAGAAAGGACCAGGAGGTGCTGGAGAGACCGTGAGGGAGGGGTTCAGGGTCCACGAGATGCCCTCTGAGTGCCAGGGGTCCCAGTGGTTCAGAGAAGCGGCGATGTCAGCTCCATTTCACTGACACAAAGACAGCCCAGAGGGTGAGGGCCTGGCTCAGGATCACGGCAAGCATGAGCACACTGACTGCCCAGGCCAGCACTGCTGACTGGCAGACACTTTAATCTACAGGGAGAAGCCAACAGGGAGACTGTGTCCCCGCTTACAGTCATGGAAATGGAGGCTCCTAGGGGCATCTGCAAAGCCACTCAGTGGCAGAGCCATCCAGGGGACTTAGAGACCAAGGCCAGCCTCCCACGCTGCTGCAGACACACACAGCAGACGTGGGCACCAAGGCAGACCTGCCAGGGCAGGGGTGGAGGTAGATGCACCTGTAGGCCAGGTGGAGGGCAGTGGGCCTGGACAGCCCCTCTTCAAGGTGCTCCTGCCCAGAGTTAGCCTCTGACAACCATGGCCCTTCTGCAAGGGCCATGGGAAAAAAAGCCCAGACCAAGCCCACTGGCCTGTGACTCCCAGGGCCCCGTCCAGAGCAGGGTGAGTTTGGCTGAGGTTTCCAGCCCCAGCACCCTTCCATCACGCAGGGAAGGACACAGAACCACACAGGAGGACACAGTGATCTCCTGCTCCACAGCTCTCCAAGCCCAGCCCTTAGGAAGAAGCAGCACCTTCAGTGTCCAGACCATAGGCGAGGACCCTCAGGAAGAAGCCACATGGAGTTCCTGGGTATGGGGAACAGGGTGGGGGCTGGGGCCAGCGGCAGGGAGACACAGCAGGTCCCTGGGGAGGGGAGCCTGTGCCTGCCCCACCCTCCTCCCATAGGTTCTCGGAGCACCAGGGTCCTCGCCCTCTTCCCAGGCAGGGTTCAGGGAGGCAGTGTGGCAGCAGAAATGGCTGTGGAGGTATCCAAGAGCACCAGTATTACTCAGCACTCAAAGTTGAGGTGTAACACACACAACATAGGAGCCACTGCTCTTAGCGGCAACCACCAGTAACTCCAGAACCTGTCTGCTTCCCTGTCCACAGACACCTGCTGAACCTGCACTGCTGTGAGGAGCCGCTCACCCCTGGTTCACACCCACCCCCAACCCCTGGAGACCACTGATCCAGGCTGGGTCCCTATGGAACCATCTGCATTCTCACTGATGTGACACGGTGCCGTGCACAGCCCTCCTGGGGGCAGAGCACACTCACCATGCACAGCCTCTTCTGTCTCCCCTTCGGCTGACAGACACTGTAGGTTTCCCTTCCTGGCCATGACGAGTTACTGCTAAGAACACGCGTGCACAAGTTTCTGTGTGGACACACACTCCAGCTGTCTTGGGTATAACTAGCGGAGAACTGCCGTGTCACAGGGTGACTCCAAGTTTCACATTTTGAAGGCTGGCTGAGACTGTTTTCCATAAAAGGTGCACTAGGGATAGAGTGTGGACAGCCCAAGGGGCTCCCTGCAGCCAGTGGCAGGAAGGCAGCAAAGCTGCAAGATGGATCCCTATGCCGAGAGGACCCAGAAGGACCCCACAGTGAGCTGCGTCCCAGCAGCCCCCAGCCTAGCATGCAACAGAGGCCCCGGCCCCACAAAGCCAGCCACAGCCCTAAGCATTCAGTGACACTGCCATTCCCTCTCCTTCATTATAGAGATCAACTTGAATTACAGAAAACCAAATGAAGTTACATTACTCACACCTAGTGTAGGACACAGATGGCACCCACTGCACAGCGGCAGCCTGGGAAATCCCAGAGACAGCAGCAGGGCAGCTGGTCACTCAGGGCTCTGTGCAAAGCCCAAGGTGGACACGTGGGCAAAGACCTACCGGAGAAGGGCCTTGCAGACCAAGTGGACACGTGGGCAAAGGTCGACCGGAGAAGGGCCTTGCAGACCAAATGGACACGTGGGCAAAGACCAACCGGAGAAGGGCCTTGCAGACCAAGTGGTCACATGGGCAAAGACCTACCACAGAAGGGCCTTGCAGACCAATCTGTTCCAAGCCCACTCACCACACACCACATCGCCACCTCTGCAGCCAAGTGGACCTCCTGTGACCTGCCACATCTGTGACACACGCTCAAGACTCCACGTGTCTGCCACACTGCCCTTGTGCCTTCCTTCTGCCACGCCCCCTGTGAAGGCCAAGCAAAAACGCTGTTCTATTCAGGGAGCCAGCCCCAGGCCTCCAAGGCAGAACCTATCCCACCTTCATACGGGCTCTGCACTTGCACATATCTATCTGCCTCCCTCTTTGGTCCAGACCTGAGCCCCGCAGCTAACGGGCAATGCCTTGCTTAACTGCACCCACGCGCTAGCACCATGGCCAGGGTTCCACAAATACCTGCTGGTGAATTCATCAGGCCAGGCCTCCACCGCACAGGGGCCAAGGGCCAGGAAAAGACTCCTCAGCAACTGGACACCCCAAAGCTTTGCACATGCAAATGTGCAAATACTCAAGTATCCCCAAAACTCCTGTCAGTTCCACAGCTGCTGAGGGCCTGGTAAAATGACGAAAGCAGGAAATGTCACAGGGAGGAATGTGGCTGGCTGCTGAGGGAGAGACATATGGGGAAATGTCATGGGGACAGCCTGTCACCCATGTCCATCTGAGGGACGGCAGCATACAGACGCCTGTGTCACACAGATGTGAAAAATCGGCATCAGCTCTAACACACATCCCATCACCAACACCCGCCCCCAAAACACAACATCCACCTCCAGTCCATCCAGAAAAGCAGATTTTCCCAGAAACCTGCAGGAAGGATAACCCTCCACGTACCCCAATGAGGTCGCTCCCCTAATACCTAAAACAAGCCTCTCCTGCAACCTGGAAAGATTAGGTGTTGGGTGAGAGTTCACCAAATGCTCTCTGAAACACCACCGCGGAAGGCAGAGCCACCACAAGGCCCACGGCCGCGTCTCACAGCAAACCAGAGTTGCGTCTGCAGCCAGCAGCTGGGTCCCATCACCCAGGAAAGTCACCCCAGGGGCCTGCTGTCTCCAGAAACGGCTCCCAAACAAGGCCAAGAGGCCTGGGAAGAAAGCACCTGCTGCAAGCCCAGGAAAGGCTACAGCCAGCAGGGTCCCCTCTCCAACAGAGGCCAGCAGTCCCCTGCTCTCCTGCAGGGATCTCGAGCCCCGGCTGCTCACCTCTCTCCCTCCCTCAACCTTCCCCGGAACACACCCAGCCTCCCAGGCTCAGCAGAAAGACGTCCACCAACAAATCCGAAAGGCCAGGAAGGGCCTCTCCAGAGGAAGCGTGGGCACCTGTTCCCATCCCTGGGGAGAGGCATCATGCTACCCTCATCGTGGCGTCAGAAGTCTGGTTGGAGACCAACCAGGGTGGGCACCAGGGCTCCCTCGGGTCTGAGGACCCATGTTACATGGACAGCAGAGGTCATCCACTGCTTGGAGCAATCCACACAGCTGTGAGGTCTGGAGAGAACCAGAAGCCGCCTTACAATCGCAATTCAACAGTGGTGGCTCAGGTGAGGATGAATTTGCCCCATGTCAGAAACACCAGAGGTGGCCTATAGGGTACTCACCACAGAGCACCATGAAACACGGGAAGTCCCACATACACAACCTCACCACCTCACACCCACATGGGAAACCCTGTCTACACAGCCTCACACCAACCCTGACACACGAGAAACCCTGTCTACACAGCCTCACACCAACCACACTGACACATGGGAAACTGTCTACACAGCCTCACCCCAACCCTGACACATGGGAAGCCCTGTCTACACAGCCTCACACCAACCACACTGAGACATGGGAAATCCTGTCTACACAGCCTCACCTCAACCCTGATACATGGGAAATCCTGTCTATACAGCCTCACATCAACCACCCTGACTGATACCCAGGAAACCCTGTCTACACAGCCTCACACCAACCACCCTGACACATGGAAAACCCCGTCTACACAGCCTCACACCCACCCTGACACATGGAAAACCCCGTCTACACAGCCTGACACCCACCCTGACACATGGAAAACCCCATCTACACAGCCCCACATCCACCCTGACACATGGGAAACCCTGTCTACACAGGCTCATCCCAACCACCCTGACACATGGGAAACCCTGTCTACACAGCCTCACACCAACCCTGACACAGAAAACCCTGTCTACACAGGCTCACCCCAACCACCCTGATGTCGCTCCTCCTCTTCATGGAGGAACGACACAGGACCCTGCGCTGTTCTTTTGTCTGCTCGGCCCTCCCCGGGTTTGCTGCTGGTTCTTCCCAGGTTGGCTACCGACCCTTCCACCTCCGTGGAAGGGCGGTTCCCCCTGCCACTTTCCCCACTTCCGCGGGGGAGCGGCACACCACCGGCCGGCTCTCTCGGGGGCTGCACAGGTGTTCCTTCAGGTAGATGTTCCTGGTGCATGTTGTCTCTCTCCTCCTTTATAGTCCTCTTCCACCAATCCCAACTCTGATACCCACACGCCGAGTACGCTGCTCTCCTCCAATCAGGAGCAGGTCCTACAGTTTATTGGTTGAACTGGAGGCAGCTGTGTAGAAGCTGTTTCCTCCTCTCCCAGCGCCATATTGTGGGAGAGCAGATGTATAGAATAAGTCTTAATTCCAGTAACAGTCTAGTCCGAGTTGCTCCCAGTTGCTCCCCACACCCTGACACACGGGAAACTCTGTCTACACAGCCTCACATCCACTCTGACACATGGGAAATCCCGTCTACACAGCCTCACACCAACCACATTGTTACATGGGCAGTCTCCTCCTCAAGTTCTCACCACCAGCCAACCATCACTGCGCTCACACAGGATACCTGGCCACACCCAGCTCTCAAAGATAAGGTATAAATAATGACTGGTATAGGAAGGGAAGTGTGTTCACTTCAGAGTGGGAACCCAGAGCAGGGAGGGTTGGGCCAGCTCTGCCCCCTGAGGACATCTGAGCACAGCACTGGTCAGGTGCTACTATTCCTGGCACCAGCTTTGAGGGAAGGAAGCAGCCTGGCCCTAGAGACTTGCCCCTGTCTGATCAGCAAGCCACTGGGTCACCCCCAGAGCAAGAGGAGGGGCCCCTCGCCAGCAGCAGGCAGGGCGAAGCCCCAGGAGGCAGTGTCCTGAGCTGATACCTGAGAGAGGGCAGCGCCAGCCACCAGCACACACTCAGGAGTTGCTGGCCCAGGTGCTGCTTCTGCACCCCCTGGTTGATTCCTCTCTGCTGTCAGGGTTGCATTTAGAACTCGTCCCAGGGCCAAGAAGACAGAGCTCCTACCAGGTCTAGGAGGAAGGGACAGGGTGAGGAAACTCTCCAGCTGTGGGGCAGCAGGAGCCACTGTGGTGCAACCAGCACAGCCCAAGAGCCAGGCTTGGTCTGGAACAGCCTCCACCCAGAGTGCCCTGCCACACGGCTCCTGCACAGGAGCTGGGGACAGAGCAGTTCCGCCACAGCTTTGGCCCGCGGGGCCCAACCACCCCACAAAGCACAGCTGGCTCCTCTGCAAAGGCAAGAGTGCACACGCCCACCTCCTGGGGCAGCAGGGGCAGCCAGAGGGTCTCAGCCCACTTCTCACGAGAAACGCCCACAAGCCCCCAGCTTGGACTGCCTATCCACACAAGTGCTTCCTGGTTCCTGAAAAGTGGGGTGGTGTCTCGTCAAAGCAGAGGGGGTGCAGAGCCCCGCACACCCTGCAACCCCACAGAGCTCTGCAGACAGCAGCATAGCAGTGGGCATGGCTCAGGCCAGGAGACCAGGACAGGTGCCCCAGTGGGGCTGAGGAAAAGGTGAGGAGAGGGCAAGGAAGCCCAGGCCATGGACACCGCCCAGGGCTGCACAGCAATGCCTTAAAGACAGGCCCAGCTCCGGGGCTTTGGCTCTGGTGGCAGAGGTACAGCCCGGCTGTCTGATTGCCACACCTGGCACTGCCCTCTCCCCAGTCGGCTCCACATCAATGACAGCCCTGGGGGCAAAGCCTTCTTAAACCAGGGCTCTGGGTGCCACTCCATCCTCAGGGACAGGAGCATCCCCTGGCAGAGGCACCTATGGCCACCCATGGTCAAGCCCAGTGCAGCGCCTGCAGCACGCCTCCCGGAACAAGCTCATCTACTCTGTGGCTAGGCCACCTCCTCCATGCTGTGTGTGCAGGGGCTCCTGGAGCAGGGGTCAGCAGGCCCTGCCTGGGCTCGGGCCATCCTCCACCTCTGCTCAGCTCAACATGGCAAGAGCTCCTGCCTTCACTGCTTAAGAGATGAGGCTTGTCCAAGAGGCGCCTCATGGAGGGAGGTATGGGGCTGAAAAATCTCTCTGGCTGTCCTCAGGCAAAACTTCATCCTCCTGTCAAGTCCTCCTCTGGAGCTGCTGTTGCATGGAGACTGGAGAGGCACGGCCAAACCACACCAACTTTCTACCCTTTCTGGACCCAGGAAGTCTGCACAGTACAGCCTCTTCTTGACGGGGTGGTCATCCGTGGGCCCCCAGCCACGCAAGCCTACTCAGCCCTAGGTCTCCACCAGCAGGGAGTCTCTGGGCAGTCTGACCTGTACAAGAGTGAACCTCCCACCACCAAGCTTTTCAGAGCACTCAGAGGATACAACAGGAGATTCTGCCAGCCCTCTCCTCCCTCTGCACACTGGAGATCCTGCTCAGCTCTCCTCTCTCTGCACAATGGGGACCCTCCTCAGCTCTCTTCTCTCTCTCTGCACACTGGGGACCCTGCTCAGTCCCCTCCTCTCTCTCTCTGCACACTGGGGACCCTCCTCAGCTCTCCTCTCTCTCTGAACACTGGGGATCCTCCTCAGTCCTCTCTCTCTCTCTCTCTCTCCCTCCCTCCCTTCCTCTCCTCTCCCTCCCTCCCTCCCTCCCTCTCTCTCTCTCTGCACACTGGGGACCCTCCTCAGCTCTCTCCTCTCTCTCTGCACACTGGGGATTCCACTCAGTTCTCTCGATCTCATTCATTCTCTCTCTCTCTCTCTCTCTCCCCCCCTCCTCTCCTCTCCTCTCCTCTCCTCTCCTCTCCTCTCCTCTCCCCTCCCCTCCCCTCTCCCTCCCTCCCTCTCTCTCTCTCTCTCTGCACACTGGGGACCCTCCTCAGCTCTCCTCTCTCTCTGCACACTGGGGATTCTGCTCAGTCCTCTCTCTCCCTCCCTCCCTCCTTCCCCTCCCCTCCCCTCCCCTTCTCTCTCTCTCTCTCTCTCTCTCTCTCTCTCTCTCTCCACACTGGGGACCTTCCTCAGCTCTCTTCTCTCTCTCTCTCTGCACACTGGGGATTTCACTCAGTCCTCTCTCAATCTCTCCCTCTTCTCTCCTTCCCTTCTCCCCCTCCTCCTCCCCCTCTCCCTCCACTTGGGGACCCTCCTCAGCTCTTCTCCCTCTCTCTCTGCACACTGGGGATCCTGCTCAGTCCTCCTCTCCCCACCGCCTCTCTCTTTCTCTCTTCCCCTCCCCCTGAACATGCCTGACCCCTGGGACACACTCAGCACATACCTATTTCACTTATTATTCATTGCACAACTATGCATCAGTGCCTACTACACAACAAGCTGTATTACTACAGACTCTCACTTTATACAGACAGTCCTCTGCCTTTAGCCCCTCTGACAGACACACATTAAACTGAACCAGACATAGGCAAAGAAAACCCCATCGAGGGTACCACAGTAGTCGACCGGTACTCAGGAACTGTTCACCTAACAGCTCTGAAAATCCTCCATTTCAATAACCATAACAAGACAGACACTCCTTGGGGAGCTGCAGACATGGAGGTAGGATGTCCCCACAACACACCCAGAGCCTGGAGTCCATGTGCTCCCCATCCCAGATCCTGGCCAGGCACTCTGGTCCACAGGGCTGCCCGAAGCCTCAGCACTTCCACCTCATTCGACCCTCCAGGACCTGCGGGCCTCACGCCCTCTGCTTTCTAAAGCAGATAAGGCCTGTGCTGGTACCACCTTATCTCCCTCCATCCCCAGCACCACATTTGCAGCCCCTCTGTGGATCTGTGATGCTCTTTCCAGTGCCCCTCCACAGGTGGTGCCACTGTCCCAGCCACTCCCGAGTGGCCTTTCAGACCCCAGAGCAGGCAGGACACCCTTCAGAAACCCACGTTGACTCTGGGGAGGGACCCCAAGCCTCTGATGGACCAACACTGGGCCCAAAGTACTGGACTGTGGCTACCACTGACTGTTCCCCCAGCAGACAGAGGACCAGGGCCAGGTCTGTGCCACACCTGGTTTCCTAAGCCTGCCCACAGGAAGCCCCAGTGATGCTTGCTGGACATGTAAAAGAAGGCCCAACAGGACCCCAAAGGTTGACATCCACACGTCCTCCAGGTTAGTAGAGGAAGACACTGGTGTATCGGAGCCAAGAGCCAGCCATGGTGTACACTGGCCACAATGCCTACCAGGACACAGAGTGGCCCAGCCAACAACAGCGGCCAGCACAGCCTGATGCAAGTCCCAACACTGCTCTGAGTGGGGCGCTGAGGGACAACCTCCTGCCTGGGACAGCCCACCTGCCCTCTCCCCACCAGCCTCCCAACCTGACCCAGCCCCAGGAGCTCAAAGTCAGGGGTGCAACACCCAGGCCTGGTGAGAGGTGCGTGGATTTCACTCCCCGATCCCTTTCTTTCCTGCTCACCAGCAGCAGAGAAGGCAGTGGAGAGAGACCAATGTGCTAATTATTCAGGTGCCTTCCTTCTCCTGTTAATTCCCAGCCTCAGAAGTAGCAGAGAGAATGCATCTCTGGATGGATGGATGCAGGCAGGAGGCCGTGCTGCTCCCTGGCAGGGCTAGGAGGCAGAGTCCTTTTGCTCCTCACCTGATCCTGCCCTTGCCCCGTGGTCAGCTGCAGTCCGCCACAGCCACCCCCCGCAACCCACACTCCCCCCAACCCCACTCCCACACTCCCCAACCCTCCGTGTGCCTTCTGCACCTCGTCAGTGGATTTTCACTGCAATCACAGGGAGCTGACGCAGCAGAAAGGCCCCGGGCTGGCTTGGACCACCTCGAAATTATCCCAGGACTGGCAGGTCTGAGATGCCAAGAAAACTTAAAATTATGGGTGCTCTGGCATTACTGGGCCTGGGCAGATGCTGTGCACAGACACCGCCCTCCCTGTCACCTCCTCCCCCTCTTTATGGTCTCGCCCACAAGGGTTGGACCACGTCATGCTTGGGGCCCAAAACATTCCTGCCAGGGCAGAAGAGAAGCAGGCAGACCATGGCTGAGTGGGGGACATGATTAGGGTCACCCTGCGGGGCCTGACTGCAATGGGGGAGGCAGGGAGCCCTCACATGCATCCCAGGAGGCAGAGTCCAGGGGGCCAGCAGGGAGAGCTTCCTCCAAGAGCCTCTGGAGCATGCCAGCCCTGCCGAGCCCTTGGTTCCAGACTCCAGAGCTGTGACGGATCAAACTCTGCTGCTCCCACCCAGAGTCCTCAGTGATCTGTTTCTGCGGCCACAGGAGACCAACACAGTGTCCACGTCATCTCCACAGCAGAAACCTGGGGCAGTTTCCTCAGCCTTGAAGAGTCCAGGGTGTCACCACCCTCCGCACCTGCCCAAGCCCCGCTCAGGGGCCTGACCACTTCAAGTGGCTGCAGGGTCCTCCCCTGTGGGGCTACGTCCCTGTGCTGCTGTCCCCACGTCCAGGCTGCTCTGCTGTCTGGGCTCTGCCCTTCCAGGGCCCCTCCCTCAGGTCCCCTGCACATCACCCCACAGAGCCCCTTCCCCCTTGACCTCCCTCTGCCAGCCCCCTTCATGTGCACCTTTCCTGACTGTGTGTGTTTGCTGGCTTACTTGTTTTTGAAACACACTTTCAGTTGCCTGCCTCCCATGTGAGGGGCCTACATCCTCAGCACAGCACAATCCTGGTAAACGGCAGGCGCTTACCAAATACTTGGTTGGTTAATCGGTGAGCCCCTTAATTACAGAGCTGGAGGCAATCTGGGGTGAAGTTGTGGGGGAGTGGGTGTGGCTTTGAGCAGCCAGGGCCCCAGGCAGTGGGGGGAATGCCCCTTGGGGGGTGCTGTCCAGGGTAACGTTGACACAGAGGTGTGGGGACCCCTGAGTCTCAGCCAAGTGAACCAGGAGCACAGGGCCATCAGATACCCGAGGCACCCCAGCCTGGGTGACAAGGACAAAGGAGAGGGCAGGAGCAGAACCAAGAAGGAGACAGGAGCAGGGCTCCTGCGTGGCCTCTGTGCCTGCTGCCACGGCTTAGGTCTCAAGGGCTCTGGAGGTGAGTGACAACAGGTCAGGGGGCTCTGACAAAGTGAAAATGGAGACAGGGCTGCCTGGACAATTAAACCGTTAATTCAGGCTCCAGTCTGCCTGAGAGCAGCGGGCTACTCAGAGAGCCAGTGCCTCCCAGGCACTCTCATGGGCAGAGCCCCGTTCCTCTAGGTCCCCACCTGTCACACTTGGGGACACGTGGAGGGAGCAGGGCCGGGAGTGGAGGCTTCCGTGTCTCTTGGAAGTCAGATATGGGTCTGAAAGCCAAGAACAGGCCCAGAAGCAGGAGCACAGATGGGCAGCTGCTTGTCAGGGTCCCCATTGCGGGGAGGCAGGAGTAGGGCAGCAATCAAAGTTTTCCAGCTTCATTCCAGCACACGTTTCCGGCCGCCTCATTCACAACACCTATACATGCCTGCACAGGCATGTTCGTATGTGTGCACAGATGTGTGTGCACGTACACCTGTGCACACCTTGGTCCCTCCCCACAGGCCATCTCCTCCCTGCCCCCCTCCGGTCCTCCCACCTTCACGGTCTCGTCCTGCACTTCCTGGGGACCTGCTCTTTGGGCTCCTCCTGCACCTGAAGCTTCCAACATGACTCAGCCCCCAATTCCACCCGGTCTCCCTGGGGGAGGGCAGTCTCACCCCATCTTCCCTACAAGACTGGGGCTGCACGAGGAGCCCTCCCAGAGGTGCCCTGCCCTAACCCTAGCACACACACGGGCCACACCGATTGCTCCTTGGCAAGTGACGGCTCCACTTCAGGGTTGGCCAACTTCACAGTGCCCTGTGTCTCCGTCCCCACCCAAAACACAACATCAGCTCCAACCAGGGCCAGGGATTTTCTTCAACTTTCCTGGGTCGCCTCACAGCAGCTCCTCCCTGATCCTCCCAGAGGTCCCCAAAGCACCCCAAAGACTCCAGTGTCTGTGGAACCCAGATTGCATCACACAACCGTGGCTGTGGGTAAACAGGACAGAGAGCTCAGTGCTGGGACCTGGGTTCCAGTCCAGCCACACCACTGGTCCCCCCGTGCTCCTTCCCCCAGGCACTCTGGACTCAAAAACTGAGGACAAACAGTCAGCCAAGGCTGACTGCCCTGTGCTTCTCCGTGGTCTCCAGGCCAGCAGAGTGCTGGAAGCAGAAGTGGCCTCAGGGTCAGGAAGAAGAGCTGCACTTTCTCTAGAAGCCTCGAGATCCCCGTGAAGGGAGGGGCAGGAGCTCGGGGAGGCCTCTGTGTGTGGCTGCTCTGTCACCTGACAATGCACCATGTCCACCTCACACTGATGGGCAGCCGGGCCGTTTCCAGGTTGCTAAGAACAGTTGGATATGCGTCTCTCAGAACAGTCGTAAAAATGGGTGTGAACACAGCAGTCCTCTGCTGAACACTCCAGAATCTTCCTAACAGCCCACCACAGCTCACATGGCCCTGGCCTGCTCCCCTCCCTCTGCCTCTGCCTGGCTCATGGCATCCTGGCCAGCCCCTGCCCTGGAATGTGCCAGCTGCACCTACCTCAGGGCCTTCTGGCGTGCTCTTGCCCAGATCCTGGCACAGGTAGCGCCTCCTTGCCTGTCACTCAGGTCTCAGGTCAACAGTCTCCTCCTCAGACAGCTCCCTGATCACCTAGTTAAGAAGAGGCCCTGGTCATGTGGTCATGTGCTGAAGTTCTGGGTCCTTCATGCACTCCTCACAGGAGTGGCCACCAGCCTGCACACCCAGTTGCAGGGGAGTGTGCTGTGGCATCTCCAGGGGAGGTGACCAGGGACCGGTCTAGTGGCCGCTGGCAGAGAGGGCAGAGCAGAGACCTACGAATGCTTCTGAGAACTAAGCCCAGGAAGGGAGGTGAGAGCAGGCAGGACTGGCCTCTGAGAAGCCGAGGTGGCAGTGGAGACGACTCAGCCTGCCGCCTGCTCATGACCTCCCCTTCCCACGCACTGCCTGGTCAACACCAGACTCAGGGCGGCAGGTCCAGGACATGGAGTGGGAAGGCCAGACGGGGCAGCAGCCCTGGGAGGTGGACAGGACTACGGCCTCCAGGAGGAAACGGCCGTGACTCCCAGAGTCTGCACTAGAGGGGAGAGGCCTGAGCTCCGTCCCAGGGACCAGAACCTGTGCTGCAGCCTTCGGAGGCTCCTTGCTCCAGCTTCAAACTAGAAGCAAGCGAGTGCCCTCCTGATCACCACCTCTGGGTACGGAAAGACTCCCACGGGGCCGCGTGCCAGAGTCCTGCAGACCAGTGCAGGAAGCCACAAAGGCCTAAAACACTCAGCAAACCCCACCGGGCTGCAGCGGGCGGCTGTGTCCGGAGGAGCTTCTCCTTCCGGCCCAGGTCGGGGGACCAAGTCACCACAGGCACAGGGAGCTCTCTTGGGACTCCTGTGGAGACCGTGGTCCTGACGGCAGCTGAGGGAAGCAGAGCAGGAACTCAGGAGGACCCTGACAGGGAAGACACCCAGGCAGATGTGAAATCCCATGGTCGAGGGCAGAGAAAGAGTAAATTCCCAGTCCCAAAGCCAAGTGCAGGAAACAGACGTGCGCTCCACAGTGTGGCCAGCAAACAGGGGGAGCCAGGCAGAACAAAATGCAACAAACAAACAAACAAACAAAAAAAAAAAAAACAGGAAAATCTGAAGATGAAATTCATGAAAGACTGGCCCACCCATATTAAGGACATTATAAAACTCCATTCACCGGGGCTGTTGCTCTGGCCCAGCGGGTTAAAACCGCAGCCTGCAGTGCTGGCATCCCATATGGGCACCGGTTTGAGTCCTGGCTAATCCCTCTTCTGATTCAGCTCTCTGCTAGGCCTGGGAAAACAGAAGATGGCCCAAGTCCTTGGGCCCCAGACCCACATGGGAGACCTGGAAGAAGCTCCTGGCTCCTGGCTTCGGATCAGCTCAGCTCTGGCCGTTGCGGTCAACTGGGGAGTGAACCAGCAGATGGAAGACCTCTCTCTCTCTCTCTCTGACTCTACCTCTATCTGTAATTCCACCTTTCAAATAAATAAAATAAATCTTAAAAAAAAAAAAAAACTGCACTCACCAAAACACATCCTAAAGAGGGAGTTTGGCACAGCAGTTAAGCCACCACTTGGGATGCCCACATCCCATGTTGGAAAGCCTAGGTTCAAGTCCCAGCTCTGCTTTCCATTCCAGCTCCCTATAATGCACACTCTGGGAATAGCAGGTGATGGCTCAAGTACCTGGGCCCTTGCCTCCCACCTGAGACACCTGAATGGAGCTCCTGGCTCCTGGCTTCAGCCTGGCCAAGCCCTGACTGATCTAGGCATCCGGTGAATAAACCAATAGATGAAAAATATCTCTCTGCCTTTCAAATAAATATTTTTTAAAAAGTATAATTTTTATAGCTGCGAAGGCCTTTGTAAGCATGGTATAAAACCAAAACACATTAATAAAAGACTGACACATGGAACCGTGTAAACATTTTCATAAAACATAAACAACTTCCAAAGGCAAACTAAAAATTGGGAACACACTTCCTGCATTTCTACTACAAGGATTTTCCTTTTTTTTTTTTTTTTTTAAGATTTATTTATTTGAGAGGCTGAGGGAAAGAGAGAGAAGGAGAGATCTTTTATCTGTGGTTCACTCCCCAGTGGTCACAATGGCAGGGGCTGGTCCAATCTGAAGCCTGAAGCCAGAAGCCAGGTGCTTCTTCCGGGTCTCCCACGTGGGTGCAGGGGCCCAAGTACTGGGTCATCTTCTACTGCCTTCCCAGGCCATAAACAGAAAGCCGGATCAGAAGAGAAGCCGGGACAAGAACCAGTGCCCATATGTGATGCTGGTGCCACAGGCGGAGGCTTAACCTACTATGCCATAGCACTAGCCCCGGGATTAACATTCTTAATATTTTTTAAAAAATTCTGTAAATTACTCAGAAAATGTGCAAATATAAACAATTCACAGGAAAGGAATTACGCATGGCTCTTTATCTGAAAAGATGCTCAACCTCACAATAAGAGAAACACACATTCAAACTAGGAGAGAATATTTTCACCTCTTAGTCCAGGGCCAAGCCATCTGTGAGCTGAGCCCACTGGCGAGGGCATGAGGACACAGGTTCTATGCTGGTGGATGTGGCTGGTGCAGTTCCCAGGGAAGTTGGAAGGGGGGGCTATGCTGAAAAACCTAAAACTTAACCTTTAGTGAGACAGCCCTGCTTCCTTCACACAGCCTTGCACGTGTGCACATGACACGTATGTACCTATTCATTAAAGTACTGATATAGACATTTGTTTAAAAAAAAAAACTGCACGCCCATCAGGAAGGGAGGCACCAGAAAAACAGGGATGGTCCCAGGCTTTAAAAATGGAGGCAGAGTGCAGAGCCCCAGTTCAGAGGAGCCCAGGGTGGATCCTGGTGTGACAACAGGAGAGCAGCCATCAGTGGGTGCTACTGCACACCGTGAGCCTCTGTGCATTATAATTTTATTTATGCATCGGAAATGCAGAGATGCACAAGCAAGTGGTAACAGCAGCACCACTGCCAGTGATGCCAACAGTGCAACTAGGGAGATTGTTGAGTAAAGAGAACTGGAAACTTAATAAACTAAACAGAACTAAAAATGTTGCTGAAAGAAATTACAGAAGGCACAACTCATGTCTATAGATTGAAAGACAGACTATTTTTAAGACTGCAATACCACTAAAAGTCATCTATAAAAACAATGCAATCCCCCATAGAAACTACAATTGCATTTTTCACACAAATAGAAAAATCAGTCCTAAAATTCACATGGAAATGTAAGGGCCTCAGAACAGTCAAAACAATCTTTAACAACAAGTAAAGATGGAGATCCTCTAACATTCCTGATCTCAAAATTACTACAAAACTGCACTCATCAAAACAGCATGGTATTGGCATAAAAACAGACATACACACAAATGGAAGACTAAAGAGCTCAGAAATGTACCCAGGCTTTTATGGTCAATGGCTTTGAACAACCGGGTCTCTCCAAAGAATGGTATCAAGAGACCTGGACATCCAAATGCAAAGAAACAAAAAACAAAACAAAACAAAATAGGGGCTGGTGCTGTGGTGTAGCAGGCTAAGCCAGCGCGGCATCCCAGCTGCTCTGCTTCCAATCCAGCTCCCTGCTATGGCCTGGGAAAGCAGCAGAAGGTGGCCCAAGTCTTTGGGCCCCTGCATCCACATGGGAGACCCAGATGAGCTCCTGGCTCCTGGCTTCAGCCTGGCCCACCCCTGGCTGTTGTGGCCATTTGGGGAGTGAATCAGTGGACAGAAGATCACGGGCTCTGTCTCTCCTCTCTCTTTCTCTCAGTAATTCTATCAAATAAATATTTTTTAAAAGGATGAAAAAAAAAAACAGCTGGGCCCTGACCTAACACGAAATTAAAAAAAAAAAAACTCAAAATGTATCAATAACATAACTAAAAGAGCTAAAACTATAAATACTTAGAAGAAGACAGAAAGAGAAAGCTTCATGACACTAGACAACGATTTCTTAGATATGACACCAAAAGCACAGGCAACAAAAGAAAAACCAAACTGGACTTCATTAAAATGAAAAACTTCTGTGCACCAAATGATACCATCAACCAAGTGGCAAGGCAACCTACAGAATGGGAGGAAGTATTTGCCAGCTGTGTACCTGAGAAAAGCCTGATATCCAGATTTTGTGGAGAACTCCTGAAACCCAACAACAAAGGCCAGCCCAGTTAAGAAATGGGCAAAGGACTTGAATAGACATTTCTCCACGAAGACACACAAATGGCCAATAAGCACATGAAAACACACCGGCACCACCAGCTGCTAGGGAGTGGGAATCGGAGTCATGGTGAAATCCCACTTCATATCCATCAGGATGAAATAAAATCAACAAATGTTGGCCAGACAGTGGAGGAATTAGTACCTTTGCATACTGCTGGTGGGAATAGACAGTAGTGTCACAGTTCCTCAAAGTGAACCTGGAGTCACAGTGTGATGCACCAGTTCCTCCTCTGGGGGAATTCCTAGAAGAATGAAAAGCAGAGACCCACAGGCACTCCCACACTCACAGCAGCGGCACTGAACACAGCCAGAGAGTGGAGGCACCTGGCCACCGGCCATGAACACACAAAGCATGGATCATCAGCCAGCCCTAAGAAGGAGGGAGGTCCTGACACCAACAGGGACTCCAGGGGCCCCCAAAAGGACAGGAAGAAACATCAATGGGAGCACTGAGGGAGGAGGAGGAAGAACCCCATACAAGGTGGTCCTCAGGTGCAGCTGCCTGCGCCCACCATGAACCTGTCTCAGCACACTAACTTCCCCCCCTCTGCGTTGGGCCATGGCTGACTGGTTCTCTGTCAAACCAATCACATTCAGGCTCTGACCACTCCCTGGTTCATGCAGAATATCTCATTAGCATACACCTTGACCAATCAGGCAACTGAGCCAGGTAGTCCTGCAGGGCAGTGTCTCCCGGCAACGCGCCCACTGTGGCGAGGTTTCTCTGCCTCTTTCAATAAACACCCCTTGCGTTGCTCCCTTCTTCCATGTCTGTGTGCCTTGTCATGCCTGTGAGACAAAGAATCTGGCGGAGGAAAAGCTGTAGCACAGGAGACAGCAACACTGCTGGACAGACCTGGTGGAGCAGAGAAGCTGTGACCCTAGGGTTTGCAGCCCTTGACAAACCCAGCAGAGGAGAAGGCGTGACCCCGGAGGAGAGGCTGCAACACAGAGATGCGACCCGGAGCTGTGTGGGTGCTGAGGAATCCAGCACCGCAGAGTCTGCACATTTCTCGAGGAGGGGACACAGACCTGAGCAACTGGAGCCACAGGTTCCTTCTGCCACTACTTCTGCTACACCAATACCGACTAACTCCTGCCACAAAACATGGCACACGTGGACGAAACTCGAGAACACCAAGAGAAGGAAAGGGCAGACTTTAGTGCGGTGACTAAGATGCCCCTGGGGACGTCCACATTCCATATCGGAGTGCCTGGGGTCAAGCCCTGGCTCCACCGCTGATTCCAGCTTCCTGCTAACGTACACCCTGAGGCAGCAGGTGATGGGCCAGGTGGCAGACCTAGGTGGAGTTTCTGGCTCCTGGTTTTGGCCTGGCATAGCCCTGGCTGTTACAGGCATTTGGGGAGTGAACCACAGAATGGGAAATCTGTGTGTGTGTGTGTGTGTGTGTGTGTGTGTGAGAGTGTGTGTGTGTGTGTGACTCTGCCTTTCAAATAAAAATTTTTAACAACAGGAAAAAACTACTCAGTAATACATTTAACCAAAGAGTGAAAGATCTGTACACTGGAAACCATAAAATAGGTTGATAAAGTTCTCTCTGTTGTCCACATTTCAAATAAATAAATAATTTAAAACACAAATAAATGGGAAAATACTCTGTTTCTAGAAAGGAAGAATTAATTCTATCAAAACATCCACACTACCCAAGCAACCTACAGCTTCACTGTAACCCCGCCAGAATCCAATGGCATTTTCCACACTAACAGCAAATACTGAACTTTGGAGCCAGTAAAACCCCAAATACCAAAGAAATCTTAAAAAACAAAGTTGGAGGCAGGGGATGGCAAGTCCTGATATCAGACTGTACGAATTTGCAGCCATTAGAGAGAGCAATGTGGTACCAGCGTAAAAACAGACAGAAGTAACGAGTATACATGGTGGACCCATCCTCAGTGAGGCCAGCAAGAATGCAGATGGGAGAGCTGGCCTCTCCTTGAGCGGTGGGGCTGCATCAGAAAACACTGCACAGCCGAGGAGCACTAAGGAAACGAGCAGAGCTGCACACCATGCATGGAGGACACACAGGGGCTCACACAACTGAACAGCAGAAACCCAGCTCTTAAAAGGGCAAAGGATCTGAGGATCCATCTCCCAAAGCTGCCTCACACATGTCAGCAGTGCACACAAAGGCAAACACACACCAGAACCCCAGAGAGGGACCACCTCATACCTGCTAGGGTGGCCATCGCCGGAGGCAAGAGGTCGGCGAGGGTGTGGGAACACAGGGTGGTGCAAAACAGGAGGAGGTCGTCAAAATTACAGTCAAATGCCCACAAGGCCCAGCGATTCCCCAAAGGAAACACAATCGGCATGTGGGAGAGACTGTGCTGTCACATGTTCACTGCGTGACACACAGAGACACATCACGTCAGAGACACGTGCACTGCCATGTTCACTGCTGCATACACACGGAGAGACATCAAGTCAGAGACACGTGCACTGCCACGTTCACTGCTGTATGAGGCATAGAAAGAAAACAGGGCCAGCGCCATGGCTCACTAGGCTAATTCTCTGCCTGCGGCGCCGGCACACCAGGTTCTAATCCCGGTCGGGGTGCCGGATTCTGTCCTGGTTGCCCCTCTTCCAGTCCAGCTCTCTGCTTTGGCCAGGGAGTGCAGTGGAGGATGGCCCAAGTGCTTGGGCCCTGCACCCGCATGGGAGACCAGGAGAAGCACCTGGCTCCTGGCTTCAGATCAGCGCGATGTGCCGGTTGCAGCGCACTGGCCTTGGCGGCCATTGGAGGGTGAACCAACGGCAAAGGAAGACCTTTCTCCCTGTCTCTCTCTCTCACTGTCCACTCTGCCTGTCAAAAAAATAAAAATTAAAAAAATTAAAAAAAAAAAAAAAAACAAAGAAAACAGGAAGACAAGCTTGGAGTCACTCAATAAGTGTGTGGACGGATACAGCGATGCGTGCTGGAGGGAACATTGCCCAGCCTTCACAGGTGATGCCGGCACTGAGATGACATGGAGGGACTAGGGCCACACTGCACTGAGACAGGCCAGACAGAGAGAGAATACTGCAGGGTCCCACCTCTGCGTCTCCATGTGGTCTGAGTCAAATGCACAGAGACAGATGGCAGAATGGCGGTCACGGGCAGGCCAGAAGGCAGCCTACAACCCCACAATGCAGCTACACACAGCAGAGTGAATGCAGAGGTCTGAGGCCGCCATGGGCTGGTGGTCTGTGGGCCCCTCAGATGTAGGTAGAATGTCCTGTGGCTGGAAAGCTGTTCCAGACTGACTGGCATCTCCCCCACTAGCAGCTGCTTGTGCTGCACGTGTGACCTTGCAGCTCTAAACCTCACCTCCAGGGTGGGTGCAATCTTTCACCAGAGCTGGCAGGCGAAGGGGCTGGGCCCCTGGGGAGAGTCGGACTGGCTCCAGGAGACCCTGGATCTCTTGTGTGATGGTATGGCTTTAAATCACACCTCCAGAGTGGTTGCAGTCACTCACCAGAGCCAGCCAAAGAGGGGGCTGAGCCCTTAAGGAGATGGACAGTCTCCAGGAGACCCCACTATCTCCATGAGCCCCAAGCCAATCAACATACGTATGTGAAACCTTTGTCCAATGGGCACCCCAACAGGATGACCAATGAACAGACAGTAATGCCTTAAAAGCCTGGGACACTTCCTGAAAGCCAGCGTCCAGCTCGGGCACTCTGCCTGCTCTCCTCTCAGGCCAGATGCTTTTCTGTCACTTGTCAATCAAATAAAAGTTTCTTTTCTAATTAAAGTTTCTGCCTCTTTGCAAATTGTTTCCCAGCTTTTTATTTCCATACTGAGCTGAGGAAAAGAACCCACAGCACTCGCTCCTGCAGCCGCCCTCCCCTCAGAGACGGGTAACAAGGTCTTCGTGCCTCACTGTGTTGTAACTGAAGTTTTGCTAAGAGTAGATTTTTAAGTGCTTCTTATCACAGAAAATTAACGACGTGTGTTGAAGAATCCAGGCATTAACGTGACAAGCACGCATCATTTCTTTACGCAGGCATAGACCCAGGCATAACATTGCAACCTTAAGTGCATGAGTACAAAAACTTTAATAAAACGCAAATAAATTTGGCCGGCGCCGCGGCTCATTAGGCTAATCCTCTGCCTGCAGCACCAGCACCCCAGGTTCCAGTCCCGGTTGGGGCACCGGATTTGTCCCGGTTGCCCCTCTTCCAGTCCAGCTCTCTGCTGTGGCCTGGGAATGCAGTGGAGGATGGTCCAGGTCCTTGGGCCCTGCACCCGCATGGGAGACCAGGAAGAAGCACTTGGCTCCTGGCTTTGGATCAGCGCAACGCGCTGGCCGTTACGTGCCAGCTGTGGTGGCGGCCACTTGGGGGCTGAACCAACGGAAAAAGGAAGACCTTTCTCTCTGTCTCTCTTTCTCTCTCACTGTCTAACTCTGCCTGTCAAGAGTTAAAGAAATTTAACACTTCAGATTTTAACCAAAAAAAAAAAAAATCAGACATTGTGCTAAGTGAAATAAGGACAAAGATGGTCAGAATCCTTCTATCACACATGATGGGGCAGGGTGGGCAGTGAGTGGTCAACAGGGACCACAATCTCGAGGCGGATGTGGGGAGGGCTGCACACCAGCGTGAGAGTACTGAGAAACGGCCACCATGGGGGCTACACTGACACCTGCTTCCCCCAGGAAGGACCGAGAAACGGCCACCGTGGGGGCTGCACTGGCACCTGCTTCCCCCCAGGAAGGTAGCAGAAAGAAAGACACCTACGTAACTGCAGAGACGACTGCACCTGAGCCAGAGGGGGAACTGGACATTGCCAAGGCTGGCTTTCCTCATGCACCGCCCGGGCCAGCCTGGAGCAGGGCCCGTCACTCACAGGCGCATACTCCGAGGCTGCTTCAGAACTGGGGCTGCTGAGCACCTGCTGCCCCAGGGTGAAGAAACCTGGTCACCAGGACCTTCACTGATTGTCTTCACTCCGGCCGGCTCACAGGCATCCTTCTAAGAACAGGAGGTCAGGCTGAAGGTCCCAGGTCAGCCAGTGATTAGACCTGTCTAGAAATGCATGGGTTGGTCGGCGCCACGGCTCATTAGGCTAATCCCCCGCCTGCAGCACCAGCACCCCGGGTTCTAGTCCCAGTCGAGGTGCTGGATTCTGTCCTGGTTGCTCCTCTTCCAGTCCAGCTCTCTGCTGTGGCCTGGGAAGGCAGTGCAGGATGGCCCAAGTGCTTGGGCCCTGCACCCGCATGGGAGACCAGGAGGAAGTACCTGGCTCCTGGCTTTGGATCGGAGCGGCCCGCCAGTCGCAGAGCACCGGCCATAGCAGCCATTTGGGGGGTAAACCAATGGAAGGTAGACCTTTCTCTCTGTCTGTCTCTCTCTCTCACTATCTAACTCTGCCTGTCATACTCCTAGAGGGCAGCACGCCAGCCCAGGTGACAGCACACGGCCAGGCTGGTGCCACGGAGAACGACAGGTGTGTCCTGTGGAGGCAGCCAGCAGGGTTTGCTGACAGAGGGCAGGGGGCATGTGGGGAAGGGCGGCTGTCAAGATTCCACTAAGATGGTTTTCCCTGTGCTGTGGGGACGACGCAGATGTCATCACCGAGAGTGGACAGAGGAAGGGGCAGGTCTGTGGGAAAACCAAGAACTCACATTAGATGGGTAAATTGGGAAATAGCTGGGCAATCAGACGGACAGTGGAAAGGTTCCCGGAGGCAGCCAGGCGACAGCAGTGTATTCAGAAGCGCTCAGGTGGTTTTTAAACCAAAGCCCAAGATGAGTGACAAAAAGGGGCTGGGGTCTGAGGGCTGACATCCGGGGACTCCCAGGCTCCTAGGCTGGTGGAGCACCAAGGCAGAGGGCACGTTCTGAAATCCGGACAAAGAACGCACCTCTAGCAAGTGGAGGTGACAGTCAGCCCATTGCTGACAGGTCAAGGGTCTCAATACAGAAGTGGACAGGCGACCACTGACTGGCAACAGGAAGTCCACTGAGCACCTTACAGGACACAATCCAGGCAGGGTCACAGGCTGTGACCTTGGGTTATGTCACCCCTCCTGTTACCATCCGTGCCTGTTCTTCTTGCTGGCACTCACTGTCCGGCCCTTCACAGGGAACACTGCCAGCCCTGGCCCGGGGGCGGAGCCTCAGTGGTGGTGCCACAGGAAGAGACAAGCAGGTGCATGTCCCCCTGCACAAGGGCATGACACGCCTAGGAAGTCATCTACCAACAATGAAAACCAAACCTGACTCAGGGGACCCAAGGGCCAGTATACGGGAAATGCAGGGAACAAAAGTGTTCAATACCACAAAGGGCTCCAACAGCAAAATCCAGAATGTGCAAAAATCCTCAGAAAAAGCAACATTTTTCCAACAGATAAACCAAAGGCCAAAAACAAAATGGCAGGGGAGGGGTGAGCCCGAGGTTGAGAGGAGCACACTGCAGCCAGTGAGCTGTGCAGGCCCCACACGATTCCCGTTCAAACCCACCGGCTGCAGGAGAGGCACGCAGCAGGGGAGCAGGGCACCACGATGTATTTGAAGATAATAAGAAATTACTGTTAATTCAGGGAAGTGTGAAAATGCTATTGTGGTTGTTTTTTAAGACCATTATCATTTAGAGGCTGGCTTAAGTATTTCTGGACAGAACTGTGAAGTGACTAGGGAGGCGGTGCGGGGAGAGTTGGGTGGAAAACCTGGCTATGAGTCGGGGAGCACTGAGGCTGGCAGGGGGCCTGGAGCTCCCTGTGCCCTTCTCTTCACTCCACTGTGTGTTTGAAAATTTCCACCACAAAAAGTCCATGCAGAGAGGAGAGAATAAAGGGAGACTCTGGAGTTGCACAGAGAAGAGTGACTGCAGAAGGGCAAACAGAGACCCTGGCCGGCCAGGCCTCCACAGTCTGAAGCCTCCCAGAAGACACCTGGCTTCCTCAGCCCTCCGACTTTGAGCCTCAGGAGCGGGGAGTCTCTGCTGCAGGAGTCCCGGGCACAGGCACCCAGGAGCAGCAGGGCTGAGGCCAGGGGAGGGCATCAGGAGGAAAGGCCCAGACCTGGTGCGAACACACCCTGCTGCGATGCAGGAGCCGTGGGAGGGCTCAGGGTGGAAAGGCCCTGCCTGGGCCCTGGACCTCCAGACACGGCAGTGGTCAGGCCTCCCTGTGCACACCCTCCATGCAGGCTGAGCCAGGCAGCATGGCTCTCGGGGCTTGCTCTTTATTTATGCTGTGCACTCTGCCAGTTGAGTCCCGGGCTTTGGCCAGCTAGAGTTCTGAGGGGTTCCATGGACTACAAAGGTTAGGGCCACTGTCCCCGGAGTTTGGGAATAACTGGATTCAGAGGAGGTCTCCTTCAAATGTCAGCTTGCGCTCCCTCCCCCTGCACAGAAGGCTGCTCTTGGGTCGCTGACAGCCAGAACTGGGAAGCAGGTGTTTAGCCTTCGGGTCAGATACATCCCACATCACAGTGCTGGGTTCAACCCAGCTCTGGCTTCTGACTACAGCTTCCCACTGACGCAGACCCTGGGAGGCAGTG
The DNA here is from genome assembly GCF_051225735.1 of Oryctolagus cuniculus. Lineage (NCBI taxonomy): Eukaryota > Metazoa > Chordata > Mammalia > Lagomorpha > Leporidae > Oryctolagus > Oryctolagus cuniculus. The sequence continues at coordinate 255,521 of NC_142879.1, read as the reverse complement.
GTGATGGCTCAAGTGACTGGGGTCCTGCCACCACGTGGCAGACGTGGATGGAATTCCTGGTTCCTGGATTCTGCCCTGACTTAGCCCTGAGTTGTGGGCGGGAGGGGAATGAACTAGCAGATGGGAGTTCTCTGTCTCTCACTCTCTCTCACACACACACTGTCTCCACCTCTCAAATAAATAAATTAAAAAAAAAAAACCAAGAGTTAAAATCTGCCACCACAGGCTGATAGCAGCACAGGTCTCAGAACAGTGGACCTGTAGGAGCAATGCCACAGAGCTGCCACTGCACAGTCCGCGGCTCCTGCCGATGTGCAACTGGGATTTTTAACTAAAATGTATTGTCCTAATGGTTCGAGCAGCAATCCCCAAGCCCCCATGACTACACCCCCAGGGCCTGGCAAGTGACCTCCACGTGTGGGCATTGTATAGCATCTAGCATGTTTCACTGGACCCCACCACAGGCTGGTGACTCAGCAAACAGGGTGGGCTGCAGGCAATGCTGACAGCGTCTGCTCTGCTGGGCCTGCCCCTCTGCCCCTACCCTCCTGCAAGCTCAGGGCCAGGCCCTGTCCTCAAACAAGCCCTGATCGTCCACCACTCAGCCATTACACAAATGCTGACAGGCAGGCACTGTTCCTGCAAACAGGGATGGGGGGGGGGGGGGCCCGGATGGGATACAGGTGCCAGGAGCATGCAGGAAGAACAAGCTGGGTCCCAATACGATTTATCCTCACATCCTCAGAACCAGACTCATCCTGAGCCCCTGACCAGGAAGCGCAAACCCCTTAAGACCCAGACTCACCCACAGCCCTTCAGCCCTTACAGCCACATCCCTCCCCCCCACAGGAGCTGAGCCTCTGCTGTGGGCCTGGTGCAGTTCTGAGTTCGGGGGACACAGACACTGGACACAGGGACTGGGGTGGGTGTTGTAGGAGGTCTAATAGTGGGCCTTCCAGTAGCTGGGCTGGGGTCTCAGCACAGAAGCTGTCCATGAGAACCATGAACCAGCACACCAGGGGGTCACAGTAGGAGAGAAGAGAGAGGGAGGGATGGCACACACCTGTGTAACAAAGAGCTCTGTTCCCAGGGAGGCCAGACAGGCAGGGTTGGGGGTGGGGCCCTTCCTGAAAGCATCTGGCACTCAGCTGGTTCCAGACACACTGAGGAGCCGAGCTCAATGGCATCCCCACCCCCACCTCCACCCCCGTCAACCGGGGCTCTGGCCCTGAAGCTGTAGTCAACAGTACTGAGGCGGAAACCTCACAGTGACAGTGTCTGCAGGCAGGGCCTTTGGGAGGTGACTGGGCTGGACTGTGAGGGTGGAGCCCCATGATTGAACCCTGGTGGCCTCACCAGGGACACGGCACATGCACTCCTTGTCTCCCACCATCGGATGCCCTGCGCCACCTCGGGACTTGGCTAGAACCAATGCCATCCCCAGAGGCTGAGATGATGGAGCCTCTGACCTGGGATCTGAATGGAACCCCAGACCCATGATCTTACAAGCTCTATTTCATCACCATGATGGAAATCCACTAATAGACTAATGCACTCCAGAGCACCGGGCAGAGAAAACTTCAACTTCCTGTCGATTAACAGTGCACAGAGTCAGCAGGAAGTGGGGCTCTGCTTGGACTCTGCCTCTTCAGCTTCACAGCAACACTCTCCACACTCACATCTACACACACACCACACTCCCAAAACCACTCTCACACACACCCCACTCACAACCACACTCACACACACAAGCATACTCACACCCACTCACACACAACCACACACATCACACTCACACATACACACTCATATATCCACTGACACACATCCACACTCAAAATACACACTCTCACCCACATACCACCTACAGAACCACATTTACACTCACACATCCACTCAAATATCCACTCACAACCACTCACACACAACCATACTCACATATACACACCCACATTCACACACCACGCTCTGAAAACCACACTCACATCCACTCACATTCCCATCCACATCACACCTATACACACAACCACATTCACACATCCACACTCATACCACTCTCAAAACCACTCACATACACACTCACACATACACACTCACATACACACACTCAAAACCACACTTACATCCACACTCACACATACACACCCACAGCCACAGTCACAGACCCACATCCACACCCACACTCGCACAACTGCACTCATATCCACATTCACTCACACCCACACTCCCCCACACACTCACAACTACACTCACTTCCACACAAATCCATTCACACTCACACCCATCCACACACACACAACTGCTCTCATATCCACACACTTCCATACTCAAATCCATACTCACAACACTCACACTCATACACTCACAATCACTCACACATGTATACTCACAGACTCACACTGACAACCATTCACACTCACACTCTCACATTCACACCCCAGCGCACCCCAGCCTGCAGTCAGCACAGCACCATCTCTGCCTGCACATGACAGTCTCCTGCAGTCCCTGTGAAGCCAACTGACAAGGACCTTGTTAAGCTGTGGCGGGACACACAAGGCCCCAGGTGCAGGCACGCTGCTACCACAACCAAGGGAGGGAGAGCCAGGGTTTGCCAAAAGCTCCTGAGTGGCTGCCTTAGCTAGGAAGTTAGTTAGTTATTCCAAGAGTCCTTGAAAAGGTGTGCACCTTGAAAAGGTGTAAAAAATGTTGACATCCATGTGTGACTGTTCATAACACACAACTTCCAGACACTTTCTGAAGGTTCTTTACATGCACAGATTTCAAAAGTTCTGCAATAAGCTTATCTTTCAACTCCATTTTCCATGAACTCATAGTGCACTTATTGGTCCCTGCCAAGGGCAGAGCCATGAGGACAGGAAGCACTGCAGGTGCTACAGCCTACCTGCATGGCAGCCCAGAAGAGAGGAGGCCAGTCTGAGCCCAGCCATGGGGAGCTGAGGCCCCCCTGCAGAAGGGTCCCGGGCAGGACCACTGCAGACAGGCCAGGGCAGGGCCAGCTGGGTCAGCGGGGGCTGAGGCAAAGGAAGGGCAGTCAAGAGTGACAGGAGAGGAGGAGGAGGACAGCCCAGGGCTTGTGAATGGACAGGACTCTGTTACGTGTTGGAGTGGTCATGGACAGATTTGATGGTGGGAAAATTAGGAAACTCGAGGGCAATCCTGGGTGGGAGGTCATCAGAGCAAATATGGGGGAGGCTCGGCCCCAAGGAGGGGCTGCGGCTGGGTGGTTGCTGGGCCCATGCTGCTCCCTGCCTTCCCAGGAAGTCGTCAGCACCAGGTGTTAACCAGTAGCACCAGAAACATCTGCACAGCAGCCTCAGCTCCCCAGCCTGAGCTGCAGAGTGAACCCAAGCACGGGCACCAGGCCAGTGCTCAGCATAACCGAGCCCCTGCCTCCTCCTGGCCACAGTCCCAAGGTGGGGAGTTCTCAGACTCACCTGGTGGGCTTGGCCTCACCCCGGCCTTCTGAGCCAGGATGCCTGGGAGAGCAGAGGCTGCCCACTTGGGACAGGATGTCCTTTTTGAAGGACCCACCACGTGGGCAGATGCCCCTTGCATGTGCCCCAACACTGGCCCAAGGCCCTGGAGAAGGTAGGGTTCTAGCCACCAGTTCTAAGTCCAGAGGCACAAAACAGCCATGCCCAAGCCACCTCAAGGGCTGAAGCTGAGTGACACATCTGTGGCTGAGAGCTGTGACTCACCACGAGAGGCAGTGGGTGGCTGGAGCCCTGGGGCAGGGCGCAGAGTACAGCCTCATCCACCCAAAGAAGGGACTGAGGTCTCCCAGTACCTGGGAACCAGGCCCCAGCAGGAAGGAGAGAAACAGCAAGGCTGGAGCAAGGCCAGACAAGAACAGGCCCTCCAGGAATGGGAGGCCAGCAGCTCTCCCCACTGCAGACAAGCAGAGTGAAGAGCTCAGCCAGGGTGTCCTCAGGGCCACACCCCTCTGGGCCCAGGTGGCAAGGAAACCCCTCCACTATCCCAGGCAAGTGGTCCGGAAATCTCTAGGGAAGGCAGTGGGAGGGACAGAGCCGCATTCTCTTCCGAAAAAGGCCTGTCGTGGGCATCATCCTGCTTATTTCCCAAGAATCCTCTCTGAACTCCCAATCACTGTAGTGACTTAATTCAGCACACATCACTACTATGCAGGCACAGAGCCTGAAATGCTTGCCCTGCAACAATGCCGCCTAATGAGGGGCAGGGTGTGCTGCACTTCTTACGCTCCACTCTCCACACACCAGCATCAGCAGCTGAACTGCTCCTCACAGCAGCCCAAGCAATCAGGGAGATGAGGCCATTCTCACCCTGGCCTAAGGCCACCTCCCGGCATTGTCCTCGACGTCCCAACAAATAACCACCCAGCTGCTGCCACGTGGTGCTGCCACCACTGCCTGAACACACCTGTCACAGCCTGTGTCTCCACAGGCGCTACCGTCACTGCCTGAACACACCTGTCATAGCCTGTGTCTCCACAGGCGCTACCGTCACTGCCTGAACGCACCTGTCACAGCCTGTGTCTCCACAGGCGCTACCGTCACTGCCTGAACATACCTGTCACAGCCTGTGTCTCCACAGGCGCTACCGTCACTGCCTGAACATACCTGTCACAGCCTGTGTCTCCACAGGCGCTACCGTCACTGCCTGAACATACCTGTCACAGCCTGTGTCTCCACAGGCGCTACCGTTACTGCCTGAACACACCTGTCACTGCCTGTGTCTCCACAGGCGCTACCGTCACTGCCTGAACACACCTGTCACAGCCGGTGTCTCCACAGGCGCTACCGTCACTGCCTGAACACACCTGTCAAAGCCTGTGTCTCCACAGGTGCTACAGTCACTGCCTGAACACACCTGTCACAGCCTGTGTCTCCACAGGTGCTACCGTCACTGCCTGAATACACCTGTCACAGCCTGTGTCTCCACAGGCACCACCGTCACTGCCTGAACACACCTGTCACTGCCTGTGTCTCCACAGGTGCTACAGTCACTGCCTGAATACACCTGTCACAGCCTGTGTTTCCACAGGCACCACCGTCACTGCCTGAACACACCTGTCACTGCCTGTGTCTCTACAAGTGCTACAATGACTGAATACCCGTTACAGCCTGTGTCTCCACAGGTGCTACAGTCACTGAACATAGCTATTACTGCCTGGTGTCTCCACATGTGCTACAGTCACTGAATACACCTATTATTGCCTGGTGTCTCCACTCATGCACTTGTCTATTCACTGTTTCTCTCTCCCTGCAAGAGAATATAAATCTCACAAAAGTGGGTGTTTGGCCATGCTATTCACTGCAGTGTGCTCACACCAAGGTCAGTGCCAGCTCAGAGCAGCCTCAGGAGGCACCTGCAGAATGGTCAGGTGCTACATGATTGCTCCACTAAGTGGCTGCACTTAGTTTCACACCTGAGGCTCTGCCCCTATAAGCCCAGGCTCCTCTCCTCCACCCATTCTTGGGACACACAAGCCAGAATGTGGGCTCAGAGGTTGGCAGGCTGGCATTCCCACCTAAGTACTGATGCAGACGCACCCAGGGTCTGAACAGCTCCTTAACTCAAGTCTTGAGATCAGCAGAGAGAGCACCTGGAAGCTGGGCCTGTGTGCACCTGTCACTCAGGGTCCTCCTCTACAGAGTGGGTGAAGAGTTGTATGGATCTAGGATCATCACTTTCAAGGAAACAGCAACCAAGAAAAGTCAAGATCAGCTTGGTTCACTTTCTCTCAAGAAGCAGAAATGTAAACGGCTCCCCAATACTGTTTAAGAAGAAACAGATCCCTACTTAGTAAGTACAGCAAACACAGAAGTTTGTGGTATGACCAGAGTACCAGGGAGATGAGGAAGACAAGGAATGAGGGAACAGTGAGAGAGAAACAGGAACAGAGCAGCCATGGAGCTCAAAACGGGAAGAGGCCCCAGGTCCCAAGTGGATCACATCCTGGGGCCCTGAAGGAAGCACTGTCTCTTAGTTGTTCAGCCAGAGGAGGTGGAGAAAGACCAGATGCCTGGGGTAATCTGAAAGAAGAAATTTTTATAGGCGAGAGCCCAACACTTGAGGTCAAGAACCCCTCAGTTCTCACCACAGGCGCTTGCTCTAAGCAGGCAGCTTTGTGAATTCACCTGTGACCACAGGAAGGGCCCCAAAAGGAACCTAGGGATGCAAACACAGAGGCCTCTGCAGGCAGAGCCGTCTCTAACCCCGCTGCAGGCATGTCCATGTTGCTGAAGCACCAGAGCCCCACACTTGTCACCCAGCTTAGAAACACCCAGGAGCTCTTTGACAGATGCACTCCCCTGCTATGGGCTGTGTCCTTGCTGCCACATGACCGCTGTACCCGCATGCCTGCTCGGCCTGGGCAGGGAATTGGAGCAGCCCAAGAGAGGCCAGTGCAGTTTCAAAGGCCCAGTGATTGCAGAGAACGAGTCTTCACAGTAATAGGACATGGACACAGCAGGGCAGGCATCTCCCAGGTGCAGCCCCATCTGCTATAGGATAAGGACTGAACCCAGGCACAGTGTTCCAGGTTGCAGAATGGACCACATGCTCTCCTTCTGCCAGGCAGGTGCTTGGTACCAAATAAATAAATAAATAAATGGTTAGGGGTAGGCCTTGGGTCCGAACAACTCCTACTTGGTAACTCACACGCTGGGTGTATGTAACAGGACAGACCCTGGCTTTCCACAACCCAGCAAGGGCTCTCCTGTTTTCCTACTTTGTGGACCAGCTTCTCCCACTGTCCTGCCTCAAAGCCACCCCCAGCCCCAGTGCTCAGCCCTCCATGAGCACAGGTTCAGAATCCTGCTTCTTCCAGTTCTCTGGCTTGTATGGGGATGGGATGTACACAAGGAGAGGAACAGGCTCCCTCCTGGCCAGACAAGCCACCACCCACCCTGGCCCCTCTGTCTGACTCCCATCTCTGGCCCTGTCCACCCTCTACTGAGGAAGGAGACAGAGAAGTGACTCAGCTTAGGCATCTGCATGAAGCACTTGGAATGGCGGCACCTCAGGCAGTCGGAGCTGGGAGACCCTGCACAAAACTTACTCCCCCACAAGTGAGGTGAGGCCCACTTGGTAGTGACATCCATGGCCACACGGCTACCTGGTGCAGTTGAGCAGTCACCCACCCCACCCCACCCCCTCGCTGTCCTCCTCCTCCCCTTCTCAACCCCTAGCACAGCCTCCTTGCCCAGGTAAACAGCTGCACTACAGGGCAAGGGGAACCAAAGCGTGCCCGAAACACCTGGGATTGCCTCAGGCCCTGGGAGTGCCTTCCTGGTGCACAGGACCCAGGGCTCAGGCGGTCGCACGGCTGCTTCTGTTTTCCAAGGCTGTCAGGCCCTGAGAAAGGCAGGTTTCAGCAGCCAGGTGTATACATACTGGCATGCTGCCTCATCAGGAAAGCCCTCCACCCAGCCAGGGTCATGTGCACAGAACAGGAGCCAAGACAGAGACCCTCCAGGGGGGTCCGGGTGACCAGGCATGAGACGGGGGACCCAAGCTTTGCAGGCGCCAGGCAAGGCTGGGTCGAGCAGGATGGACCGGCGAACAGCCCCTCACTGCTGGGACTAAAGGGAAGAGCCATGCGCGGATGCCATCTACCCTGGCACAGAGGCAGCCTCCTGTGGAGAGAGCGGGACCTTCGGTCTGAGCTCCAGCTCCAGCTCCAGCTCCACCGAGGGAACCCGAGCAAAGCCCTGACTTCTCTGCACTCCCGTTTCCTCATCTACAGAACAAGGCTACCAGCTGAGCAGGGGCAGGGAGGGCTCACCACGACCCTGTCTGGAGCCTGTGTGGAGCACGTCTACAAACCGATAGGCACTCCTCAGACACCACTGTCTGGAGCCCCACAGGGACTCGGCGCCCGACAGACACCCCTGCGGCTCCAGGACGGAGGCGTGACTGACACATTCCGTACCAGCTTCGGCCTACACCGAGAGGCTTCCTGAACCTGTTTTCCAGTCAGCACCCAGACAACAGCATGGAGTCTGCCTGTGCCTTGCTCACTACACCCCCAGCCCTGCACAGTGCAGGGGCTCTGATCCATCTCAGCTGCTGCCATCAACACGGCACACAGCCTCCTGGGAGCCCCAAGCTCACAAACACCACAAAGACACAGAGATGGGACACCCCGTCTGACACCGTTGCAGTCAGAACACAGAGTTCCTGGGGAAGTGGGCATCTCTGAGGGCCAGGATGGGGGGAGGAATTCCCTGGAGGGAAGAGCTGACTTCAGAGAGAGCAGAAATGAAGTCCATGTTACCTTGAGCCAGGAAGAGCTACGCAGGAAAGCGTGGTGGGACTGAGTGGATGGAAGGTAAGGCCTCCTGCTGCTTGGGAACCCTCCCTCCTCGGAGGCCGTCCCTCGCAATCAGCCACCTTGGTCCACTCTCACAAGGGACCCCCACCTGGATGGTAAATGACGGGATCAGACTGAACCTTACAGCGGTGTAAAAGAAGGGAAGAGAACCGGGCAGGAGTGACTGCCCACCCCAAGTCCCACGCATCTGCGATCTCTCACAAGGGACCCCCACCTGGACGGTAAATGACAGGATCAGACTGAACCTTACAGAGGTGTAAGAGAAGAGAAGAGAACCGGGCAGGAGAGACTGCCCACCCCAAGTCCCACGCATCTGCGATCTCTCACAAGGGACCCCCACCTGGACGGTAAATGACAGGATCAGACTGAACCTTACAGCGGTGTAAAAGAAGGGAAGAGAACCGGGCAGGAGAGACTGCCCCACCCCAAGTCCCACGCATCTGCGAGCCCAGGCTCTGCTCTTCACTCTGCTTCCTCCAGGAAGTTTTCCCCAGGGCCCAGTACAGGAGGCTGTGGAGAGAAAGGGATGCTCTCACGTGAGCACCAGCACCGTGCCTTCCTTCCAGCAAACCCCACTCCTCCACCACCTGCACTGGCGGCTCTGGACCCACTGGTCTCGCCGGACAGCAGGAGTCACGGCACCAGACCAACACCTCCCAATCAAAAGGGAAGCCCCCAGCTCTGGATCAACGCCCACTGGAACTGGACCGCCCACCTACTTCAGGAAGGTAAGAAGCTGCCAACAGGGTGGGGGTTCCCCATTTTTCTCTCCTGGGTGCTCCATCCCCGGGGAGTAGCACACACCTGGCCAGAAAGCAGGTCCCTGCGTGACACAACTTCCCAAGCCCCCTTCCAGGAAGGGACACAGCCCACCCTGCACAGCCCAGTTGCCTCCAGAGACAGCAGCTTCCTCCCTGGAAACTTCGCGGGGCAGGCAGCATGTCCTCCAGGCCACGGCTCCAGGTACATCTGGGTGCCCTGAGACCAGGGGCCCCGCCGACCCGACCTGCCCTGCGATGCACCTGCCACCGCTGCTGCGCTGCGTGTGAAACCCAGCCGGTAAAGGCGCCTAAGCCTGCCGCCGCTCGCATCCCAGAAGCCGCGGGGTGCGGGTCGCCGGATCAGCAGAGAAGGGGCAGCAGCCCGCACCCCAGGAAGCCGCGGGGTGCGGGTCGCATGGAGCGGCAGGGAAGCGGCAGCAGCCGGGGTCTCCAAAGGCTCCGGAGCCCAGGACTAGGAGCGCCGCCGCCGGCTTACCTCCGAGGTGCGGAGTCCCTGTTCCCGACGCGGAGGCGCTTCGTCCCCAGGACGCTCCGGAGGGTTTAAGAGCAGGGGTGGGGGCGGGGGGGCGACAGGGGAGTAGGGGTTGGCGGGAGAGCAGAGGTGAGGGCAGCCCGCTGGAGGGAGCAGAAGGGCCCGGAGGGATCAGCCTCTGCCGCCTGCGGGAAAGGAACGATCGCCTGGCGACCAGCATGGACCAGGGGAAGATAGCGGAGCTATGCGCCCTGGGGGCTGTGGGGCGGGGCGCGAGGCGGGCCGCGGGGGCGGGGCAGGGGGCAGCCAGGGCTGGGTCCTGCGGGAAGACAAGGGAGGGGATGACCACAAGCGAGAAATTTGGGTCAGGGTATCCGTGGCCAAGTCCCGTTGCCTCCAACACGTGGCGGATCCCTCTTGCTCCTGACCCCGGAGACCCCACAGAGAGACCTCGCCAGGGGGCCTGACCTGAATGGTACAACTGCCTCTGAGGAGGACAAGGAAGGGGCGCCCCCAGGGCCTGAGGAAAGCCCATGTTCCAGGAGCAGGTGAGGAGCAGCATGCTTCCAGGGTCCTAAAGCCAAACCAGCTCCCCCGGGTCCTCTCCCATTCCCTGATCTGTGCATCTTTTCCTGTGCAAAGCAGAGAAGCTCCCAGAGCCCTGGGCCACTTCTGAGGGGCTGTGGTAGGGCCAGGCATGCAGCTGTCCCCGCTCCTGTGGGCTGGGGGTGGGGGAGAAGCGCAAGGGCATTCCGGGAGCCAAGACCAGCCTCCTCCTACAGGGCTCCGTGCAGCCGCTCAGCTCTTAGGGGGCTTTGCTCCCTGCACTCACTGCCTGCCCCGGACCCCACACCCAAGTTCTCCTTGTGTTCCCCTTGGCAGAGTCTGACAGAGGGGTAAAGGTCAGGGCTGGGCAGTCTTGACCAGCAGGGAGGCCCTGAACGTCCCACCTAGCCTGAGATGTCTGGGTGAGTCTGGCTTTCCCCAAGGCCGGACTTGAGCCCCCAAGTTAACTTTTTAAAACGCTCCCCTGAGGTGTAGGGGAAAGACGGGCTCCACATGCGTCCTCAGAGGTGGGCAGGGGTCCAGAGCCTCCACAGGCTGGCTCTCCCGTGTGAACGCCGGCCTTGCTGTGCTGCAGTCTGCTGGGCGTGTGTGTTCGTTCTGGCGCACGTGCTAGGCCCTGCACACACGAGGTCCCCACCCCGGGCAGGGCTGGAAGACAGCTCCTCCAAGAAGCACAAGGTGAGCTGGTGGGGGAGGGACACGCCCACTTTAGGAGACTATTCATGGAATCTGCCAGAGGCCACGGACCTAAAATACAGTCCTCACCCCTCCTGTCACTTCTGCAACACAGTCACGGACGGCACAGGCGCCAGGCACAATCACATGACACACAGACGTGGTACAGGCACCAGGTACAATCACACATGGACACGGCACAGGCACAATCTCACACAGACGTGGTACAGGCACAATCACGCACACACTCAGACATGGTGCAGGTACCAGGCACCGAGGCCCTTCTCCCATTGTAGTGAGCAGAGCAATCATACCACAATGTTTGGGTTTCTTTTCAATTAAAAGTTTAAGGAGCCGGGACAGCAGAAGGCTTTCCTGGCTTCTCCTTCAGAGAAGAGCATCCTCCACAAAACAAATAGTAACTGTGCCACAAACAAGACTGTCCCTGCGCCCACTCGCACCACAGGGCTGTGTGCATCCCACCGCAGACTATATCCACTGGACCGCAGGGCTGGCCCGATCCTCTACCCCCTGGACACACCGGTTGCCTGTCTGGCTACAGCAACAACTCACCAGGACAGCACGATTCCTTCCAGACACAGCACCTGGGTTGTCACAGTTAAACAAGTAGCGGCTTTGCCTGGGGGTCAGAGATGCAGTTGCACATGGGGCCTGTCTCCTCCTTCTCTCCAAACACCAGGCAGGGAAAGGGTCCTGGGCTTCAGCCAGACCTGTGCTCCCACTGTGCCCCCTGCAGGTCTTGGTCCTGGGGTCCTGGCTTCAAAGAAAAGACCCTGGTTTAATAATTCAGGCTGCCTGGGTGCCACATGGTAGCCATGGCAACCAGCTCCCTGACATCTAGCTGTAGTCAGGATGGTGTTGGAAGGGGAAGAGTCTTTCTCTTTGGAAAAGGGAGAGGAGAGAGGAACAGACACCCCCCGCAGGCTTCACCTGCATTTGCGCCACATCCCATCCTGACACAGGTTGCCCTGCTCGTCCCCCTCTCTGCTTCCTTCCAGCCTCATCTCCCTGTCCAGGAGATGCGGGTTCCTGGCTCTGCCCCCAAAGCAGCACCGTGGGATGCTGGCAGATTCCTTGGGCTTTGCTTTGCCTCAGTCTCCTTTCCTGTAAAATAAAGGCTTCCTGCAACTCCACCAACACACAGTCCTCTGGCCCACCCCTGTCTCTGTACCTGTCAGCCCCTCTTCTGGCTGTCCCTGTGCCCCACCTCTGCCCATCTGCTTCCTCTCCCTCTCTCTCCCTCCCCCTCCCCCAGTGTCCCATCAGCCCCTCTCCCAGCTATTCTCCTGGCCCAGGCCACAGCCACACATCTGCCCCCTCCACTCCTACCCCAGAGATTCTCGGAGCCCCTCCCACAAGTGCCTGGGTCAGCCCCGCTGTGCCTGTCTCATAGTGTGATGGTCACCAGATCGCCTTCCAATGGCGGTGAGCTCAACACAGGCATGAATATGGCCCTGCTGAGGTCGTCTCAGGTGGCTGTTGAATGGAGGGTCAGTGACTAAAACCTTAGGTTTCTGAGTCCCTGCATGTTGAAGACTCAAGATGCAGGAAGAGCACCCAGTGGGAGGACAGAGTGGAGCCTGCCACACACAGTCGGGGCAGGTTGGGGGGAAGACCTGATCCCCAGAGAAAGAGAGAGCGCATCCATCTTCTGGCTCACTTCCCAAAAAATTACAGCAGCTAGGACTGCGCCAGGCTGAAACCAGGTCCCAGGAACTGCGTCCAGGTGTCTCTTGTGGACAGCAGAGACCCGTTACATGAACCATTATTGCTGCCTCCCAAGGTCTGCACTGGCAGGAAGCTGGACTAAGGAGCCAGAGCCAGGACGCAAACCCAGGCACTCTGAGTGGGATGTGGGCACCTTGACTGTTAGGCCAAACACCTGCTCTGGTGACGTGCCCTCTCAGACACCCGATGTGACAGGAACAGCTCTCAGAGGGGATGAAGGCGGCCCCTGAGGGGTGAGGAGGGAGAGTGCTGTCAGCCCACCACTCATCTCTGCATCTAACACGTCTGGGCCATGGCAAAGGTGCACATGCAGCTGCCAGAGTTCTGCCCAACGTGTCCTGCCTTCCTCCCTCCTGGGCACAGGGCCACGACGGAGCAGACGGAGGCTGGGCCGGTGCTGCCAGGGGCACAGGGCCAGGTGGACAGTGCCTCAGGCCCTGCTGGGAGACACCGGTGCAGATTTCTGTCCTTCAGGAAGCAACTGCTTTAGAAACAGGAAAGAGAAGATTCTCTGGCCGTCATCTTGCAATGGTAAAACAGGACCCACGCACGTAAGATGCTGAGCTTCAGAAGTGAGGAACGCCAGAATCAGAAGGCAGGCCTTCTTTCAGGCACTCCCTCAGCAATCTGCTTCCAGGTGGACATGACACAAAGGCCCAGCCATGAGTGCACACGCAATCCCTCGCACCTATGGGCACAGAGCTTGCGTCCACAGGGACAGCCTCAGCATGGGCCAAGCTCTGCGTGGGCTGCAGCCCCCATCCGTAACCCAGGAACCCGGCCTGCCTGGCTGAGGCTCCAGCCTCCACACAGCTTCTCCTCAAGTAATCTTCAGTCCAGACGGAGCTGCCCACCCTCACGGATCTGCCAAATGACACAGTCATCTTGATGCATGCACAAGCTGAGTGACACATTTCATTAGCAGACGCCACCAGTGCCCCCTCCCCCAGCGCAACATTCACATGTCCCTCACGCGGATGACAGGCTGGCAAGCTTCCGAGAGAGATGAGGCCTAAAGCAGAAAGCTAGGGAGGAGACAGAGGGAGGCAGAGAGACACTGCTTTGTAAAAAGGCTCACTCCAACCTGTGCTGTGTCCACTCAGAGAAGTTCAATGCGGGTCCAGGTCAAGTCCTCCCTCCCCATGGGAAGGCATCTCCTGCTGGTGGAAAATCTGACTACTGCCCAATTTATGCACTAGAAACCTGGTATGAGAAAAAGAAACCATGCTGTACAGCAAACCATCCTATACCCACAAACCACCCCATACACACAAAGCATCCTATATACCCCAACCATCCTGTAGACCCAAACCATCCTATACAGACTACCCCATATATACAAATCATCCTGACACACAAACCATCCTATACACCCAGCCACACTACACACAACAATTCTATATACACAACCATCCTATACATGCAACCATCCAATACACACAACCACCCTATATACAACCACCCTATACACCAGCCACCCTACACAAACCATCCTATACACACAACCATCCTATACACTCAACCATCCTATACACACAACCACCCTATATACAACCACCCTATACACCAGCCACCCTACACAAACCATCCTATACAGACTACCCCATACATACAAATCATCCTGACACACAAACCATCCTATACACCCAGCCACCTACACACAACAATTCTATATACACAACCATCCTATACATGCAACCATCCAATACACACAACCACCCTATACATACAACCACCCTATACACCAGCCACCCTACACAAACCATCCTATACACACAACCATCCTATACACTCAACCATCCTATACACACAACCACCCTATATACAACCACCCTATACACCCAGCCACCCTACACAAACCATCCTATACAGACTACCCCATATATACAAATCATCCTGACACACAAACCATCCTATACACCCAGCCACCTACACACAACAATTCTATATACACAACCATCCTATACACGCAAACATCCTATACACACAACCACCCTATATACAACCACCCTATACACCAGCCACCCTACACAAACCATCCTATACACACAACCATCCTATACAACTACCTGATATACACAACCATCCTACACAATCATCCTATACACACAATCCTATACACACAACCATCCTACACAATCATCCTATAAATCATCCTATACACACAACCATCCTACACACACAACCATCCTATACACACAATCCTATACACACAACCATCCTATACACCCAGCCACTCTATATACACAAACTATCCTATACACAGCCATCCTATACACACAACTACCCTATATACAACCACCCTATACACACAAACCATCCTACACACAACCACCCTATACACCCAGCCACCCTACACAAACCATCCTATACAGACTACCCCATATATACAAATCATCCTGACACACAAACCATCCTATACACCCAGCCACCTACACACAACAATTCTATATACACAACCATCCTATACACGCAAACATCCTATACACACAACCACCCTATATACAACCACCCTATACACCAGCCACCCTACACAAACCATCCTATACACACAACCATCCTATACACTCAACCATCCTATACACACAACCACCCTATATACAACCACCCTATACACCAGCCACCCTACACAAGCCATCCTATACAGACTACCCCATACATACAAATCATCCTGACACACAAACCATCCTATACACCCAGCCACCCTACACACAACTATTCTATATACACAACCATCCTATACATGCAACCATCCAATACACACAACCACCCTATACATACAACCACCCTATATACAACCACCCTATACACCCAGCCACCCTATACAAACCATCCTATACAAACCACCATCCTATACACTCAACCATCCTATACACACAACCACCCTATATACAACCACCCTATACACCAGCCACCCTACACAAACCATCCTATATACACAACCATCCTATACAACTACCTTATATACACAACCATCCTACGCAATCATCCTATACACACAATCCTATACACACAACCATCCTACACACCCAGCCACTCTATATACACAAACTATCCTATACACAGCCATCTTATACACACAATTACCCTATATACAACCACCCTATACACACAAACCATCCTACACACAACCACCCTATTCAACAAGCCACCCTATACAAACCATCCTATACACACAACCATCCTATACACACAACCATCCTATACAACCACCTTATACACACAACCATCCTACATAATCATCCTATACACACAAATCATCCTATACATACAACTACCCTATACACCCAGCCATCCTATACACACAAACCATCCTATACACACAATCCTATACACACAACTACCCTATATACAACCACCCTATACACACAAACCATCCTATACACAACCATCCTATACATAACCACCCTATACACCCAGCCATCCTATACAAACCATCCTATACACACAACCACCCCATACAACCACCTTATACACACAACCATCCTATACACACAAACCATTCTATGCACTCAGCCATCCTACATACAACCACCCTATACATATACAACCCTATACATACAACCACCCTATACATCCAGCCACCCTACACACAAAACACAAACCATCCTATACACACAACTATCCTACACAATCATCCTGTACACAGAAATCATCCTACACACACAACTATCCTACACAATCATGCTATACACACAAACCATCCTATACACAATCATCCTATACAACTACCTTATACACCCAACCATCCTACACAATCATCCTATACACACAAACCATCCTATACAACCACCTAATACACACAACCATTCTATACAAACTACGCTATACACGCAAACCATCCTATATAAACCATCCTATACACCCAGCCACCCTATACACACAAACCATCATATACACAGAACCATCCTATACACACAAACCACACTACACACACAAACCATGCCTCTTTCCACTCAAATGATCTCTTGAGCACAATGCCTCAGACAAACCCAGGCTCTTTCTCCACCCCGAGAACACAGCCAGAAAGTGTGTGGCAGTGGGCTCCCCGCACCCTGCTCCTTCCGTGGGCAAATACACCCCAAACAGACCATCACTGAAACACAGCCGCCAGCAGGACCCTGCCCAACGTGGCTGCTGTGTGTGTTGCTTGGAGACCAGTGGTGCTTTGGATTGCCAAGTTTCCATGGTTACCTCCTTGGCGGGAGCTGGGTAGTTGAACTCTGGGGTTTATGCTCAGCAGGTGTTCGTCCACCTGCCTCAAGCATCATCAGCCTTCAGTTACAGTTTCAAGTCTCCTGGAACAGTCAGTCCCTTCCCGGGGCTCTGTTCATGCCTTGGAAAGGGTGAAATCTGAGAAGGGAACCTCAGGCTGCAGCATGCAGGCTGCCCCAAACAGACTCCCCCATTCAGCACCCTGTTGCAGCCCAGACTGGATCTGCCCAGCTGCAGCCCAGGGTGTTGGCTAAGCCATTGGCGGAGTTGACCAGGGAGCAGAGTGGAAGGTTCTGGGGTCACCTGGGCTCCCTCAGCTTGGCCCCCACTAAGTCACACCTGAGCCTGGCAGGTGACCCAAGCTCCCAGCTTCCTGTCTACATAAGCTGCAGACTCTCTCCTCTCCCCTTCTCTTTCCCTCTTCCTCCCTCCCGCTCACCCTCCCTTCCCCCCACCCCTTCCTCTTTTCTTCTGTCGTCTCTCTGCCTCTCCCCTCCCTCTTCCTTCCTCCCTCTCGTTCCCCCTCCACCCTCACCCCTTCCTCTCTTCCTCTGTTGTCTCTCTGCCCCTCCCCTCCCTCTTCCTCCCTCCCTCTCATCCCCCCTCCACCCTCACCCCTCCCTCTCTTCCTGTTGTCTGCCTCTCCCCTCCCTCTTCCTTCCTCCAGCTCGTCCCTCCTCCCCCTCCCTTCCTCTCTTCCTGTTGTCTCTCTGCCTCTCCCCTCCCTCTGCCTCCCTCCCTCTAATCCCCCTCCATCCTCACCCCTCCCTCTCTTCCTGTTTCTCTGCCTCTCCCCTCCCCCTTCCTCCCTCCCTCTTGTCCCCCTCCACCCTCACCCTTTCCTCTCTTCCTCTATCGTCTGCCTCTCCCCTCCCTCTTCCTCCCTCCCTCACCCCTTCTCTCCTTCCTCTCTTCTTCCTTCCCTTCCTCTGCCCATCTCCTCCCCCTCCCCCTTGCTGACCTCCCCTCCCGCTCTCCTGTCTCCCCTCACTGTGGCAGCATAGCAGTGGTGTCTGTGCCCTCATCCTCTCTCAGGCACAGCCGGGGCTTCAGCCACGCTCCATGTCCTGCACGGTCACCAGTCTGTTTTCTGAACTTTTCATCATCTCCAGCTGAAACTCTGTCCCCGCCAAGCCCTGCCTCCTGGCCCCTGCTTCCTGTCCCTGCAGACTTGGCACTCTGTGCCTGGGGCCACGGCCTCAGCCTATCTTCCTCATGTAGACTGTCCCGGACTCCTGGGCGCAGCAGCAGGTACGGGAGCTCCCTTCTTGTTTAAGACTGAATCACACCCATTCATGAGACCTTTGTCTCGCTCAACCAGTCCGCTCTGCTGGACCCTCTGTGCTACTGTGAGCTGCACTGTCTCAGGCTGGCAGTGCAGGGCCTTGGTTCTCCTGGGTGTGCTCAGGATGCAGCTGCTGGCTCCTGCAGTGATGCTGGGGTTACTTCTGGAGGAAGCTGCCAGAAAAGGACCTTTCCCAGTGTCTGACAGAGCTATTCCCCAGGACTGCAGACTGGGGACCCTTGCCCTGGGGTCCAGGGAGCTCTCCCCGTCTCTGAAGTGGGGCCCAGCCATGGCGCTTGTCTGCACATGGGTGCCACTACCATAACAGGTGCATACCCTTTGGGCCCTGTCCCAGGCAGGGCGGACATGGAAAGCAGAGCAGCCCCAGCCCACCCCACTAGTCCCTGTGTGAACCGGTGTGTGCCAGCCCTGGCGTTTGGGTGGCTTCTGATGAAGCATTGGTGTGGCATGCTGATGGTGGGGACAGGCTCACTTGCCTGTATGTGCAGGGTGAGAATAGGCCTCCTGCAGAGCTGGTGCACAGGAGCTGCTCTGTCACCTGCACACCTTGCCCTCTGGGCCCCTTCTCCATCTGCTGCTATCACAAGGCTCTGTGAGATCCAAATCTGGCCTGGGAAGGACCCTGGGAAGGACCACAGCCAGGCAGACAGTGGCCATACTGCCAGACCCTGCCAAAGGCCACTGTGGGGAAGCCTGCAGCTGCCCCAGCTCCACAGGTCCTTCACTGCAGGGTCTGACCTCTGCTGGGTGATCAGAATCTCAGCTCTGCCGTCTGCTGCAGGCCAAAGTCTCTGGAAAAGTCAGGTGACCTAGAGACTGCTGCTTAATTAACTCACGAACCTGAAGTGACTGCGTTCTTGCACTCAGGGGCTGGCTCACCGCATGGTGCATCTGCGAGAACAGGGTTCCCAGAGGCTGCCCAAAAGGTGGGACCAAGACAGAAGGGGCTGTGAGGGCCGCCCTCCCAGCCACCAGGCGTCCAGGTGCACACCCATCACAAGGCAGAGCGCACTGCCCACCGTCCCATCATGCTCACCTATTTCAAAATGTTATAACTATAAACCGTTTTTGTCAACTTAGACTATTTTTAAATGGAGCTCAATTCTAGGCACCAAATATTGGCCTGGTGTCGCCATATCTTAGCAGCTAACCCTCTAACCAAGGAGGGCTCTCACGGTAAAATTTTTAAAAATGTTCATTCAAGAAATACAGGAAGTACCACATTGTTATTCTTATTTTTTCTGTGTTGTAAAGGCAGAAACATTGAACTGTCAGGGTGACCCAGATTTCAGTCACAGAGACTTGCTGTTGATGACAGGCGGTGTGAGGGGGCAGCAGTGGGCATCTGCTGGCACTTAAGACTTGCACGGCTCTCATGGAGTATCTGGGCTCAAGTCTCAGCTCTGGCTGCTGACTCCAGCTTCCTGCTAATGCACACCCTGGGAGGCAATGTGGAAGTCTCAAGTACTTAAGTCCCTGCCACCTATAGGGGAGACCTGGATTGAGCTCTAATCTTCAGTTCTGGGTCATCCAGGGCCATTATGGGCATTTGGGGAGTGAACCAGTGAATAGGAGCTTGCTCTCTGTCTCTCAAGTAAATAAAAAATAGATAAAAATTTTAACTTACCATGTGACCCTGAGAAATTGGCCACAGCACTCAGCCTTGGTCTTCTCGCGTGAGGTGTGAGCTTGTGGAGCCAGGGGTGGGGGGGGCGGCATTGCAGCCAAGGCCTGGCACCTGGGAGTCCGTGCAGTGCAGGCACCAGGGACCGAGGCCCAAAAAGCGCTCTTCACACAATGGATCAAGAGAGTAAAACAGAACCAGCAGCTACCCTGGATGAACAATTTTAGGAGTGGACTCTGCTGGGTTAGAAAGCTCTGAGGACAGGAGCCAGTGCTGTGGTGTAGCAGTGCCAGCATCCCATATGGGTGCTGGATTGAGTCCCGGCTGCTCCATTTCTGATCTGGCTCTCTGCTATGGCCTAGGAAAGCAGCAGAAGATGGCCCAAGTCCTTGAGCCCCTGCACCCACATGGGAGACCCAGAGGAAACTCCTGGCTCCTGGCTTTGGATTGGCACAGCTCCAGCTGTTGCAGCCAGTTGAGAAGTAAGCCAGCCAATGGAGGACCTCTCTCTCTCTCTGCCTCACCTTCTTTCTCTGTGTAACTCTGACTTTCAAATAAATAAATCTTTTTTAAAAAAAGATGTATGGCACATAATATGTATATGATAAATGTTAAAAAAAAAAAAAAAAAAGAAAAGAAAGCACTAATGACAGACATGTGGGGTGACAGGCATGGCTGTGGCTAAGGGTCCAGAGTCCCCTGGGGCGGCCATGGAGCTGATGGCTCCTGCCCAGGAGGAGAGAAAAGCCCTACCCAGCCGTGTCCTCACTTTTGTGGTGTCAAATTCTAACTCCAGTCAAGGTGTCAGTCAGGACCCTGCCCCATGATTTAACCGGATTAAACCCCTCAGCTTTCAGCCGCATCCACCTGGTGGAGCTCCCAGCTAGGATGTGAGTCCCTGTGCTTAGGGGAAAGCTCAGATCCTCAGAGCTGCCCCTTCTAGCACCTCACTCCCAGCATTCCACACTGTGCACTGGGAGCCCCACCCCGAGGTATTCTCTGCATGGCTTTAAGACCACCTGCTGTGAATTTTACAGCCACAAACTTACAGGCCTTGTGTTCGGCTCAGGCCCAGGGCTCTGCACTGGTTTCCTGTGATGTACTGAGCTAGGCACTGCTGAGTAGGCAAGTTGTTCAGGAATCCAGTCTAGCCTTCAGCATCATCACAGACCAGTAGAGAAGACAAGAACAATTACTAGAGATATCCCATGGACACCTCAGCCCACGGAAGCTCAGTGCTCGGGGAGGTTTAGAAATATCATGGAGCTTCACAAAGTTCATGTAAAACACACATTATGGAAAAATTATGCACAGATCTCAACTATTTTTTGCAACAAAATAAACTTACCTTTTAATTCTATTTTCTATGAACTCTGAAGGCCCCTCATGATGAGATTAGCAATAGCTGATTGGTGTGAAAGTCACACAGAAGACGCACATGGGCACCAGGTCCAGGGCCCGCACTTCCCAGGATTCAGGGTGTGGAATCCTATCAGTGTTGCCACTCCCCAAGCTGCTGTAGACACAGTCCTGCCCTCCTAGGGACAAGCCCTGCCCTGCTGGGGACCTCATGGTGCGACTGGAGACGGGAGATACTGCCCCACTGGCCCGTACATCTATCCTGCGGACAGGGCTGCTTGCCAAGCGGGCTCGCAGGCTAGGAGAAGCACCCCATCGCTGCCTCACATGCCTGGCTCCAGAGCGAGCAGTGCCATACTAGGCTCAACACTTGGGCAGGAAATACCTCAGAGCTGCCGCTGCTGACCGGTGAGCCCCTGCCCAGCCTCAGCTCAGCTCAAGCAAGGCTCTGTCGGGGGTAGAGTTGAGAAAACACTGCTGAAGGACTCTGGAGACCAAAACTCACCCCAGGAGGGCGTTCACACAGCTGCGCTCCCTGCTGAACCTCGGCACCCATGGGGGATGGGCCCAGTGCTCCCAGATGCTTACATCGCTCAGGTGCAACCCCTGACACCACCTAAGGCAGCATAAATGCCCCAGCATCACTCAGGAAAGCCCGTTCTGCACAGGCACTGGCTGGATCCTATGGACACTCCCCGCAGGTCTGTGCCTGCGGGGGGCTGGAGCAGGGTAAGCCCTCCACAGACCAAACCACCGCCACCCACTCTTCGGAGCCCTGAGAGCTCTGAGGACTGCACAAAGCAGGTGATTCTGGAGAGGAGCAAACCCGGAGCGAGGGGCCGGCCTGACTGGGTTTGCAGTGCACTGTGGTGCTGCCTGAGGGGACCATGGCTATGGCGTGCAGGTGGGCAACGCCTGCGGCTCTAGCAGCAAGTCTACCTCTTTCGAACCAAAGGCTGCTGGGAAATGAGGGGGAACCGTGAAGGAAGGAACAAGAGAAGGAGAACTCACACTGTGTTGTGAACCAAGCCAGGTCAACTGGCCGAATTCTGACCCACACACAAGTGCGACACACAAAGGCAAGATGGCAGCCGTGGCTTAAAGAGCTGCTCTGAGACGCGTCCATCCCCAGCCCAGGCACAGCAGTTGGCATCCAGAGTCTGAACAAAGTTAACCATCTGCCAAAACAAGATGTCAACACTCTTCAGAGAAACCAACACAATTCGGGGCCTTCACATCACACTCACGATGTCCAGCATGCAGCCCTCAGGAGCTCAACAAAAGAAGGCAGGGGATGTGTGATGGGGACATGATGTGGACATGTGATGGGACACAACAGGACTGTGACAGGGACACGTGACGGGGACACGAGAGCTGCTCTCAAGGTACAGCATGAGCGGCACAGTCCAGCCCTGGGGTGTCTGGGGTTGAGGTCAGACGAGGTGAAACAAATGCCTGTGATGCGTCAAAGGGGAGAGAACACAGGCAATAAAACAGACTCGGCCATGTGGGCAATCCTCAGGAAACGGAAAACACCTACAAGGGCTAAAATGATAATAATATAACACTAAGACACATTAACTATTAGTAATTATTAATTAATAATATTATAGTTGGGGCCGGCACCGTGGCTCACTTGGTTAATCCTCTGCCTGCAGCGCCGGCATCCCATATGGGTGCCGGATTCTGTCCTGGTTGCTCCACTTCCAGTCCAGCTCTCTGCTGTGGCCCAGGAAGGCAGTGGAGGATGGCTCGGGTGCTCGGGCCCTGCACCCGCATGGGAGACCAGGCTCCTGGCTTCGGATCGGCATAGCTCTGGCCGTGGTGGCCATTTGGGGGGCGAACCAATGGAAGGAAGACCTTTCTCTCTGTCTCTCTCACTGTCTAACTCTATCTGTCAAAATAATAATAATAACATAGTTAATAATAAACCAGCAAAGTTGTAGGACTAACGGGCAACATACAAAAACTCATTCTACTTTTGTATAGCAGCAGCAAACAACTAGAAAATGCACTTAGAATATCAATATCTATTTTTAATGGATCTGATTATAGTCGCAAGGCAGCGTGTGTAAGAACACATGAGGCAGCGTGTGGCGCTGCATGTGTGGCAGTGGCCCTGCAGTGCTACCATGAAACACGTGCCAAGGAGCACGGCAAGCTCAGCCA
Organism: Oryctolagus cuniculus; assembly: GCF_051225735.1. NCBI lineage: Eukaryota > Metazoa > Chordata > Mammalia > Lagomorpha > Leporidae > Oryctolagus > Oryctolagus cuniculus. The sequence continues at coordinate 232,265 of NC_142879.1, read as the reverse complement.
TCAGTAGCCAGGAGGAAGAAAGGAGCAGAGATTATTAGTTAATCTCAATGTTGAGCCAACAGACAAAGTAATCAGCAGAGGAAAACCACAAATCCATCATCTCAGTACCCAGAAAACACCGGAACAAGGCAGACAGCACGTCCCTCAGGTAGGGCCAATGCCAGCAGAGCAGAGGGAGCACCCGGGGTAAGGATCTCAAAACTCAAGAATAATCACTGGGAAACCTACAAGTGACAAGAAAGACTGGAGAGGCGGCAGGTGCTGGAGAAACGTGAGTAGGAGTCTAATGAAGAGAAAACACTACTTCCTGCAGTAGAATACAGTGCCCAGGATCAAGCCTGGAAGAATTGCTCAGAGCCTGCAGGAAGAAAACCATGAGAAACCTGAAAAACGAGGACGGACTTGAATCAACGGAACAGATACTACATCTTCAGATAGGACGACAGCATTCTAAAGATGTTCATTTTTGTAAATATTTTGTCGTGCAGTACACCTCAATAAATCAGATACTTTTTCAACCTTGAGTTAGGTGAGCGGATTGTAAAGTTCATTTGCAAAAATAAACAAGAAAGAATCACTAGGAAGAGGGACAGTGCTGGGCGGGGCAGTGTGAGCACATCTCAGGACTGACGGCAGTGTCATCAAGGAGGCAGCCCCGGGCGTGTGTGAGGACAGCACCGCACCTCAGTGAGGACACACGTGCTGTCCAGCAAGCTGGGTGACAGTATCACCACGTGGGAAAGAAGACCAGAACTTCCCTTGAACTGCGCTTGAACCCAAAATAGCAGAGTCACACAGGATTCCCCTGTGACTGCAAGCAGGGAAAACCTTTCTGTGACTTAAAATCCAGGAGTGATTTGTAAAAATAGATCAATTTTATTACATAATACACTGTTTTAAACTTCTGCATGGTGAAAAAAAAATACCATAGCAAATAAAAATGACCAAGTAGAAAAAAACATTTGCAATTTATTCCCAAACCAAGAGCTAACATCTCTTTATCAAGATTTATTTATTTACTTATTTGAAGGTCAGAATTATATATAGAGAGGTAGAGACAGAAAGATCTTCCATTGGCTGGTTCACTCCCCAAATAGCCACAACAACCAGGACTGGGCCAGGCTGAAGCCAGGAACTTCTTCTGTGTCTCCCACGTCAGTGTAGGCCCAAGCACTTGGGCCATTCTCCGCTGCCTTCCCAGGAGCATTAGCAGAATCAGAAGTGGAGCAGCCAGGAATCAAACCGATGCCCATACAGGCTAATGCCAGCGCTGAAGACAGCAGCTTGATCCACTGCACCACAGCACCAGTCTCAAGGATTAACATCTTTAATAAAAAGAGCTCTAAAAAGAAACAGGGCAACCACACTGCACAAAAGCTAAACACATGACAAAAACAGGGATCTGGCCAGCATTATGTCACAGCAAACTAAGCCTCGTCTGCAACACTGGACACCCATAAGAGTGCAGGTTCAAGTCCCACCTGCTCCAGTTCCAATGCAGCTTCCTCCTGATGTGCCTGGGAAAGCAGTGGGCCAACATGCAGACCCAGATGGAGCTTCTGGCTCCTGGCTTTGGCCTGGCCCAGCTCCAGCTGGTGCAGCCATTTGGAGAGTGAACTACAGATGGAAGTTCTCTGTCTCTGTCTTTCCCTCTCAGTAATTCTGCCTTTCAAATAAATAAATGTATCTTTAAAAATATATGAACCAAGAATTCACTGGAAAAAATGCAAATGGCTCCCAGCCACATAGAAAGATGTTCACCCTCACTCTCAACAAGAGAAAAACTAATTAAAGCCACACTGAGATTCCCTCTCAACAGTTTGATTGGTGCAAATCCAACGGATGGCAGTGGGAAGACAAACCCCTGGGCACTCAGAACGAGACAATTTCCAGCAAAAGTCCCAGACAGCAAGACTCCTGGGGTCATGTCCCAGAACCAGCATGAGAGGCCCCTACTGCCCAGGGTGGGATGACCTGAGCACAACGAAGCACAGCAGGTGCCACTGGGTGAGGCACATGCAGTGAACTGGGGGTGGGCCTCCAGCCTGGCACTCAGCACATCACCCGGGACGCCCACACCCCATAGTGGAGTGCCTGGGTGCAAGCTGCAGCCCCACATCCATGCCAGCTTCCTGCAAACGCACACCCTATGAGGCAGCAGGTGATGGCTCAAGTACCTGGGTTCCTGCCACCACACGGCAGACTCGGATTGAACTTCTGGCTCCTGACTTCAGCCTGGCCCAGCCCAAACTGTTCCAAGTATTTGGGGAGTGAAGTAGCAGAGAGAGCTGTCTCTCAAACAAATAAAATAAACAAATAAATAAATTTTAAAAGACTGCAGATGTTTTCAAGAATCTGTGGATTCATCATGATATGTGATGGAGCAAAGCAATAAGCCTCAGATGCATGTTGACCTCTGACCTACATAACAAGCAGGCCCCCATTTCCCCGCCCTGCTAACCCGGCCCCACCCTGCCTTGATCAGCCCCGCCCTGCCTGGACTGCTGGACACACCACTATCTGGAGAGTCCAGCCTCAGCCAGAGCTCACCCCACTGCCCCGGGCTCTCTCCCCCAGCTCGGCGGCTCAGCGCAGCCCAGCCTCAGCCCAGACCCCTCACAGCTCACACTGATCTCGCAGGGCCTTCAGATCCAGCCCAGGCTCTGCCTCTATCTCGACAGCTCAGCTTTAGCTCAGACCCCCCCGACCCCCAACCCCTCCCACCACTTTGCACTGCTTAAACCAGCCGTCTGTAAGGGAGGGACTCGCTCTCTGCCATGAGTTCACCTGGGAGTGAACCCCTCCCGGGCTGTTCTTCTGAATACACCTGGTCTGGCCGCGGCTTCATGCCCTGTCTCCTCTCTCCTAATAATACGTTCAAAACTCCTCACTGGGGGCCAGCGTGTGGCCTAGCAGGTAAAACCATGGCCTGCAGTGCCAGCATCCCATATGGGCGCCAGTTCAAGTCCTGGCTGCTCCACTTCCCATCAAGCTCTCAGCTATGGCCTAGTAAAGTAGTAGAAGATGGCCCAAGTCCTTGGGCCCCTGCACTGCCCGGGAGACCTGGAAGAAGCTCCTGGCTCCTGGCTTTGGATCGGCGCAGCTCTGGCTATTGCGGTCAAATGGGGAGTGAACCATTGGATGGATGACCTCTCTCTCTCTCTCTGCCTCTCCTTCTGTGTAACTCTGACTCTCAAATAAATAAATAAATCTTAAAAAAAAAAAAAAAAACCTCACTGATCACCCTTAGGAATCAACTCATTCTTTTGAAACCTGGTGAGTCAGGGAAGGATTCAGGCATCCATTTTATATTTCTCGTGAAGCTAAGGAAGGCAGGAACGACAGAGCCAGGGCCCCTCCCCCAGCCGCCATCTTCTGATGCATCACACACGCAGATCATTACCAGGGCTCACCCATGAGGACAAAACAGCCCTTCTAGGGGGGTGCTGTGGTCTCCCCCAACGGACCCTGAATCAGCTCAGACCCCAGGTCTCACCCCAGTCTGCAGAGACAGGATGTGCCGAGCACTGTGGCAGGGTACAAACAACAACACAACAGCTACCACCACCACAGGCAAGCCCAGGGTTTCCCCAAACCCAAAACTCCGACAGATATGGAGCCAGCGTTGTGGCGTAGCAGGCTAAGCCTCCGCCTGCAGTGCTGGCATCCCGTATGGGTGCCAGTTCATGTCACAGCTGCTCCTCTCCCAAACCAGCTCTCAGCTATGGCCTGGGAAAGCAGGGGAAGATGGCCCAACTGCTTGGGTCCCAGCACCCATGTGACGGACCTGGAAGAAGCTCCTAGCTCCTGGCTTCAGATCATCCCAGCTCTGGCTATTACAGTCATTAGGGAATGAACCAGTAGTTGGAAAATCTTTTTCTCTGTCTCTCCCTCTCTCTGTTGGTAACTCCAACTTTCAACTAAATAAATAAAATTAAAAAAAAAAAAAAAAACAAGGACAAAAGACCACCAGGGTGGGGACTGCACTAAGGAGATTTAAGAGACTGAGGGGCTGGCCTTGGGGTCCTGGTTAAGGTTGGCAGAAGGCAGAAACACTGGATGGTGTCTGACATGCTAAGGACTGCTGTGACATCCGTGTGCAGTGATGACATGGATGGTGCCTGACACGTTAAGGACTGCTGACATCCGTGTTCTGCACATCCGTGGCTGTTTCTTATAGACATACACAGAGAAGGCTGTATGGATCAAACCATCAGCTCTCTGGGATCTGCTTTTTAAAGAGGCCTGGGGAAGCAAAGGAAAGCATGAGGGGCAGGTCAGGAGCTGGCCACCGCAGCAGCAGCCAGAGCTGGGAGCACACATGGCTTCACTGGGCTTGCTTCTCCATATGTTTCAAATCCTCCAAATTTTATCAGGTGACACAACAATGCCATTCCTTGTGGGTCATGGGTCAGTGTAGGCGCAAGCGGACCTAGACAACAAGAACATGACCTCTCAGTGTCTCCCAGGACCCCCGCCCCCCGAGGTGGGAACCCATGGACAGCAGGTCCTGTGGATAAAATGGTGCCTGCTTGGCATGTGACCTGGCCCTGTGGCTCTGAACCATCTCTGACCACAGCACAAGGTAAACACTCTGCAGTAAGTTAGAGACACATTCAGTTTTTCCCAGCAGATGCAGAGAATCACACACACCACGACAGGAGGAGGGTGACTCCTACTGCCATCTGAACCCAAAAGAAAGCAAGCCCGTGGACAAAACCAGAGACCACGGCTACTCACTCAAAGAGCGCCTGGGGAGCGGGGACCTCAACAAGGGCAGAAGAGATCACAGGCTGCAGCCACCCATGCTGAAGGCCAAGGCTTTCCCCACAATCTGTGTGCCTCACACTGTCCTGCCAGGGGTAAAACCCAGCCCCCAGCAGTGTGGATCCAAGGTTGTTCTCTGAACCTCACAGAGTCACAGGAAATCAGACAGGAAAACCTCACTCCTCCTGAGAGAGACTTGCAGCTCAGGGAAAGCCAATTGGAAGCAGAGGAAATGTGGGAAAGAGGGGTGTGTGACACAAAAGCAGACGACCCTCAGGCAGGGGGCACAGAGGTCATGTGATGGGAAGGACACACAACCAGAGCACACACAGACAGGAACACAGAGTTTATGTGACAGGGACACACAACCAGAGCACACACAGACAGGGGCACAGAGGTCATGTGACAGGGACACAAAACCAGACAGGGGCACAGAGGTCATGTGACAGGGACACAAAACCACAGGACACACAGAAGGGGGCACAGGGGTCATGTGACAGGGACACACAACCAGAGCACACACAGATAGGGGCACAGAGGTCATGTGATGGGGGGACACACAACCAGAGCACACACAGACGGGGCACAGAGGTCATGTGACACAGGGGACACACAACCAGAGCACACACAGACAGGGGCACAGAGGTCATGTGATGGGGGGACACACAACCAGAGCACACACAGACGGGGCACAGAGGTCATGTGACACGGGGGACACACAACCAGAGCACACACAGACGGGGCACAGAGGTCATGTGACACAGAGGACACACAACCAGAGCACACACAGACGGGGTCACAGAGGTCATGTAAAAGGGGGACACACAGACGGGGGCATAGAGGTCATGTGATGGGGACACAAAACCTTACAAAAGGAGGTGTCACTGGAAGGCAGACAAGCCTGGGCTCAGACCCTACTGCTGCTGGATGCCCGGATCAGAGGAAAGCAGCCCTACAGCCCAGTCATTCTCCATTAGCAACCCCACAGGAACCCGGGAGTGACAGCAGCCGCAGGGCCCCACAGATTAGACTAGAGTTGGCCATACAGCACCTCGGGTCCTGGTCCCACCCAGTGACCGTCCCAACAGGCCTGGCCACCATGAGAAGCTGTCAAGCCCTAGAAGGATGTGTAGGTCCTGGGGGAGCTGCACCATTCACGGTTCAGGAGAGTGCAAGGGGCTTCAGGGAGCAGAGCGGGCAAGCTACCGCTTCAGAAGATTCCACTGCAGATCCTGGAACCTTACAGGTTATGCAGTCTGGGAACTTAGGTGCGCGGGGTGCATGGTGCATGTGGTGTGTATGGTGTATGTGTACAGTACTGTGGTGGGAATGATGTGTGGGACAGGTGTGGTGTGATGATGCATATGGTGGATGATATATGTGGTGTGTGTGATGTGTGTGGTAGATGGCACACATGGTGTGTATGGTTTATGTGTACAGTACTGTGGTGGGAATGATGCGTGGGACAGGTGTGGTGTGATGCATGTGGTGTGTATGATGTATGTGGTGTTCAGCGCACGTGGTGTGTATGGTTTATGTGTATGGTACTGTGGTGGGAATGATGCGTGGGACAGGTGTGGTGTGATGCATGTGGTGTGTATGATGCATGTGGTGTTCAGCGCACGTGGTGTGTATGGTGTATGTGTACAGTACTGTGGTGGGAATGATGCGTGGGACAGGTGTGGTGTGATGCATGTGGTGTGTGTGATGCATGTGGTGTACAGCGCACGTGGTGTGTAAGGTGTATGTGTATGGTACTGTGGTGGGAATGATGCGTGGGACAGGTGTGGTGTGATGCATGTGGTGTGTGTGATGCATGTGGTGTACAGCGCACATGGTGTGTATGGTGTATGTGTACGGTACTGTGGTGGGAATGATGCGTGGGACAGGTGTGGTGTGATGCATGTGGTGTGTGTGATGCATGTGGTGTTCAGCGCACGTGGTGTGTAAGGTGTATGTGTATGGTACTGTGGTGGGAATGATGTGTGGGACAGGTGTGGTGTGATGATGCATATGGTGGATGATATATGTGGTGTGTGTGATGTGTGTGGTAGATGGCACACATGGTGTGTATGGTGTATGTGTACAGTACTGTGGTGGGAATGATGTGTGGGACAGGTGTGGTGTGATGATGCATATGGTGGATGATATATGTGGTGTGTGTGATGTGTGTGGTAGATGGCACACATGGTGTGTATGGTTTATGTGCACGGTACTGTGGTGGGAATGATGTGTGGGACAGGTGTGGTGTGATGCATGTGGTGTGTGTGATGCATGTGGTGTACAGCGCACGTGGTGTGTATGGTGTATGTGTACGGTACTGTGGTGGGAATGATGTGTGGGACAGGTGTGGTGTGATGCATGTGGTAGATGATGTATATGGTGTGTTGGTGTATGGGGTGGACGACATATGTGGTGTGTGTGATGCATGTGGTATGTATGTTGTGTGTTATGTGATGCGTGTGGTGTGATGTGTGGGTGTGTGTGGGACATGTAGTAGATGATATACATGGTGTGTGTAGTGTGAGTGTTGTGTGATGCACGTGGTGTGTATGGCACAGGTGTTGATATGTGAGGTATGTGTGGTACATGTGGTGTGTGTGGTGTGCATGGTGTGTGACATATGTGGTATGTGTGTCGATTTAAGGACAGCATGGGGTAGTGGTTAGACTCATCCACACAGCTTCATGCCTGAAGGACATACAGAGTTCTCTATTCTCACACCTGACTGAGAACAACGGTGCTGGCTGTTAACACCAGTCCTACCTACCACACAGTGCCATTAAAGTAAGCAGGAAAAGAACTTCTAAGAATGCAAAACACTATAAACCTCACACATTGTTGCCCACCTCCTGACATACTTTCCCCCACAGCTCTGTGTTGATGATGGGTGAAAACAGGCCTTGACAAGCCCAGAAGCCAAATGGTGGGAAAACACACACCAAACTGAGCACCTGTGAGAGCTCATTTCCACCTACAGAAAACACGCAAAAGGGGGCAGCAGCAGACACTCAGGCCTCTGACACACACGTTTCATCCGCAAGGCCCAGGGCAGTTTCTAGAGAACGGCCAACGCATGGCAGAGCTTTGCCAACACAGTTTCTCATGGCTCAGCCCCTCTCACCACGGGTTTGCAGCATGCACCCTGCAGCAGAAGGACAGGGCAGAGGCCAGTGAGAAGTCAACCCTGGGCACTGCTACCCTCTCATCTCAAAGCACAAAGAAGCACAGGCCACTCCAAGCCTGGGGGTCTCCAAGAGCACCATGAAGACAGGCACATGGCGTGCCAGCAGGGGCCCGGAGTCTCATGAGGTCCCACAGTCTGAGGACACATGGGAGACACTGCAGCCAGGACACTCTGACCAAGAAAAGCAACTGAAGGCTGGCACTGTAGCGCAATAGGTTAATCCTCCACCTATGGCACCGGCATCCCATATGGGCACTGGTTCTAGTCTCAGCTGCTCCTCTTCTGATCCAGCTCTCTGCTATGGCCTAGGAAAGCAGTAGAAGATGGTCCAAGTGCTTGGGCCCCTGCACCCACGTGGGAGACCCAGAGGAAACTCCTGGCTCCTGGCTTTGGATCGGCGCAGCTCCAGCAGTTGTGGCCATTTGGGAATGAACCAGTGGATGGAAGACCTCTCTCTCTGTCTCTCCCTCTCACTGTCTGTAACTCTTCCTCTCAAATAAATAAAAATCCTTTTTAAAAAAGAAAACAAAACAAAACAAAAAAAAAGAACGGCAACCAGAGGCTGCCTGTGGGGCCCAGCACGATGAGTGTCCCACGGGGAGCCGGGATGCTTCCCCAGAGAGGCTGACCAGCTGGGCGGTGAAGTGGGGCTGCCCAGCCTCCCCTCCCCACAGTTGTCTTATTTATAACATGCACGAGAATGACGCTCAGCACTCCCACAGCAACAAGAGCCTCCCGTGCATCCTCCTTAATTAATCCCAAAAGCAATTAAATCCTGCTGTGCGCCACTACCTGCCAAGTTTTGTTATTTTTAAAACCCAGGAACGTGGCCTTGGAGCCTGCTGTCTGTCCACAGTCTTTCAGGGTGGTTTTCGTGGCCGCCCCCGAACCGGCCACAGCTGCCTTCCACTGCCCCCCTTGCGTTGGACACCCAGGAACGTAACTGGCATGCGTGGCCTCCCTGTGCTGCTGCAGAAAGTGCCAGTCACAGGGGGGCACATGTGCTGGCTTTGGTGGACGCCAGCCACAGCAGCCACTGTAACCAACAGACCGAGGGGACCAGCGCTGGGCAAGGGACACTGCAGTGTGGGCGGCACCTGCCCAGCCTCAAGAGCTCCCAGATGATGCAGGGTGGTCAGGACGGTGCAAGAGTGTTCCAGAATGACAGTCCTGGCCATGGGCACTCCCTACACTATCCAGACACTCACCGTCTGCCTTGGCGTGCCTGGGTCCCCCACCCTCCAAGCCAACTTCCTGCTAACCCATCCTGGGTCCCAACCACCAACATGGAAGACCTGGATGGAAGCCCGGCCCTGGTTGTTGTGAGCATCTGGGGAGCGAGCCTGTGTGTCCTCTGTGCCTTCTGCACGCCGGCCTTCCAGGTCAGCTCTCACTGCCACCCACGTGCTGTGGGCAGCACTGTTCCAAACCCACGCCCAGCGCCACGCATTTGGAGAGGGCCGGAGTTAGCTGAGCTCCCCGGCCGGCCCTCCCCAGCAGATGAAGAGCGCTCTTGGGAGGAGACACACGAGGGCGCGCCCCCGCCCCCCACTCCTCTCTTCCTCTCGATCTCTGGCTGGCTCTCATCTCTTGCTGTCTGTTCTCAGTCTCTCTCCCCATTTCAGCCAACATGATAGACGCGTTCCTGCAGTTCACGTCCTGGTCTGAGCCATTCCGTCAGCGCATCGCGAGCAGACAGCCGCCAGCACCGCTTGTGTGTGCGGACGCCCTGCGCCCGGCCCGGCACCCGGGGCTGCCGTGGGAACCGCCCACGGAGCCATTTCAGACCGGACCGCAAGGAACGCGGGGTCGGATCCTGGGAGGACGGAAACGGGGGGCCGCTCTGTGACCCCCCTACCGCCCCGGAGGTAGCTCCCGGAGAGGTGCCCAAGCGGCCCCGCTGGTCTCGCGTGGTGGTGGTGGTGGGGGACACAGCGGACTGCGTTGAAAATGAGGGATCCACGCAAGAAGAAGACAAGCCCAGGGCTCCCCCAAATCCCTTCCGGAGGCCTGGTCTGTCCGCGCACAGTGGGCGGCCAAATGCGCCGGCAGAGAACGCGCCCAGAGCCTTCCAGAAACTTCCAGAGGCTCCCAGGGCCCCACAAGTCTGAGAATCGCCTGTGCTCCCGGAGGCCACAGTGGACCTCCGCCCCGAACTGCGGCCCCGCGGCGTGAAGCACGCGCGGTTCCCGGGCCGCCCGCCCCCGGCCTCGCCCCCAGGAGCGGAGAAGCGGGCGTCAGCCCCAAGAGCTCAGGGCGCTCACCTGCCGCCGTGGGGATCACCTCCCCGCGAGGTCGCCGCGAGAACGGCGACACCAGGGCCCCAGGGGAGCCCCGGACACGACGACTCCGCGGTGTGGAACCGCGTCCCGAAATCACCTCAGAGCGGCGCCACGGCGCGCGCCCGCCCCACGCATGCGCACGCCCAGGTCAAGGGTGAAGCGGCCCAGGTCAAGGGTGAGGCGGTGGGCGGCGGTGGGCGGCGGTGGGCGGCGGTGGGCGGCGGTGGGCGGCGGTGGGCGGCGGTGGGCGGCGGTGGGCGGCGGTGGGCGGCGGTGGGCGGCTGAGGGAGCAGCGGGCCGGCCGGAGCCCATCGCCACGCGCGTGGATGGAGCGCGTCCCCTGAAACGCGCGGAGCAAGGGCCCCGGGTGGGTTTCCTAACAAAACGAGGAAGGGGCTGGAATTTCTGAGGACAGACCCTGGAGAGGAAACCCGCACTCGGGATGGAAAGTCGTGGCCCCGGGACGTGTGAGGAGACCAGAGCCGCGCCTGGAGCCCACGAGCGTGTGCGTGGAGCCGGGAACCGGGGCACATTTGGAGATGGGAGAGATGCAAACCTTCCACATTTTACAGAATTATACATCCTCAGCTCAAAGACGCCAAGCAGAGTCCAGAGGTCTAAAATACGGAGAACCCGGCAGGATGTCCCCTGATCAAGTTCTTGCTGGCCTGGTTCGAGTCCCCGCACCTCCACTTCCTATCCAGCTCCTGGCTAATGCACCATTAGAAACCAGCGAAGGGTGGCCCAAGTGTTCGGGCCCCTGCGCCCTCGTCGGGAGCCTGGAGGCTCCTGTCTCCTGGCTTCTGATTGGCCCACCTCGGAGTTGCAGCTATCTGTCTCTGTCGCTCCCTCTCTCTTTAACTCTACCTCTCAAATAAGTAATAAATAAAAAAATAATAATAATAAAAAAGACAGCAGTGAGAGAAGGAACATCTTTAGACAGAGCCGGGGGTGGGGGCTACCCAGCCCACAAAGGAAGAGAGGCTGGCCCCCACGGCTGCCTCTGACCAGCACCAGCCCGGGGAGGTACATGCCTGCAGCCCGTGAAATGCCAAAACAAAATAAATGAGTAGTAAAATGTATATATGGGTTTTCAAAGAACTTGCACTATTCACAAAAACTGGAAAATGAGCAATAAAGTTGGAAAAATCACACTGATTTCGAGAGTCACTGCCCAGCTGTGTTAATGAGGCAGTGTGGACATGAGAACAGACCGGCAGTATGAACCAGAGTCTAGTGGGCAGTGAACACAGACCTTTGGGAGGAGCAGACGTCCGCAAACCTCCGAGGGCTAACCCTCGCCCTGACCCTCCAAGGCCCCCTGCCCTCTCTGGCCTTTCTGGAGCGCACAGCGCAGGGTGTTGACTGAGCGGTGGTTTGCTGAGTCACTTCGTCAGTGTTTGTGAAGTCGTGCACTTAGCACGCGTGCACTGTGTTCCAGGCAAACTCCACTCCAGTACCAGTGGGGGTTGTTTAATTTTTTCTTTCTTTCTTTTAGTTGAAAGGCAGAGAGAAAGCGAACACTCCCTTTCACTGGTCCGCTCTGTAAATGCCTGGACTGTGCCAGACCAAAGCCAGGGCCCAGGAACTCAATCCAGTCTCCCTCATGGGTGGCAGCAACCCAAGTACTTGAGCCGTCATCTGCTTCCCAGGGGGCACAGTAGCAGGAAACAGAGCCAGGACTCAACAAGGGATGTCGCCATCCCAAGCAGCGCCTCGACCACGGTGCCAGACAACGGGCCTAAAATAGGCTTGTTTTTCTCAATCTACTGGTGTAAAAAATAACCCCGGCCCCCTCCCCCAGTCACACTCAGGGGCCCCTGAGCTGCCTCCCTGCAGATCCTGCGATTGGCCTGCTGCAGTACCCAGCCAGGGTGTGCTCCTGAGGAGGCCTGCCCCAGTCCCGAGCGAGACCACCTCTCCCAGAGCAGAGCAAGGCTCTCAGCGGCCTGCAGGAGCCCCAGGAGTGACTCCAGCGGGTGGCAGCACTCACTGAGGCCGGGCACAGGTCCTCAGCAGAGTCAGACCTCAGGCACCAGTGGCGGGTTTCAGGGAGACTCTCGTGCATGGTGCTGGCTGTACCTTAGTTCACCCCTCTGCATCAAGGGACAGCATTAGTGCCTGCCGTAAGAAACAGCTGTGACGACTAAATGGATTCATGTAGGAGAAGCACACAGGGCAATGCCTGGCCGGCTTGAAGCCAAGGAACAAGGGAGGCTTCACCCCCTGTGCAGCCATGCGGCCTCAGCTGCAGCCAGGCTGTCCCCCACCCCCACCTCGGTCCATATTGAGCCCTGGCTCAGTGCCTGGCTCCCGTCAGGATTGCTGGATGCGATTTCCTTCCCCACCCACATCCAGACCTGGTCACAGCTCCACATATGGAAACTGAGTCAAGGACAAAAGCAGCAGGTGTCCCCCAACCCCCACTTGCCCGGCCAGGTTCCCGGTCGTCATCACGGCCCCTGTCAGGCTTTCCCCTCCCACAGCGTCCCCTGCAAACACAGAGCTGGCGCCCAGGGAACTCCCCTGGGAGCTGCCTCAGGCCATGCTAATGTCAGGAGACCGCGTCTCTGAGAAAGACTGTGGATGAGTTCTTCCCGTGTCACACACAGGTGAGGAGCTGAGGCCCAGGGTAAGTGGACCACGCCCTGAAGTCAGCCGTGCCGCAGGGCTCCGTGATTACACCAGGAATCCTCTCCCCTCCCTCCCTCCCCTCCCCTCCCCGGGGACACTCGGGGCTGTCGCTGCTGGACCCTCCCTCCAATCCCACCAACCCCAAACCTGCAAGTGGCTGCCCAGCCCACATGTCCCGCCCTCCACCCTGCAAATCCGTAGTTGCTTTTTTTGGCATTTATTTTTTTGCTTGTCATAATTTTTTTTATTCTTACGAGTGGACTGGGGGTGGGGAAGTCAAATAGCTACTATATTTGTACCAGGAATGGATTTAGGTGAAAATAAAGGCAGAAGTTGCCATAGTAACCTGCGTTCTAGGATCCCGGACATATCTTTGTGCCTCTGTGCTGTGCGCTGAATTGCAGCTGACACCTTCCAGAAGGTTCTGTGCAGGGCAGGGCACACTGCCCACTGTGGTCCAGCTCAGGGTCTGCTCAGACACAAGAACTCTCTCCTGGCCCTCCCACCCTCCTCCTCAGCTGGCTGAGTGGGCGACTGTTCCTTGACCACCAGCTGGTGGTGCAAGGGGAGGGAGGCAGGCCCCGCCCCTTGCCCACCAGCCCCACCAGCCAGGTGCAGAGTGGGTGCCAGGGAGCCACACGGCCTCCCCTGTGAGTGCCCCCAACCTGCCTGGGCTCATTCACACATATGGGAGCCCCAAGCCAAAAGAACAAATCCAGGTGACCCCATGCGGGTGCATCAGCCAGGCCCAGGAGGCAGGGAGCCCAGGTGACTACACAGCTGGACCTGCAGCTGCTTAGTGTGGGAAGGGGCTGGGCCCGGGTGTCAGTACCTGGGCTGTGACGGTCATTTAACAGCATTGGGGGCATGAAAGCCCCACTTTGCACACTTTGAATGTGTGCAGACTTCGTCGGTCAAATATTTGATTTTTAATGTAATACAAAACATCAAAAGAAAATTACTACTGAAAAAAAGAAATAAGTTGCAAATGATAGAAATCCAGGTACCAGACGCCAGGCAGGGAGGGGGTGCTAGGAGCACGAGGCTTGGCAGTGACCTCAACCAACAGCCATGGCCCACACCTGCCACCTGAGCCCCTGTCCACTCAGGACTTGAGCCTGGGGGGGAGGCGGGTGGGTCAGTGACCGTGGATGCCCACGATGGGTGCTGTGTGCCCCAAGACCACCAGATCCACAGCGGGATGCCGGCAGTGTGGACGGGAGCAAGCCTCCCACTGCCTGCTTCTACACAGTGGCTGGAGACCATGTTGGTCTCACAGGGCTGTTTCTCAGGGGTCCTTCCTGCTCCATCACCTGCCTCTCACTGTTCCCTGGTGCTAGGGTCCTAGAAGCTGCCTGACCCCGTCCTCAGCCCCGCAAACGGCCAAGGTGCCCCCAGCAACCATACCTCCCTCACACCCCTGCACCCAGTGAGCTGTGGCCCAAAGCCCTGCTTCAATCAACAACAGACGGCACAGGGCAGTCCCACTGGGTCATGCCAGCAGGTAGCATCTCAGCCACCCAGGAAACCATAGCCAGCGAGGGACCCACAGTCACGGGGGGCCCACAGCCAGCAAGGGACCCACAGCCACAGGGGGCCCACAGCCAGCAAGGGACCCACAGCCACGGGGGGCCCACAGCCAGTGAGGGCCAAGTGAGCACAACACAGGAGGTCGCCTGACTGCGCCCCGCAGAGCCTCCCTCCCTGTGCCCTCTGCCTCTCGCCAGCCCCCAGGCCTGTGACTCCAGTGCCTTCTCTACATCCCCAGAGCTGCCAGCTCCTGGCCTTCACGTCTCTCCTCCCCAAGGTCCAGCCACACACTCCAGAGAGGCCTTGGGCATGCAGAAGTGACCATGCTGCCCTCACCCCTCCCGCCCCAGCTCTCTGGACCTCGAGCTCCCTGCACAGACTGGCACAGCTGTCCACACGCCATGGGTGAGTGAAACACAGGTGAGAACCCCTGTCCTGACCTGGACGGAACCCCTGGCTCTATCTTCTGTGCCTCTGCACCAGGCAAGGGCAAGTGCACTGAACCAAGGCCAGCTGGCCTTGCTGCAGCTCCCACCACGCCCAGCCTGTGGCAGGACCACTTGTTCCCACTAAAACCACTGTGGGTGTGGCTGTGCAGCCATTCTGAGCATGTGCAAGCACCTACCATGTCCTCAGGAATCAGGTGGCCGAGCGGCCAGCAGACGCAGCGTGGGGCAGGATGGCAGGGTTGCCTTGCACAGTACTGTGGCCTCAGTGTCCTTGTGAGGCACTCCAGGGTGCCCGGTCAGCAGGGTGCTGCCCCAACTCAGGGATGTCAGCCACCTCCAGGGTATCCCGGGCTTCTGTGGACTGGCTCTGGCACCACAGGAAGCTCGGGCTCATTTGGGACACCTGGGCCACGTGGGGCTCCCAAGGCCCCCCAAAGCTCTCACTTCCCCCCTGCCCCTGGAACTGTTAGAAATTATAAGTTCCTTCATAAATCACCCAGTTACATCAACAGAAGCTGACTGCTCCCTGGCCACACCCGCCATTGTCTAAGCCACTCCTGGGGCGGCAGCAGCCCCTCGTGCTGGCACAAGTGTGATGATGGTGACACCTTCCCTCCCGGGGACCTCAGCCCAGCGTTTCAGGAGCTGGTACAGGGGCTGCCCCGCTGTCAGGACCCTGCCCGCAGGCCCAGACCCCAGCCGTCACCTGCACTGAGAGGAAAGGCCAGCTCCTGCTCACCAATCTCATCAGGGCCACTTTGCACCCATCAGGACCCTGCTCCACCCCTGTCCCAGGGGCCTGCAGCGTGTACTGTGGGAGCAAGGAGACCCGCCCCCTTCCCCTCTCTCTCCCCCTCCCCCATCTCCCTCTCTCCCCTTCCCTGTCTCTTTCTCCCCTCCCCTTCCCACTCCCCTTCCCCTCTCTCCTCCTCCCCATCCCCCTCTCCTCTCCCTGACTTTCTCCCCTTCCCTCTCCCTTCCCCCATCCCTCTCTCTCCCCTTCCCACTCCCATTCCCTCTCTCTCCCCTTCCCTCTCCCTTCCCCCATCCCTCTCTCTCCCCTTCCCTCTCCCTTCCCCCATCCCTCTCTCTCCCCTTCCCTCTCCCTTCCCCCATCCCTCTCTCTCCCCTTCCCTCTCCCTTCCCCCATCCCTCTCTCTCCACTTCCCTCTCCCTTCCCCCATCCCTCTCTCTCCCCTTCCCTCTCCCTTCCCCCATCCCTCTCTCTCCTTCCCACTCCCATCCCTCTCTCTCCCCTTCCCTCTCCCTTTCCCCATCCCCCTCTCTCCCCTTCCCTCTCCCCTTGCCCCCCATCCCCCTCTGTCCTCTTCCCTCTCTCCCCTTCCCCAATTCTCATCTGTCCCCTCCCCTCTGTCCCCTTCCCTCTCTACCTTCCCCCCTTCCCTTCTCCTCCCCCTCTCCCTCTCTCCCCTTCCCCCCTTTCCCTCTCTCCCCTCCCTCTGCCCTTCCCCCCTCCTTCTCCTCCCCCTCTCTCTCTCCCCTCTCTGTCTCCTCCCTCTCTCCCCTTCCCTCTCTCCCCTCCCTCTCTCCCCTTTCCTCTCTCCCCTCCCCCCTCCCCTTCCCTCTCTCCCCTCCCTCTCTCCCCTTTCCTCTCTCCCCTCCCTCTCTCCCTTTTCCTCTCTCCCCTCCCTCTCTGTCCCCTCCCTCTCTCCTTCCCTCTTTGTCCCCTTCCTCTCTCCCCTTCCCTCTGTCCTCTTTGTCCCCTTCCCTCTGTTCCTAGATGCTGTCCATAGCTCCAGTTTCCACTCAGCCAGCCCCAGCCATTGCAGGTTTTTGGAGAGTGAACCATTGGAAGGGAGCTGTCTGCTTCTCTCTGTGTCTCTGTCTCATTACTTCTCAAATGAATAACTTTTTAAAATTTTTCAAGTGAGCCCATGGGGTGCTATGCACAGCAGGTTAAGCTGCCGCTTGGGACACCTGTAGCCCACGCCACGCTGTCACTCACACAGCAGCTGCAAGCATGGTCCTTACTGCAGGTCCACTCACACTCAGTACAGAGTTCCAGGAATCAAGAGAGAACTCTCTAAGACATGGGTCCAGAGTTGTGCACCAAACACCAACAGCACCGGCACAGCTCTAGATTGCCAAGGGTGCTGAATGACATGAGGGCCTGTACCCCCAGCTCTCTGAGGCAAACGCTGTGATCAGCACCCACTGACAAAGATGAGGCCAAGGCACCCAACAGCCCCATGAAACTGGTGGAGCAGGAGCCTCAGACCATGTGATACAGAGGGCACATTGCACACAGGGGCCTGTGTGCACACATGCACATTGAGCCTGTCTGTACACAAGGCTGTGAGTAAACTGACTGTGAACTGAATGCACTCAGTGTGCACTGGGTGTGTTCTGGGTGTGCACTGGGGGTGTTCTGAGTCTACACTATGTTCTGAGCGGCACTGGGTGTGTCCGGAGTGTGCACTGAGTTTGCACTGTGCACTGGTTGTGTTCTGAGTATGCACCGTCTTGCACTGGGTGTGCATTGAGTGTGCTCTGTGTGTGGTTTGAGTATGCACTGAGTGTCTGCACTGGGTGGGTTCTGAGTGTGCACTGAATATGCACTGTCTTGCACTGAGTGTGCACTGGGTGTGTTCTGAGTCTGCACTGTGTTCTGAGTGGCACTGAGCATGCCCTGAGTGTCTGCACTGGGTGGGTTCTGAGTGTGCACTGAATATGCACTGTCTTGCACTGAGTGTGCACTGGGTGTGTTCTGAGTCTGCACTGTGTTCTGAGTGGCACTGAGCATGCCCTGAGTGTCTGTGCACTGGGTGGGTTATGAGTGTGCACTGAGTGTGCCCTCAGTCTCTCTCTCTCTCTCTCTCTCTCTCTCTCTCTCTCTCTCTCTCTCTCAGATGTGCCCTTCCTATAACTCTGCCTTCCAAACAAATAATAAATATTCAAAAAATTTTAAACCAGTAAGAAACTACTAGAAGATGCATTGGGGTCAAAACCATGGGGTGCAGAAGGGCTGTGGTGACGCCGGCCAGGAAGCAGAGGCTGCTTGAGGGGCAGCAGATCCTGCCAGGAAGCAGAGGAGGCGGTGGGCAGGCCAGGGCTTCCTGAAGGAACTCTGTGATTGGCACTGACGGTGAGATGGGCTGGGAACTGACAATGATGGGCTCCTGCTAGCCAGGCCTGATCACAAGAAGCCTCCTGTTGGTGCAGTGGCCTTGAGTGGGCATCAGGCTGGCTGGTGGCTCCCTCTGAGCCTCATCTTGATCTCCGTTCCTGTCTCCAAGGTGCTGGCTGTCTCATTCCCAGTGGCCAGAACCAGAGACAGTCTGGAGGACCTGGAGAGCCTTTAGGGAGCCGGGCCCTGGCGGCACCCACCAGGGTCCCACCCACACCCCCTGGAGAGCAGGCTGGGAAACCAGCTGGCCACGCCTGAGGTGGGACAGCTGCCTCCTCCTTAGTAGCTGCCAGGGGAGGGACTGCTCTGGGGAGGCTGAGCCCTACGGGGGTCATCATCAATGAGAAGACAAAACCACAAGCACAGAATTGCTGAGCAGGTTCAGAGCCTCAGAAGTCACCTGAGCAAAAAGGCACCAGAGGGGCCCTGGACAGAGCTGGGGTTCAGGTGCACAGGACAGCAGCCTGTACTCGCTCCTGTTAACACCACAGCTCATCAGTTGCCCCCCCAACAGGTAACCCCCAGCCTAGAGTCTCACTCCTGCCCACAGGTGCACACCTGGCCCTTGGGGTGATCCAGAGGCTGCAGCCTCCTACGAGCCAAACCTGGTCACAGAGGCCGAGCCCCATCAAGGCGGAGGACGGGCTGTGCGGTGTGCTGGGGCCAGGGACCATAGCACAGCTGGAAATCCTCTCCCCGCGGGAGCAGGGGAGAGAGACTGGGGCACTTGCTCTCTGCCACAGACACAGAAAACGGAGGCCATGAAGCCCTTCACAGGGTTGCTCCAGACACACTAGAATGAACAGTAGAAGAAAGGCAGTAATGATGCGCCACACGGCTTGACGGTAGGAACCTAACTCCCACTTTTTCTTAAGCAAAAATCGGAAGACAGCCTGGGAGAAGACGGGGAAGGAACTGAGCGTACTGAAGGGGCCAGGGCGTGGGGTCACTAACACCGCATGTTGGAAAATGAAAACACAGCAGTGGAAATGGAGTCGGGAACAGGATGGCTGGAAACCGAGCGACTGGCTGAAGGACCGGAAGACATCACCCTTGGGAATTTGAGACACAGGGGCAGCACTGACGGCTGTCATCCTGATTTTTGTAGCAGCTATTTTAATATTTAAATTTATGCATATAAAGTACTTAGTAAAAATAAAACGCAAGGGTGGTACAAGAAAGGCGCAGGTCGCCCAGCACTGAACGACGCGGGATCACGCGTCTGCACTGGCTGAGCTCACTGAGGGGCCTCTCCAGGCTGCTTGGTGGGCACCTCAGCCAGCCAGCCCTGCTCCGAGTCCTCTCTTCCAGCAGCCCAGCCCAGCACGCTGTTTCCTGGGAGGCAACCAGAGGCCGGCAGAGACACCCAGGGCCCCAGGGCCAGGCTGGTACCTGACTCTGCTGGCGGAAGTCAGTCACAGGACTGGTGCTGGCCTTGAGAAGTAAGGAGATGACACCCACAAAGTCTTGTGCAATGGGTACAGACCCAAGACTCGCACTGTGGCCTGAGACCGGGGGACTGCACTGGAGCAGTCCTGGGGTCAGTGGTGTCAGGCACCCAGGCCCCCTCCTCTGGTGGCCGCAGCTCCTGAAAGGTTCCACCCACACCATGCCAAAGGGTCCCCAGGGCTGGCCAGGGTCAGGAGCTTGGGCCTGTGCCAACGGTGGTCTTCCAGGAGCTGTAAAACTGAGCAAAGTCCCTGCGGCTTGGGGAAGGACCAGGTTTGACCTCAGCGTCAGAAGCCAGACCAGACTGCATGCTGCCCCTGCCAGCTGCAGTGTTGGGAGCTCGGTGACACCTCTGTGTCCCCACAGCCAGGACTCACCACGGCGCCTCCCTGGCCAGGGTCCACTCCACACAAACTCAGTCACCACCTCGCCTTCGCTCCCTGCCAGGTTGTGTCTGGCCGCCCTCAAGGGCTGGTGTGAGTTTGCCCTGGAATCCCTGGTACAACCCTTGTGGGCCCTGCAGGTGCCCACCCACTCCCATCAAAGGTCAGCGCTGGGTGGAGCCTTGGGCAGAGTCCCAGGGAGAGCCCAGGGCTCCGTGACCTCAGACCAGGCATCCTCACAGACCTCAGCTGGGCTTCGCATGAGCTCTACCGTTGCTGAGAGGACACGCCAAGACTCGCTTCAGTGCTCACAGGGCTCTGGGGGGGACCCAGGAAGGGTCGGGCATGGGCCTCCCCAGCGTGCTGAGACCCGGGAAGGGTCGGGCGTGGGCCTCCCCAGCGTGGAGAGACCCGGGAAGGGTCGGGCGTGGGCCTCCCCAGCGTGGAGAGACCCGGGAAGGGTCGGGCGTGGGCTTCCCCAGTGTGCAGAGACCCCGGGAAGGGTCAGGCGTGGGCCCGTGGGCATCTCCCAGACCTCATTCCCACCATACTTGGGCCTTGGTATCCCCCTCTCCCTTCCAGCCTTCCATGGCAGAGAGACAGGGATGCTGATGAGGGCGTAAGGAGCTGGCCAAAGGCTGAAGCAGAGGAGAACACAGCTCAGATCTGCCCAGCCACCAGCTGGACCCACCTGGGAGATGGGCGCTGTCTCCAGGGAGTCCCTAGCCAAGGCCCCTCGGACCCAGGGGCAGGTACTGAGCTATGCTTGACTTCAAGATGCACACGCGAAATATTCCATCCTCCAGTAACGAATCCACACGGACCCCTCCCAGGCAGCAGAACAAGTGGGGCACCCGCCCCCAGAGAGCTTCTAGCCCCGGGGAAGACGCATCACCACCAGCTGAGACCACGGCCCCAGCCACCATGTCCTACAGCAGCACTCTGTCCAGGACACAGATGCAGAGCAGGCCCTGCTGGTGGGAGTTGGAGAAGCAGGCAGGCGGCCACGTGTGTCAAGGCCCTGGGGTGGGAAGCCCGGCTGTCCCAGGGGCTGAGAGGGGCGGGAGCAACTGGGGTCAACGCTATGAAAAGTTCTAGTGGCGTGGAGGAAAGCAAACTGCAAACAAACCTAAACCAGAACAGAGGGGTTCCGGGGTCACCAGAGACAACACCTTCTGATAAATGGGACCAGTGGCAAGGGGGCTCGCCAGAACTTTCCACGCTCTAGAAAGGACTCGAAAATGAGTCGGACACATCCACCAGAACGTGTGATCTGTTCCAGCTTGGAGCGACGGCCCCTCGGGCTCCTGGGTGAGCAGTCCCTGGTCTGCCGTCGTAATGGGACAGTGAGCTTTTCAAACATTGCAGAGGTTGCAGGAATGATGCTGCAGACGAGCCAACACTGACTGTGGGGACATTGTCCACGCCCCGGGGGCAGCCCCACCCTCCAGAAGCTCCTGCTGGGCTGGGCGATGAGACACAGCACAAGAGAAGCTGGGTCGCACCCTGGGGCAAGGTTTCGGTCCAGGCACACAGAAAACACCTCAAACTGTTGGGCGTGGTGACAAGAGGGCTGTGGCAAGGCTGGCTTTGCCCTGGCCCCCATGGGCCTGGGACCAAAGCACTCACCGTGGGGAGTGCAGGTGTGTCAGGCCATGACCACGGCAAACCCGCTCCAACTCCCCTGTGCATTTGAGTGGCCGCTATCCTGGGCTCGTCCCTCACGTGGGGCCAGTGTCTCACCTGAGTGAGTGCCTGGGTGTGACAGCAGCAGAGCTGGGGACACAGGCAGCCCTGGGAGGCCAGTGCGTGAATCCCCACAGCTCAGCCAGGTGTCACACACCCAGCTCTGGCCGTCACCATGTCATGTGTGCTCTGTGATCCACGCTCCCGAGGCCATAGCCATGGCTGGGACGCTGCAGGCTCTGCACATGTGCCATGCCGGGGACCCCACAATCTGGGACATTGCCACCCTCAAGTCACCATCGCTGCTGTCTGCTCCAGAGGGAACCACAGACACCGTGCCACATGGTGGCTGCAAACATAGAGCACCTTTTTCCCAAGGAACCCTCGGGAGGCCAGCAAGTAGAAAGACTTCTCCCTGCCACTCGCTCTGGACCCTGCCCGGTGCATTAACTCTGCCCCCAGTGCCCGCCTACCCTGGCAGCCTGGTCTCCAGTCCTGGTGCAGCCTCCTCCCTCCTCCAGCTGCCCATCCTCAGACGTGGCGGGGACTCTGGCCTGGCCAAGCACATCCCCTGCACCTGCTCTCCGCTTCCTCCCCGCACCCCAGCCCCCTGTGCTCTGTGCTCCCAGCTCCACTCTTCCCAACCAGGGCCCCTTGCTGCCCTTCTTCCCTTGCACACCACAAGCTCCCAGAAGAAACCCACAGAGCCAGCACCCAGGATGCTCCCTGCTATTCCCAAACGAACAACCAACGAAGCACTTGAGTCCACTCAGGGCGACTCAGGCCCACCGCGACACTCCTGGAGGAGCTGCGTCTGAACGGAACACTCTCGGGCCTCCTATCCCCGTCACTGCCTGAACAGCCATTTACACAGCAGCTGCGTTATGCTGGGGCCGCCCGTCACCTGGAGGGGGTCTCTGGCACAGCGGGCCATGCGAAGGATCTAGGAAGAAGCCACATCCCTCATAGACAGGACCTGGGCAGGGACGACTGCTCAGGTGCGATTAAACAGGTGAGCTTCTGAGCCAGGAAGGTAACTCGAGATCACTGAGCACAGCACCTTCACCTGACAAGCGAGGAAACGGAGACAGGTCCAGGGCTCCCAGCCCGGGCAGCTGGGCTGGCCCCCAGAGCCAGCAACACAGTCACTCTAACTCCCGCCTGTCCCTTCACTGGGAGGAATGCACAGCTCCAACCTGCTGCAGAGGCGTCTGCCCAGACATCCCTGCAGATACGAGCACGCTCTGCCCATGGCAAACCCGCTCCAACTCCCCTGAGTATTCGAGTGGCAGCCGATGCCAGGCCTGCATTTCCCCAGCTCAAGGACACAGCGTGAGGTTTAACAACAAGCAGCTGCGTGCAGGAGAGAGCCCCCCACCCCACCACCTCGAGACGCCCTCTGCCCTCCGCCCTCTGCCCCCCTGGCAGGTGGAGCCTCTCTGTGATGGAGCCAGCAGGTGCAGGACATTTCAGCTTTGCCGCAGGACCTGGCCCAGTGTCTCGAGCCCGGAATTGGCATGAGGACGGCATCACGTTAGGGACACCTGCCCATGAGGATGCACACAAGGCAGCAGCCACAGCCAAGGACGCCGAGCGACACTGCCCTCATGGGCACGAAGCTCGCTGTCTCCTCCTAATGGAAAAGGCACAGATGGCTCCTAGTGGGATCACAGCCACAGTGACACAAACACCTCAAACGATGTGGAGTACTGGGGCCCACTAGGCCCGACACCCAGCATGACAGCACCTGGTGGAGTACTGAGGCCCACTCAGCCCCCCACCCCGCATGACAGCACCTCATGGAGTACTGGGGCCCACTAGGCCCGACACCCAGCATGACAGCACCTCGTGGAGTACTGGGGCCCACTCAGCCCCCCACCCTGCGTGACAGCACCTCGTGGAGTACTGGGGCCACTAGGCCCGACACCCAGCATGACAGCACCTCGTGGAGTACTGGGGCCCACTCAGTCCCCCACCCTGTGTGACAGCACCTCATGGAGTACTGAGGCCCACTCAGTCCCCCACCCAGCATGACAGCACCTCGTGGAGTACTGGGGCCGGCCCAGCCCTTCACCCAGCATGACAGCACCTCGTGGAGTACTGGGGCCCACTAGGCCCGACACCCAGCATGACAGCACCTGGTGGAGTACTGAGGCCCACTCAGCCCCCCACCCTGCGTGACAGCACCTCATGGAGTACTGGGGCCCACTCAGCCCCCCACCCTGTGTGACAGCACCTCGTGGAGTACTGGGGCCCGTTCAGCCCCCCACCCAGAGTGACAGCACCTCATGGAGTACTGGGGCCGGTCCAGCCCTTCACCCAGCATGACAGCACCTCGTGGAGTACTGGGGCCCACTCAGCCCCTCACCCTGCGTGACAGCACCTCGTGGAGTACTGGGGCCCACTCAGCCCCCCACCCTGCGTGACAGCACCTCGTGGAGTACTGGGGCCGGCCCAGCCCCCCACCCTGCGTGACAGCACCTCGTGGAGTACTGCAGCCTGCTTAGCCCCCCACCCAGCGTGACAGCACCACCAGGCTGCGGTGGCCTCTCACCAGGTGCTCCCCAACACGTAACGGCTCTGGGACATGGGACCCTACTTTCTAAGGCACCGCCTCTCCCTGCATGGGCTGCATGGGGAGGAGCATGGTGGCGGCTGCCTCTGAAGCTGGGGGCTGGGAGCCTCCCCGGCAGCACCCCTCGGCAGGCCTGGGGACCAGGGATGGTCTCTTCCAGGCCCAGGCCCTGCCAGGGTTCCCAGCCAAGGGGAGCACTCCCACCCAATTTCACAGAGACCTTCCAACCTCAAGTCATCCCCAATACATCCTCTGCCCTCTACTCCACCCGCAGGCCCAGTGGCCACCTCAGTGTAGTGACCCCCGAGTTCTGCCCAGAATGGCTCTGATCGCCCCCACTGGTGTCTTTGTCTCCCTCTCCCTCCTTGTAACCTGTGCTCCACACTGGAAAACAGATCTGGATGAGGTGCCCCGGCCCCCGCTCCCGCGGCTGCCTGCACCTCAGCTTAAATCCAGCGATGCTCCATGACGATGGCCACGCATGCTCCGACACTGCTTAGCTCGCTAGGCACGTGCACAGAGCCCAGTAAATGCTGGGGCGGGAGATGAAATACGGACCCAGCAATGGGATGAAGGGCCTCGACGAGGGGCAAGAAGTCCACCC
The DNA here is from genome assembly GCF_051225735.1 of Oryctolagus cuniculus. Lineage (NCBI taxonomy): Eukaryota > Metazoa > Chordata > Mammalia > Lagomorpha > Leporidae > Oryctolagus > Oryctolagus cuniculus. The sequence goes on along the minus strand of NC_142879.1, from coordinate 207,571 downwards.
AGGAGTAGGCAGACCACACACAGTGCCAGCCACGGACGTGGATCTGCAGGAGGAAGCATTGGAGTGCTCAGCAGATGTGCAGGTGGGGCTGCAGCACACCTGGGAGGGGAGGGCAGCCAGGGAGCCCATGGGACTCCGTGGCCCTCAATTATCCACCAGCTGGGGCCGGGTGGGCTTGGAAGACTCGGAGTCTGATGCTGTGAGGCAGGAAAGCGCTAGAATGAAGGTCCATGCACGGGCTGCAGGGGCCCAGGAGGAGGACGGCCAGCCTCCAGGCAAGGTGGGGGAGGGGCTGTGCAGGTGCAGGGCCACAGGGGCCACATCGCATCTGGCAGGAAGCTGGTCCGGTTCTCATCATCCTGTGGCCACACGCAGACTGACACTCAGAAGAGTGACTGCTGTCCAGCACCACCCTTCCAGCAGCCAAGCTGAGCCCAGGGCTCATGGGGTAAAGAAGCGGAAACAGCGTTTAGTGCAAACCCTGGGCAGAGTCAGTGGAACAAGTCAGCTGAGCTGCCTGCTGCTCTGTGGTCCCGCCACGAACCTCTGAGGAGGATCTGACTGGAGACGAGGGTCTCTGCAGATGAGGTCAGGTCCAGGTGAGGTCCTACTGGACGCCTTGTGCCCACAGAAGGAGCACCCTGGGCAGCCTGACCTAATTGGACGCTGGATCCTGTATCAGACTCATATTGTGCCCTCAAGCTGTAGTCATCACATGGAGTTCTCAAAACCCAAGAAGTAAAGGAAACATGCATCCCACAAGGACAAGGCCACATGGCCACAGAGGCTGTGACCAGAGCCACATGGCTGAGCCACAGAACACCCAGCATTGCCGGGAGCCACCCCAGGCCAAGAAAGGTCTTCCCGAGAGCTCCCCAGAGGGGCACAGCTCCAAACACCCTGAACCTTCTAGAAGGGCTGCATGGAGACCAGAAACGCAGTCACAGCACAGTCTGCATGCCGCCCACCCACCCACAGAGCTGGCAGCACCCCTTCCCACCCACCCAGCACTGCAGAGAGCCCTGGGTGGCTGGCACCAGATGGGGCAGAGCCAGACTCCTGCCAGGACCTCTATCAGTAGGACATAGAGATGCCAGGGTGGTGGTGAGACCCCGAAACCACCTCCCTCACAGACACACTGTGCACACGCTGCACACACACATACCCACTGCCCACATACACTACACGCACTGCGTACATACCACACCACACATATACACTGCACACACACTGCCCACACACACCACGCACTGCTTGCATGCCACACCACACATGTACACTGCACACACAAGATACACACTGACTGGACTGCATGCTCACTGAACACTGCACAACACTGCACTACACACATGTACACTGCACACACACAGGACACACACTGCCTGTACTGCATACATACACACTGCACACTGCATGCACTCACTACACCATGCACATGTACACTGCACACACATACACCACACACTGCACACACACTGTGTGCACACCATACCACACATACACACTGCACACACACTGCACTACACACACACACACTGTACACACACTACACCACAAATATACACTGCACACACTACACTACACACACACACTGCACACACACATACACTACATGCATTGCATGCATGCCACACCACACATATACACTGCACACACATAGGACACACACTGCCTTACTGCATGCACTCTGCACACACACTACATATACTATACACATACACACAGGCATGCACACACGTGATGGGTGTACTATACATGTATATACTACACAGATATACACTGCACACACACATACACTACACGCATTGCATGCATGCCACACCACACATACACGTAGCACACACATAGGACGCACACTGCCTGTACTGCATGCACTCTGCACACACACTACATATACTATACACATACACACAGGCATGCACACACATGATGGGTGTACTTCATGTGTATATACTGCACACATACACACTGCACACACAGTACACCACATATACTCCATGCACATACACACACACATACATGCATGCACGTGATGGGTGTACTACACACGTATCTACTACACAGACACACACACACTACACCTCACACATACACGTTGCACATACTACACACATACACACATGCATGCACACACACATACACTACACGCATTGCATGCATGCCACACCACACATACACGTAGCACACACATAGGACGCACACTGCCTGTACTGCATGCACTCTGCACACACACTACATATACTATACACATACACACAGGCATGCACACACATGATGGGTGTACTTCATGTGTATATACTGCACACATACACACTGCACACACAGTACACCACATACACTCTATGCACATACACACACACATACATGCATGCACGTGATGGGTGTACTACACATGTATATACTACACAGACACACACACTACACCTCACACATACACGTTGCACATACTACACACATACACACATGCATGCACACACATGCTGGGTATGTTACGACACATGTATACACTGCACACATATATACTATACACACACACTGCACCACACACATACACACTGCACACACACACACGCTGCCTGCGCAGCCTCTATGAAAGGTGGAAGCAGGTCTGGTGTTGAAGCAGCTCCGTGGGGGGGCTCGAGCCTCGTGGGCAGGCAGCCCCTCTGCTCAGCCCTGTCCCCCGTGCCTGCCCTGCCGTCTGCAAAAGTGAATGGCAGGGGCTGCTGCTGTGGCACAGCAGGTTAATGCCCTGACCTGAAGCACCGGCATCCTATATGGGCACCGGTTCAAGACCCGGCTGCTCCACTTCTGATCCAGCTCTCTGCTGTGGCCTGGGAAAGCAGTGGAAGATGGCCCAAGTCCTTGGGCTCCTACACCCGCATGGGAGACCTGGAAGAAGCTCCTGGCTCCTGGCTTTGGATCAGCCCAGCTCCAGCTGTTGCAGCCAATTGGGGAGTGAACCAGCAGATAGAAGACCACTCTCTCTCTCTCTCTCTCTCTCTCTCTCTCTCTGCCTCTCCTCTCTCTGTGTAACTCTGACTTTCAAATAAATAAATAAATCTTTTTTTAAAAAAATGAATGGCATCTCATCAGAGCACACTAGGGAGCCAACCCCGTAAGAGGGTAGGCAGTGTGCTGTCATGGGACGTCCACCTGCCCAGCCATCAGCAGTTCAGCGAGAGATGGATAAATACTTGCAGAAGGAGGAACGGTGGCAGGCCAGGTCCACAAAACCCAAACCTCGCAGAAAGAAATGTCAGACGCCAGTCTGGGGGTGCTTCTCCAAGTGCCCAGGGCTCATGCCTAGCTACGCCCACAATTCCAGGGACCAGACTGCTGGCCTGACAGAGCCACACCCACTGACAGCCACGGCTCACAGAAACACACTCACACATGTGGATTCAGAAGCTGCAGCCTGACTCCAGCACTTGGGGGCACTGACCCGGAGCCTGCTGCCGTGGCCACACATGAGCCACATGGCAGGGCCCTGCGTGGGCTCTCAGCAGGTGCTGGTCCTTCAGCCACAGGCTGGAGACTCTACTCTGCCTCCTGCAGGTGCAGGCCTCGGTCCTCTCACCTGGAGAGTCCTGAATCTCAGAGTCTTGGGCACTAGCACGCTCTCAGCCTGACCGGGTGAACGGCGGGCACCGGTCCACCCTCCGTGTCTCTGCACTCAGACCTGGTTCCAGGGCTGCCTTCAGATGTGCAAGCTGTAAGCCTGGGGACAGCTGGGCTCCAGTGTCCTCTCCCGTGTCCCTGGAGCCTGAACCATGGAGCAGAAACCACAGGCTGGCCAGGTGACCCGGGTGGGAATCCTCTGCCATCTACAGGCACTCAGGGGGTGTAGCAGGCCTGAGTCCCTGCTGCACCTGCCCCCAGGGCCTCGAGCACCACGGATTCTCGGCAGTGACCTCCGATCTCGGCTGGGGTGGACACAGGCTGGCCGCGCCTGCCAGAATGATCCTGCTGTCTTCCCACCAGCCTGACCCAGGCCTCTACACTGCAGGCACCAAGGTGTCCCGGGTTTCAAGGTGCCTGCTCCCTGTATCTCCACACCGAGGCCTGCCAGGCAGTGGTCAGGACCATGCTGAGCCTCAAGGCAGAGGCCCCTGAAATTGGGCCAGTGCCAACCGTGAGTATTTGGAGCCCGTGTCCCATGGAAAGACGGCTCCTGGGATCCCTCTTGGTCACAGATGCTTCCCTCCTGTGACCCAGGAGAAGTAAGGTTGCCTTGGCAACCCAGCTTTGTGGCTACATCGCCTCAGGGGACCTGTCACCCACCCAGAGGCCCAGGCAGAGGCAGGTGCGTGTGCCCCCGCAGGGGCCTCCGTGGTGGGCCCCTCAGGCCAGGCGTCCAGGAGGCACAGCCGACAGCCTGGTGGTCTGCACGGGAAGCCTTGAGCCTGTCTTTCATGCCCCCATCTGTGGAGCTGCACACAGGGCCGCTTCCGCTCAGCTCTTTAAATTTTCATGGCATCTCTGCTGGCTGCAGATCGGAGCCTCAGCTTGCTGGCTGACTGTCCTCACACCGCGATTCTGCAGGACAACGTCCACTGCCAGAGGCCACGCCCGCCCTGCCCTCCCATCCACCTCCAAGTTCTGCAGAGGTCAGGCAAGGGCTCCTGGCGGTTACCCCGCAGGTCCTCCTGGTGCCAGGCACTCGGTCAGGCTCAGGCCTCACCTATAGGCCCTGCCCTTACACCCTCACACAGCCTGGGCCCGGCTGACCTGGGGACAACATGGGAGGGCAGTGAGTGCGACACACAGGCCACGCCGCCCCCAGCACACACGCAGGTGGGCTGGCCAGGTGCCGCCCTGGTGCAGGCCAGTCCCCAGGTCGGCTGTGGCGGGCAGGGAGAGTGGGACACAGTAGCAGAACCACATACAACTTCCTCCGCCGTCACAGCCGCTGTCCCTCGCGCCGCCACGGTGACAACGGCCCTGCTGGGGCTTCCCGTCACATAAACACCTGCTTCTTGTGAACATTTTTAAACCGAACACCACAGAAATGTTTAGGTGAGAAAGGCTCACCTGAGACCAGCCCTTCAGACACAACTGACACCTGTGCCAGGCGCCCAGTTTTCACAGCCCACCCTGGCACGTGTACGCACACTCACACGCACATACATGCTATTCTGCATACGTGGGGTGTGCTGTGCCTGCTGGGCTCTCTCTCTGTCACACAGTGTTTGCGAGTCGAGCCTGGTGGCCACGGAGCAGCCACATGGCTTCATCCGTCAGGTGCTCTGTGCTCCTCCACAGGGGTCTCCCCACGGGGTGTGGGGGCTCCTCCTCCATGCCCTTTCGTTGGGACGCAGGCCAGGCTCCCAGCTGGCCATGGCTGCCTGCAGGTGGCCCCAGGGGACAGGCAGGAGCATGCTGGGGAAATGTCAGCCTCTTCCCAGGGCCCTGCAGGGCTGCAGTTTGTTTACCCGACCTGTGTCTGGGTGTCCTTGTTTTTCCACTGATAACCGTGAAGAGGGTCCTTTAAAAGCATGATTCCTGGTAGAGCAGATGCGGTGAAAACGCAGCTAGGACTGTCATCGAGGCCTGCATTTCATCTGTAAAAGGAGTGAGATCTGGGGTAAGAGGCAGTGAGAGTGACCCTGGCCCAGGCTTAGACACCCACGGCACACAAGGCCTCACACACAGAGGGCCACATGCACACAGGGACGTTCACAGACACACACCTGGACACAGACACAGACACATGGACTCACATACAGAGACATGAACATGGGGACACACACACAGAGATACAGAGGGACACACATATACACACGGATGCACACAGATACACTTATACATGGGAATACACACATGGATACACACAGACTCACAGGGACACACACAGACACACACTAGGACACATATACATGAACACAGGGACACACATACACACACAGATACACAGGTACACTTATACATGGGAATACACACATGGATACACAGGGACACACTCAGACATCTACACACTAGGACACATTTACATGGACACACATATAGACATGAACACGGGGACACACACACATAGGAACACACACAGAAAGACACACAGAGAAACACAGATATACATGGTAATACACACATGGTATGCACAGGCACACCCAGGGACACACACCTGGACGCACAGAGACAGGGACTCACACACACACACACAGGAACATACATACACAGAAAGACACACATGCATGGATACAGATTCACACCCTCACACAGGGACACAGAGATACACAGGGAAACACACACAGAGGGACACACACGTGGGTGGACACACACAGGGGCTGTGAGGCTGGTGGAAGGACCAAGGCAGGGATGAAAGATGGGGAAGAAGAGAACCATGGCCCGCTCATCCCTGACCCCGGGGGCCCAGTCACCACGCACGGCACACACAGCCTGGAGAGCGGGACCTCAAGGCCGACTACACGAAATTTTCACTTGGAAGGAAGCGAAAGGCATTTGCAGCTGAAATCCAAAAATACAGAGTTTCATATGGGGATGTAAGTGAGCAAGAGGGCTTTACTACGCAGAGTTCAGACGCAGCTCGCGCTACGGGAAGCACTTGCAGGGTGAAGGTGACCCTCCTCTGTCCCTGACCACCACGGCACCTGCTCAGGGCTGGCATGGACACCTGCTCGTCTGCCCGTGTGCAGGCACAAGACCCATCTTCCCCTGGTTCTGATCTCCATGGAGGGGAACCCCAAGCCGGCGCCGTGGCTCACTAGGCTAATCCTCCGCCTAGCGGCGCCGGCACACTGGGTTCTAGTCCCGGTCGGGGCACCGGATTCTGTCCCGGTTGCCCCTCTTCCAGGCCAGCTCTCTGCTGTGGCCAGGGAGTACAGTGGAGGATGGCCCAGGTGCTTGGGCCCTGTACCCCATGGGAGACCAGGAAAAGCACCTGGCTCCTGGCTCCTGCCATCGGATCAGCGCGTTGCGCCGGCCGCAGCGCGCTGGCCGCGGCGGCCATTGGAGGGTGAACCAACGGCAAAGGAAGACCTTTCTCTCTGTCTCTCTCTCTCTCTCACTGTCCACTCTGCCTGTCAAAAAAAAAAAAAAAAAAAAAAAAGGAACCCCAGCCCCCAGCCCGGCCCCGTGTCACGAGAATAAGTCTGCCCCTATTTCACAGGACTGGACGGGAGCCGACCTGAGCGAGACAGCCTTGACCCAGCCCTGCACTGAAACAGGGCAAGGAGCACGGAGCAAGCCGGCCGAGTTTGGGGTTTCAGTCCCCTCTGGTATGCAGGTCCCCGAGTGGGACCCATGACTGCCTCCTCCTCGCGCAGCCCCTCCCTAACAGAACAGGGCACCGTCACAGTCCGCCTCCGCCCCACGGCGGCCTCTCCCATTTGCTGCTTCTCTGGTTTTGTCCCCTTGAGCTGCCCACCGCCAGGCACCGTCTACTCCCTCTGCGATGGCTCTCCAGGCCGCACCGCCTCGGTGCAAGCGTCTGCTGAGGCCCAAACCCAGGCGTCATTCAGCTCTGGTGGAGCAGCCCCGAGCCCTGGTGAGGAGGTGGGAGGGGACCAGGGTCCTCCCACTCACCCAGCAGCACCTCCACGGCCAGGGTCTGGACCTCCAGGACTCGGACTCTGCGGGAGGGCAGATGGCCCCCACAGACAGGACCGTGCCCAATGCCCAGCCAGTCCCTGCTGCCCTGCTCTGTGCACAGTGCAGCTCTGAGAACTGGGCTGTGAAGGTGAGGAGGGGGCTGACCCCTCTGTCCACAGAAGCAGGGTGAGGAGGGGGCTGACCCCTCTGTCCACAGAAGTAGGGTGAGGAGGGGGCTGACCCCTCTGTCCACAGAAGCCAGGGTGAGGAGGGGGCTGACCTCTTTCTGTCCACAGAAGCCCGGGTGAGGAGGGGGCTAGCCTCTTTCTGTCCACAGAAGCCAGGGTGAGGAGGAGGCTGACCCCTCTCTATCCACAGAAGCAGGGTGAGGAAGGGGGCTGGCCTCTTTCTGTCCACAGAAGCCAGGGTGAGGAAGGGGGCTGGCCTCTTTCTGTCCACAGAAGCCAGGGTGACTGACTCCCTTCTCATCCTGTCCCACAGAAGACAATGCTGGTGTATTCTGACTGTAGGACACTGGTGGCCCCCACGGGCAGGGTTGGGTCAAGATTTATGAAGGGTGGGCTGGCGTGTGGCTGCCTCAGCAAAGGCCCTCCCCTTGTCCCTCCGTGTGGCTGCAGAGCACAGGCTGAGCCCGGCTGAGCCCAGCTCTCCAAATCCAGCTACCATCAAATGTGACCCTGCTCTTCCTCCCGGCCACCCTGGGGGAGGCGGTGGCTGGGGCTGGGGCTGCTCCAGCGTTGCCGCACCCTCAGATCCTCCTGCCGCTCAGCAGCAAGGCTAGGACAGTGCCCACGTGAGAGGAAGGAGCTACATGGGGTCGACTGCAGAGCTGGACAAGGTGTCAGGCACCGGGCGGCCGCGGGCAAGAGCAGCCTTGGAGATCTGGTGCGGCTGTGGAAGTCTGCGGGTGTGGGGCCCACAAGGAAGCCCCACGGTGGGTTCCTGGAGCACATAGCCATGGGAGCCACCGAAAGCTACTGAGAGGGAAGAGTTGTGGTCAGGAGGTCCAGAGAGAAGAAACTGGCAGAAGGAGCAGGGTGGACTGAGCTGGACAGCACAGGGGCCAGAGGACCAGGTGGCAGGCAGGACAGTAACCACGCACAGAGAGGGGACAGTGGGAGAGCACACAGAGCCTGCAGCGCAAGAGCCCCAGGAGTGTGCGGCTGAGTGGGGGGTTGCTCAGAGAGGCTCTGCAGGGCTCCCCAGGGGACAGGGGCCCCTCGTGGGACCAGGGGAGTCAGGGCAGACCTGATGTGCTGGGGGCCTGGAGCCGAGGGAGACGCTCCCTCTGAGGCCCTGCACCACTCAGACCGCGGAGAGCATGTCCTTGCCCTGCCACACAGCGCATCAGAGCCCTGGCACTCGGTCAGCTTGGCGCTCGGTCGGCATGGAGAAGAAAGGCCACCTGCATGCATGGCAAGCTGCGTCTCCAGTCTGATGCAAGGCTTCAGCCCATCCAGGCCCCCGAGGCACTGAGGGAACCAGAGGCAGACCCCAAGCGACGGTGAAAACAGAAGGGCTGCTCTGAGCAGTTTCCTACTGAAGAAGTCCTCCACGTTTCCACTCGAGCCCTGCAGCCCTGCTCCTGCTCACCCGCACCTGCTCACACCCTCACCTGTTCACACCCTCACCTGTTCACACCCTCTCCTGCTCACACCCTCTCACCTGCTCACACCCTCTCCTGCTCACACGCTCTCCTGCACACACCCTCTCACCTGCTCACACCCTCTCCTGATCACACCCTCTCCTGATCACACCCTCTCTGCTCACACCCTCTCCTGATCACAGCCTCTCCTGCTCACACTCTCTCCTGCACACACCCTCTCCTGCTCACACCCTCTCCTGCTCACACCCTCACCTGCACACACCCTCTCCTGCACACACCCTCTCCTGATCACACTCTCTCTGCTCACACCCTCTCCTGATCACAGCCTCTCCTGCTCACATGCTCACCTGTTCACACCCTCTCTGCTCACACTCACCTGCTCAACCCTCTCCTGCTTACACCCTCTCACCTGCTCACACCCTCTCCTGCTCACACCCCTCTCACTTGCTCACACCCTCTCACCTGCTCACACCCTCACCTGTTCACACCCTCACCTGTTCACACCCTCTCCTGCTCACACCCTCTCACCTGCTCACACCCTCTCTGCTCACACCCTCTCTGCTCACACCCTCACCTGTTCACACCCTCTCCTGCTCACACCCTCTCACCTGCTCACACCCTCTCTGCTCACACCCTCACCTGTTCACACCCTCACCTGTTCACACCCTCTCTGCTCACACCCCTCTCACTTGCTCACACCCTCACCTGTTCACACCCTCTCTGCTCACACCCTCTCCTGCTCACACCCTCACCTGTTCACACCCTCTCTGCTCACACCCTCTCTGCTCACACCCCTCTCACTTGCTCACACCCTCACCTGCTCACACCCTCTCACCTGCTCACACCCTCACCTGCTCACACTCTCTCCTGCACACACCCTCTCCTGCTCACACGCTCTCCTGCTCACACCCTCACCTGTTCACACCCTCTCCTGCTCACACCCTCTCCTGCTCACACGCTCTCCTGCACACACCCTCTCCTGATCACACCCTCTCCTGCTCACACCCTCACCTGCACACACCCTCTCCTGCACACACCCTCTCCTGATCACACCCTCTCTGCTCACACCCTCTCCTGATCACAGCCTCTCCTGCTCACATGCTCACCTGTTCACACCCTCTCTGCTCACACTCTCACCTGCTCACACCCTCTCCTGCTCACACCCCTCTCACTTGCTCACACCCTCTCCTGCTCACACCCTCACCTGTTCACACCCTCTCCTGCTCACACCCCTCTCACTTGCTCACACCCTCTCCTGCTCACACCCTCACCTGTTCACACCCTACTTCTGCTCACACCCTCTCACCTGCTCACACCCTCACCTGTTCACACCTTACTTCTGCTCACACCCTCTCCTGCTCACACCCTCACCTGCTCACACCCTCTCCTGCTCACACCCCTCATTTGTTCACATCCTCACCTGTACACACCCTCACCTACTCACACCCTCTCTGCTCACACCCACTCCTGCTCACACCCTCACCTGCTCACACCCTCTCTGCTCACACCCTCTCCTGCTCACACTCTCTCCTCACACCCTCTCTGCTCACACCCTCTCCTCCTCACACCCCTCTCACTTGCTCACACCCTCTCTGCTCACACCCTCACCTGTTCACACCCTCTCTGCTCACACCCTCACCTGTTCACACCCTCACCTGTTCACACCCTCTCCTGCTCACACCCTCTCACCTGCTCACACCCTCTCTTGCTCACACGCTCTCCTGCACACACCCTTTCCTGCTCACACTCTCTCCTGATCACACCCTCTCCTGATCACACCCTCTCTGCTCACACCCTCTCCTGATCACAGCCTCTCCTGCTCACATGCTCACCTGTTCACACCCTCTCTGCTCACACTCTCACCTGCTCACACCCTCTCCTGCTCACACCCCTCTCACTTGCTCACACCCTCTCTGCTCACACCCTCACCTGCTCACACCCTCTCCTGCTCACACCCCTCTCACTTGCTCACACCCTCTCACCTGCTCACACCCTCACCTGTTCACACCCTACTTCTGCTCACACCCTCTCACCTGCTCACACCCTCACCTGCTCACACCCTCTCCTGCTCACACCCCTCATTTGTTCACATCCTCACCTGTACACACCCTCACCTACTCACACCCTCTCTGCTCACACCCTCACCTGCTCACACCCTCTCTGCTCACACCCACTCCTGCTCACACCCTCACCTGCTCACACCCTCTCTGCTCACACCCTCTCCTGCTCACACCCTCACCTGTACACACCCTCTCACCTACTCACACCCTCTCTGCTCACACCCTCTCCTGCTCACACCCTCACCTGTACACACCCTCACTTACTCACACCCTCTCTGCTCACACCCTCTCTGCTCACACCCTCTCCTGTTCACACTCTCTCCTCACACCCTCACCTGCTCACACCCTCTCCTCCTCACACCCCTCTCACTTGCTCACACCCTCTCTGCTCACACCCTCACCTGTTCACACCCTCTCCTCCTCACACCCCTCTCACTTGCTCACACCCTCTCTGCTCACACCCTTACCTGTTCACACCCTCTCTGCTCACACCAACTCCTGCTCACACCCTCACCTGCTCACACCCTCTCTGCTCACACCATCTCCTGCTCACACCCTCACCTGTACACACCCTCACCTACTCACACCCTCTCTGCTCACACCCTTTCTGCTCACACCCTCTCCTGTTCACACTCTCTCCTTCTCACACCCTCACCTGCTCACACCCTCTCCTGCTCATACTCTGCACCTGCCCAACAGCCCCCCACTGGCTCCTGTGGAAAGTGAGCCCAGGTGAGGGTGCCCTCACACTCCCTCACCAAACCAGCAATGCACTTGAGGGCTCTGGCAGATGACTGACCACTAGGTGCAGCAGCTGGTTGTCCACACCCACCTGCAGTAAGTGAGCCTGCAGCAGAGGCTTCTGAGCCCTCCACCCTTCGGCCTCCCCCAGTGCCTGGCGTCCAGGTCTGTGAGGGCAGGGCCCATGCTGTCCTGCTCACAATGGCCGCTCCAGCAACTGGGACCATCCCCTGGCCTCTTGTTAACAGCATTTGTGCGTGGGCTTGGCAGACATGGTAGAGTGAGTGCTCCCTGCTGCAGGCCCACCCCCTGACAGGACACTGGCTGGACAGGGGCTCCCTTCTCCCCCATCAAGAGCCATTTCAGAGAGGACCGAACGGCACCCCAGGAACCAAATACAAACTCCTCATGCCTGCTGGATGCAGGGCTGCATGGGTGTGAGGGGTAGGCTCGAGAGCCAGGCCGTTGGACCCCACGCTGGCTGTGCCATTGGCTTTTTGCTGGCCTCAGCATCCCTGCCCACAAGGTGAGGTGGCGCCATCCCAGGGATGCAGAGTGAGGATACAATGAGGGCAGAGCCTGCTGGTGCAGCTCAGGAAGGGCCCTCCAGGGGCTGCCTCTCAGGTGGGGCACTGGCCCTCACCCCGCTGTCCCAGGGGCACCGTGGCCACACCCCATGCTGCCCCCCACACCCACGCTGCATGGCCTGTCACACAGGGCCCAGAGCTCAGGGGCTGGGGCCAGCCAAGGCAGACTTTCCACTCGTGATCCAGGAGGACCAAGTGTTGGGGTGTCACTCAGAGACCCTGGTCCTGCATGCAGCCAGTGGGTGGGAGGAGCTGAGAGCCGGGGGCAGGCCCAGGACCGCCTGATGTGGCAGAAGCTGGGACAGTCTTGGAACATGGGGGAGTTTTCTCTAGTACCGGGGAACTGGATTTCTTTTCTTCTTGGAAAATAGGCCCAAAGCTGCACTCCAAGTTTTCCCTCTAATCCTGTGGCTGGAGCTGGCCCAGGCCCCCAGGCTGTGGAGGGTGGGGGAGGAGGAGTCAGGCTCAGTCCTCACTGAGCAGCCAGCTGTGTGTGAGCTGCGGCAATACAGGGGTGCCAGGAAGGGCCCAGCGTGGCCTCCGCTTGTGCCCCTGCCCCTCACAGCACCCCTGCCCCAGGCCAAGCAGGAGTCCAGGCTGCGGGAGAGGAAGCGCTGTGGGTGCCTGGGTCCTCGGGCTCCAGAGCAGGCTGGGAGCATCTGGGAATGAAGTTAAAGGAACACAACACCGAAACCCGGTCCTCTGTGCCCAACCTGTGCCGCCCCCAGCCACCCCGACACGTCATGTTCTGCTGGCCCAGGTGGCCCCCAGCTGCCCAGAGCCCAGCAGTGCAGAGAACTGGCTGTTTCTCAAGTGCGCTCACTCTGTCCCCACTGGGACACATTCTGAAAACGAGAGGCTCTTCTCCAACCTAAAACAGAGAGCTGGGGACCAAGACCCTAAACTGAGAGACCGACATGGGGACTAAGCGTTCCCTTCAGCACCCGCTGGCCCTCCTCACTCACCTTGGACGCAGTCACTTTGGGAAGCAAAGGCGAAGCCCTGCCTGCACACATGTGGTGCTGGCATGACCCCGCCCAGCGGTGGGGGCTTGCGTGTTGCTAGGAGAGCAAAGCACAGAGGCTCCCCCACCCCCAGTGCTTCACCACGTGCTGGGCCCAGACAGGAAGTCCCGGCCTCAGTCGGGACTGCTCCTTGCTTTCCCTGTCTTCCCTCATCTCCTTTCTCGTGACTTTTTCTTTTAAGATTTATTTATTTCAAAGTCAGAGTTACACAGAGAGAGGAGAAGAGGCAAAGAGAGAGAGAGAGAGTTCCATCTGCTGACTCACTCCCCAGATGGCTGACACAGCTGGAGCCAGGCCGATCTGGAGCCAGGAGCCAGGAGCCAGGAGCTTCTTCCAGGTCTCCCATGTGGGTGCAGGGGCCCAAGACTTGGGCCATCTTCTGCTGCTTTCCCAGCCCATAGCAGAGAGCTGGATCAGAAGTGGAGCAGTCAGGACTCAACCGATGCCCATATGGGATGCTGGCACTGCAGGCAGCAGCTTTACCTGCTACGGCCCCTTTCTCATGACTTTCAAACTGAGCCGACTGCCACACCAAACAAAAAACGGGGATGCCTAGGCTCAGTCCCAGACACCATGGGCACAGGGGGCAAGGATAAAGCAGATTCCTCGTCAGCAGGTGCAGTCACAGACTCACAGACTCGGCGTTGGGCAGACTGATTACCTCCAAGGAATGGGTTGCCCAGTCGCGGGGCTGGCAGGCTGCTGTCTCGGGCCCAGGTCCTTCCATGGAGACAACCAGTTTCAAGTGTGTGCCGTGTCTGTGGGACCGACGCAGGCACTGCAGGTTATGTCTGATTGGACAGCTGGGTCCCGCAGCCAGGCTGCTGTGACATGATACCAGCCAGGACAGATACCTGCTGTGCCCCAGGGAGTGGGGAGCGTGTGCAAGGAGAAAGAGCAGAGCCGGGGGGCACTGTCCTTGGGGGTGGGTCCTTGTGAAAATGCATAATGAGCACGCCACAGACACCTTCCCCGCCCTGGGAGCTGCACAGGGGAGAGCCATGACCACCTCGGACAAGTGCGACTCCATCCCCTAGAAGACTCCAGCGGGCCCCCTGGGGTCCAGGGGTCCAGGCCTGCCCCACCCCCACCACACAGCTTCCTGGGCTGTCCAGCCGCCACTGTTTCGTTGGCACTCTTGCTGAATGTGTGTCTCTTCATTGACGTTTCCAGGACCTGAAAGCTCTGGACAAGTGTGTTGGGTTGCTGGTTTTTTAAATCATTTACGGCGTGTGATTCAGTGACAGCTGTTAGGTAGAAAGTCAGATATGAACTTATGTGTGTGTGACAAAGGCCTAAGGAGACATCTAGGTTCAGCATACGCATCTCAAAGTCATCCTGATAACCTTCCAGGGGCAGCCCAGTATCTGCACTTCAAACATCCTACCAGTCTTCCAGGGGGTCCTGCCCATCCTTCCTCTACCTGGGGCCACCAGCCAGGCTTCCTCCTGTCTGATAACTTAAAGGGAAAAACTCAGATAGGAATTTCTTGTATTTACATCCAGAAAGTCCTTTGTTCCAGGAGGAACAGAGGTAGGGAGGCAAGATCCATCCCCTTAAAAACCCCCAGCCTCAACCGAACTGTGCACTCAACCCTCTGCCTCCATGCTGAGCCGCCCGCCTAGCCTGCCCAGGTGTACTCTCTCCACTCCACCATGTAACCACGCTCTCCCCCAGTCTGAGTGACTGGGCACTCTCTCAGGCTCTGTCTGGAGGGGGGCCCATCCGTTCTTACAGATGTCCCTGCCCTAATAAACCTTGCTATTTTACTTTCTGCTACTCTCTGTCTCACGCCTGAATTCTTTCTTGCGCAAAGACAAGAACCCTGCTATTCTCCGGGAACAACAGTATATTCACGGTACTGTGCATCCTGACATCACCTCTGCCTGGTTCCAGAATGTTCACCACAGGAAAACCTTGCACCCATTACCCTCTCCCCCAAGCCCTGGCAATCACGTCTGCTTTGTGTTTCTGGGTTTGCCTGGTCTGAGGCTTTTATTTAAAAGGGGCCGTCCTCTTCCACAAGCCCAGGTTTCTCAAGGGCACACAGCTGTGGCAGGGTCTGTGCTGTGCCCTCTGTGCCGAGGAACACGAGCCAGCCCCTGGCCCCTTGGCAGGCAGGTGCCACTGTGGATAGTGCCACCGCATGGTCCACACACCCTGTGCCCTGGCCCAGGAACGGATGTGAAGGGAAAGCCCTGTTGAGTAACAGGTGCCCCTCCCCCACCCCCACCCTGGAGCCCAGCACTGCCCAGCACCCCACCCCCACCCTGCAGCCCAGCACTGCCCAGCCTCCCTGCCCCACCCTGGAACCCAGGCTGCCCAGCCTCTCACCCCCACCCTGAAGCCCAGCACTGCCCAGCTCCCCACCCCCACTCTGCAGCCCAGCACTGCCCAGCCCCCACCCCACCCTGCAGCCCAGCACTGCCCAGCACCCCACCCCCACCCTGCAGCCCAGCACTGCACAGCCACCCACCCCCACCCTGGAGCCCAGGCTGCCCAGCCCCCCACCCCCACCCTGCAGCTCAGCACTGCCCAGCCACCCACCCCCACCCTGGAGCCCAGCACTGCCCAGCACCCCACCCCCACCCTGCAGCTCAGCACTGCCCAGCCCCCCACCCCCACCCTGGAGCCCAGTGCTGCCCAGCCCCCCACCCCCACCCTGGAGCCCAGTGCTGCCCAGCCCCCCACCCCCACCCTGCAGCTCAGCACTGCCCAGCCACCCACCCCCACCCTGGAGCCCAGCACTGCCCAGCACCCCACCCCCACCCTGCAGCTCAGCACTGCCCAGGCCCCACCCCCACCCTGGAACCCAGGCTGCCCAGCCCCCCACCCCCACCCTGGAGCCCAGCACTGCCCAGCCCCCCACCCCCACTCTGCAGCTCAGCACTGCCCAGGCCCCACCCCCACCCTGGAGCCCAGGCTGCCCAGACCCCACCCCCACCCTGGAGCCCAGGCTGCCCAGCCCCCCACCTCCACCCTGGAGCCCAGGCTGCCCAGGCCCCACCCCCACCCTGGAGCCCAGGCTGCCCAGCCCCCCACTCCACAGGCACTACAGCAAAGGCGCTGCTGAGCTCCCACACAGCCCAGGGTCCCCCAGAACACAAAGCTGCTTCACCTAAGCTGATTCTTGGCTTTCGGGGTTCCAGATATTTCTTTGGATGGAATAAAATCTTAAATTTCACCAATAGAAAGGAGACCCCAAAACATAGCATGGCTGGCATCAGTTTACTGGGGTTATCACAGCAAGAAAGGCAGCTAGCTGTCTCCAGATTCAGGACGCGACCTCCCCTCCTGCAGACTTGCGTGACCCCTCCTGCAGACTCAGGGCGCGACCTCTCCTCCTGCAGACTCGGGGCGTGACCTCCCCTCCTGCAGACTCAGGGCGCGACCTCCCCTCCTGCAGACTCGGGGCGTGACCTCCCCTCCTGCAGACTCGGGGCGCGACCTCTCCCTCCTGCAGACTCTGGGTGTGACCTCCCCTCCTGCAGACTCGGGGCGTGACCTCCCCTCCTGGAGACTCGGGGCGTGACCTCCCCTCCTGCAGACTCGGGGCGCGACCTCCCCTCCTGGAGACTCGGGGCGCGACCTCCCCTCCTGCAGACTCGGGGCGCGACCTCCCCTCCTGCAGACTCGGGGCGCGACCTCTCCCCTCCTGCAGACTCGGGGCATGACCTCCCCCTCCTGCAGACTCAGGGCGCGACCTCCCCCTCCTGCAGACTCGGGGCGCGACCTCCCCTCCTGCAGACTCGGGGCGCGACCTCCCCTCCTGGAGACTCGGGGCGCGACCTCCCCTCCTGCAGACTCGGGGCGCGACCTCCCCTCCTGCAGACTCGGGGCGCGACCTCTCCCCTCCTGCAGACTCGGGGCATGACCTCCCCCTCCTGCAGACTCAGGGCGCGACCTCCCCCTCCTGCAGACTAGGGGCATGACCTCCCCTCCTGCAGACTCAGGGCGCGACCTCTCCCCTCCTGGGGAAGCATTCTTCTCCCTGCAACTCCCTGAGAGCCCAAGCACAGACCTGGGCGCTCCCAGACCCCCGCCCCTCTGTTCCCACCCTCAAACAGCCCCTCCTCCACAGGCACCTGCCCTCCCCTTTCTCTCTCCCTCTCCCTCTCCCTCTCCCTCTCCCTCTCCCTCTCCCTCTCCCTCTCTCTCTCTCTCTCTCTCCACACACACACACACACACACACACACCCCTCCCCTCCCCTCACCCCAACTTTGTCCTGCTGCGCCCTCTGCTGGCATATTCCTCCTTGCTTCCCCGTCCCCGGCATTCAGGCGTGTCTGCACCCTGGCCCTTCCTCCTGGGACCCCAGGGTTTGCCAGGGGCTGCCTGTGCCCCTCCACCAGAAGGGGACACCACAGAGGCAGGACGTGTCGGTCAGCTGTCCTCAGATAAAGGCTGCTGCTGCCCATGTCCAGCCTGCACTGCCGGTGGTGTCCTGAGCTTCCACACCCACACGGGGGAGACACCACGGGCAGTGTTGTCCCCTGGGCACAGCCCAGGCACCCATGGGCCCAGAAGGCCTCACCTTAGGCCAAGGAGGGCAAGGCCCAGGGCTCACCTGTCTGTCCCACTGGCCACAGCCCTCTTCCTTCCAGCCCCGGCATGAAGGCTGGGTGCTGCCCCGCCCTGGGTCCCTGGGGCAGACGTCTCCGAACCCCTGCCTTCCAACAGCACAGGCTTGTTCTGCAGTCCCGAGGCCTGAGCCAGGCGTGCACTGCTGCTGGCCCTGACCCTCAGTCCCTGGGGGTCGCCTGCTGCTTCAGCAACCACACTGTCCTCCCCCAGAGCCGACCCCTCCCCCAGAGCCCACACCTCCCCTCTCAGCTGACCCCTCCCCCAGAACCAACCCCTCCTTCAAAGCCCACCCCTCCCCCAGAGCCGAACCCTTCCCCAGAACCAACCCCTCCCTCAGAACCCACCCCACACCCAGAGTCAACCCCTCCCTCAAAGCCCGCCTTTCCCCCAGAGCTGACCCCTCCCTCTCAAAGGACCCCTTCCCCAGAGCCGGCCCCTCCCTCTGAGCAACTGCTGGGTCTGAAGGGTCTTTTGGTGACATGGGCTGGGTCTGAAGGGTGGTACCGCAAAACCCGTCTGACTTCTGTAACCTTCCCAGGCCTGGGACTTGGGTCAAGGCTGTGCTGGCGCCGTTATCCCCCTGAGTGCAGGCGGCATGGGGCAGGCCTGCCTTCACCCCTGTGCTGCGCCGGCGCCTGCCTGGCCTCCTGCGTGGGCCCTGTCTCCCACAGCCCTTGCACCCCCAACCCTGGCTCTCACAGGGCCCTGGAGCACTGCTGGGCCTGGACACCGTCGTCCTTTTGCTGCGGCCGAGGCCGAAGTGCTTCTCCTAGAGGGGAGGGCGGGAGACAGGAGGGACGGGAGCCACAGGGTTAGGGCCCCAGTTTCTCATCTTAACCTTTGGTGGCCCCTGCTTCTCCTCCCCTGTCCTGCACCCCACCTCACAGTGGGATACCCACTGTGAGATCAGCACTGGCTCCAAGGGCACCACCCACACCCCACTGCACAGCTTCCTTGTCCATCAAACAGATACGACCCCCGATGCCCCGACAGTGCCCCTTGTGATCCTGAATATCCTGGTGTAACATTTGGCAAAACATGCATGATGGGGAGCACGGGAGAGGTGAGGATGAAGCACGTGGGCAGCCACGTCCCACAGGGCTCCAGGGGAGGGGCCTGGAGCTGCCTCGGTTTCCCTGGAGGAGGTCGGCCGTCCTGGGGAGAAGCAAGTTTCCAGGGCCCAACACTGCTGGCGTCCGGCCCCCTCCCACGTGGCTGTGCCTGAGACGTGAACACGCAGAGGGGTGTGAGCCAGAGACGACGCCCCTGCTCCCTTGCTAGCTGCTGGGCCTCTCACCAACCCTCAGCCCAAGCTTCCCTGGGCACGGCCCGAGGGGGACCGCACCAGCACCCGGTGAGCTGCTGGGGGCAGCTGCGGCCACACCCTGTGCACACCCAGAGGTGCTGGAAGGAGGGCTCTGCTCGGCACCCTTTGTCATATGTGTAGACTCATCCTCCCATGCAAGATCATGTATGAAAGTCGAATGTTTGAAACAGAAAGTAAACAGTAACACGACACAATTCACCACAGAGTTCCCAGCGCAATCAGAATGATTTGACTTACAAGAGTTCTGTGTGCTGGGATCTTTCCCCACCGTGCCTCAGTGTTTGAGTGACTGGAGTGCGAACAGTGGCCGCAGGGCCTGCGCCTGCAGGGTGGACACAAGCCTGGTTGGCGATGTGGGGACCCTGAGACCACGCAGCAATCTGGGGTCACAAGTAGACACGCCCACAGGGCACGGCGGGAGCCCTCCCCCCACACCCCGGCCAGAAGCAGGGAGAACTACACAGCAGCTTCGGTGCAGGCCTGTCCCATCGCAGGGTGGGTGGGAGAGACCTGCCACGGGCCGCGGCTGTCTGTCTCCACGTCGTGCCCACCTCCACTCTGCTGCACAGCCGGGCCCACAGCCTTGCACTGCCCTCCTCCTCCACAGTTCGCAGCACCAACATTTGTTCCTGATCACCCCAGGAGCTGGGCTTGCAAATGACTGACATCTCTGTCCTGCAGGGACAAGAATAGCCCCATAGCCATGCCAATGCCCTGGCATCTGCTCGCTCTGTGAGGCAGAGAGCGGTGTGGCGTGGACCCGACGGCCCCGCTGGCCTGTGTCCAGTCTCTGAGCATCAGTTGTCCAGGCAGGGGGCAAGCTGCCCCACATGGAGGCTCCTAGGATCAGGTGCCTCATGCCAGCTGGGCAGAAGGATGACCCGCTCGTGGTTGGAACACCCGGACTTGGTGTAAAGGCAGCAGTCTCGCTGCTCACAGCCAGGCGCCTCTCACGGGCCTGGCAGCACCAGGGTAACGGTGTTGAATGTGCGAGGCGTGGAAGTGACAAACGAACAGGACTCGAATCCATTTCCATGACCTAAGCCCTAAGCTTTGCTGCAAACTGGTCTTGGGGTGCCTTGGTGCTTTCTAAACTGTTAACCGCTTTGGCCACTTGGGGGCAGTGGAGTCCCTAAGATGTGAACACGCCTCCCACCTGAGAAGACAGAGCAGGTGGTCCGGGTCAGGTCTAAAAGCCCACCTCTCCCCTCCCTCTCAGTCCTCGGGCCTCCCTCCCAGGAGCGGGTGGCCACGGAGGCGGGGCTGGCCGGAGGCGGGGCTGGTGTGATGGAGACCTGTGTTCTGGGCAGGTGCATGGTGCGGAGTGAGTCATCAGCCTCAGCGAGGGCTACACAGTGGGAAGGTACAGCCCTCCCTCCCCGGCTCCCCAAGTTCTCAGGAGGAACCCAGGATCACACTTCACTGCAAACACCTGTCAGTGGTAGATAAAATGCAAAAATAAGACATTGAAAAGTCAAATCCTTTTCTGAGATCTGGAAAATGTGGGGGCAAGAAAGTTGGCTGCAGGCTGGGCAGATGCAGAGGTGGCCAAGAGTCCACCCCTCTCCAGGGGTGTAAAGACACCAACTGATTCCTGGCTGAGGTTACACAAAGCTTCTACCCCAACTGCAGACAAACCCACCAAGGTGCCCCAGCCTAGGACAGGATCAGCAACAACCAAAACTCTGACAGCACCAACACCAGAGGAGAAAATCTGCATCTCAGATGCTGGGGCCCTGGAGTCCAAGGCTCAGGCACTCCCTGGGGTCTGAGACAGAGCACCCAGGGCCAAGAGGAAGGAGCACCACCCAGGTCCAACACACACAAGCACCGGGGTCCGTGGCACAGCACCTGGAGTCAGTGGCACAGCACCTGGAGTCAGTGGCACAGCACCTGGGGTCCAATAGGCAGCACCACCAGGCTGGGAAGGGGGTGGGAGAGTAAAAGTGACCCCAGAAATGCCCAAGGTCAGGGGGACGACAGCACCCTAGAACGGCAGCTCTACAAATGCCATGGTAAGAACTAAATTCACTTCAGATGAGGTGAACATAGCGGGGCAGCCTGACACTGACTAAAAATAAGAATCACGGGGTTGGTGCTGTGGCGTAGTGCAGTGCCGGCATCCCACGCGGGCACCAGCTCTAGTCCCGGCTGCTCCACTTCTGATCCAGCTCTCTGCTATGGCCTGGGGAAGCAGTAGTTGATGGCCCAAGTCCTTGGGCCCCTGCACCCACGTGGGAGACCTGGAGGAAGTTCCTGGCTTCAGATCAGCCCAGCTCTGGCCATTGCGGCCAATTGGGGAGTGAAACAATGGATGGAAGACCTCTCTCTCACTCTCTGCCTCTCCTTCTCTCTCTGTGTAACTCTGACTTTAAAATACATAGATCTTAAAAAATTAATTGTATAAAAAAAGAGAATAAACTTACAGGCACCAACTTACAGCCAAGAGAAATTCAAGAGAGGCATCGCTGGAGCAGTGATGGCCGGAGAGAGGGCCAAGTTTCCAGCGCTGAAGATGGAATTCACTGAGAAGTGTGAACATGGATAGCAGGCCCCGTGCTTGAGTTCCACTGTGGCATCCCTGGGCGTCCACGAGTCACAGGGAACAGGGAACACGTGAGGAAGAGAATGTGTCAGAGGGCACACGACAGGCTCGCCGCAGAAGAGAGAAAAGGGACGGCAGCAGTGCACACAGGCAGGAAGGGCTCAGAGACGCTGGCAAAGCTGCTCCCAACCCAGCAGTTCTTTCAGAAGCGAGGGGGGACCAGCAGTCACATCATGAGATACTTAGCAGCCTGTGGGCCATGGCGCCGAGGTGGTGGGGCGACCTGAGCTCCCACAGGAGCACAGTGGGGCGACCCGAGCCCGCTCGCCCAAGCACAGTGGGGAGACACGAGCCCGCCCACCCGAGCACAGTGGGGCAACATGAATCGGACGTGATATCATGCTTCCCAGCCACCACCTTGCAGCCCCAGCCGGGTAATGAGCCAGGCACCAGCAGTCCCGGGGGTAGGAGACAAGAGTGCATGCTGGGACAGAGCAGGGTGGGCATCCCTCACGTCTCCCAGAGGGTCAGTGCTCAGAGATGGGGCGCTGGGAGGCGACCGGGCTTAGAGGAGGCCATGGGAACAGTGCTGGGATCAGAGCTCCTGCAGGAGACACCAGAGCTGCCTGTGTCCAGCTGCAGAGGGCACAGCAAGAAGGCATGGTCTTCTAGACTCAGCATCAGCCCTAGCCAGCACCAAGACCCAGCCAGCACCAGGCTGGGCCAGCACCAGAAGCCAGCCAGCACCAGAACCCAGCCAGCACCAGGCTGGGCCAGCACCAGAAGCCAGCCAGCACCAGAACCCAGCCAGCACCAGGCTGGGCCAGCACCAGAACCCAGCCAGCACCAGAACCCAGCCAGCACCAGGCCCAGCCAGCACCAGAATCCAGCCAGCACCAGGCCTGGCCAGCACCAGAACCCAGCCAGCACTAGGCCAAGCCAGCATCAGAACCCAGCCAGCACCAGAACACAGCCAGCACTAGGCCGAGCCAGCACCAGAACCCAGCCAGCACCAGGCCTGGCCAGCACCAGAACCCAGCCAACACCAGGTCCAGCCAGCAATAGGCCTGGCCAGCACCAGAACCCAGCCAACACCAGGTCCAGCCAGCACCAGAGCCCAGCCAGCACCAGGCCCAGCCAGCACCAGAATCTAGCCAGCACCAGGCCTGGCCAGCACCAGAACACAGCCAGCACAAGAACCCAGCCAACACTAGGCCCAGCCAGCACCAGAACCCAGCCAGCACCAGGCTTGGCCAGCACCAGAACCCAGCTAGCACCAGAGCCCAGCCAGCACCAGAATCCAGCCAGCACCAGGCCTGGCCAGCACCCGAACCCAGCCAGCACCAGAGCCCAGCCAGCACCAGAATCCAGCCAGCACCAGAATCCAGCCAGCACCAGGCCTGGCCAGCACCAGAACCCAGCCAGCTCCAGGCCCAGCCAGCACCAGGCCCAGCCAGCACCAGAGCCCAGTCAGCACCAGGCCCAGCCAGCACCAGAATCCAGCCAGCACCAGGCCTGGCCAGCACCAGAACCCAGCCAGCACCAGAGCCCAGCCAGCACCAGAGCCCAGCCAGCACCAGAATCCAGCCAGCCCCAGAGCCCAGCCAGCACCAGAATCCAGCCAGCACCATGCCCTGCCAGCACCAGAGCCCAACCAGCACCAGGCTGGGCCAGCACCAGAGCCCAGCCAGCATCAGGCTGGGCCAGCACCAGAACCCAGCCAGCACTAGGCCCAGCCAGCACCAGAGCCCAGCCAGCACCAGAATCCAGCCAGCACCAGGCCTGGCCAGCACCAGAACCCAGCTAGCACCAGAACCCAGCCAGCACCAGAACCCAGCCAACACCAGAATCCAACCAGCACCAGAGCCCAGCCAGCACCAGAACCCAGCCAGCACTAGGCCCAGCCAGCACCAGGCCCAGCCAGCACCAGAGCCCAGCCAGCACCAGAGCCCAGCCAGCACCAGAATCCAGCCAGCACCAGAGCCCAGCCAGCACCAGAATCCAGCCAGCACCAGGCCTGGCCAGCACCAGAACCCAGCTAGCACCAGAACCCAGCCAGCACCAGAACCCAGCCAACACCAGAATCCAACCAGCACCAGAGCCCAGCCAGCACCAGAACCCAGCCAGCACTAGGCCCAGCCAGCACCAGGCCCAGCCAGCACCAGAGCCCAGCCAGCACCAGAGCCCAGCCAGCACCAGAATCCAGCCAGCACCAGAGCCCAGCCAGCACCAGAATCCAACCAGCACCAGAACCCACCCAGCACCACGCCCTGCCAGCACCAGAGCCCAACCAGCACCAGGCTGGGCCAGCACCAGAGCCCAGCCAGCACCAGGCTGGGCCAGCACCAGAACCCAGCCAGCACTAGGCCCAGCCAGCCCCAGAACCCAGCCAGCACCAGAACCCAGCCAACACCAGAACCCAGCCAGCACCACGCCCAGCCAGCACCAGAACCCAGCCAGCACCAGAACCCAGCTAGCACCAGAACCCAGCCAGCACCAGAACCCAGCCAGCACCAGAATCCAACCAGCACCAGAGCCCAGCCAGCACCAGAACCTAGCCAGCTCCAGGCCCAGCCAGCACCAGGCCCAGCCAGCACCAGAGCCCAGCCAGCACCAGGCCCGGCCAGCACCAGAGCCCAGCCAGCACCAGGCCTGGCCAGCACCAGAACCCAGCCAGCACCAGGCCTGGCCAGCACCAGAACCCAGCCAGCACCAGAGCCCAGCCAGCACCAGAATCCAGCCAGCACCAGGCCTGGCCAGCCTCCGAACCCAGCCAGCACCAGAGCCCAGCCAGCACCAGAATCCAGCCAGCATCAGAACCCAGCCAGCACCAGAACCCAGCCAGCTCCAGGCCCAGCCAGCACCAGAGCCCAGCCAGCACCAGGCCCAGCCAGCACCAGAACCCAACCAGCACCAGAACCCAGCTAGCACCAGAACCCAGCCAGCACCAGAGCCCAGCCAGCACCAGGCCTGGCCAGCACCAGGCCCAGCCAGCACTAGTTCTGGCCAGCACCAGAGCCCAGCCAACACCAGAGCCCAGCCAGCACCAGGCCCAGCCAGCACTAGTTCTGGCCAGCACCAGAACCCAGCCAACACCAGAGCCCAGCCAGCACCAGGCCCAGCCAGCACTAGGCCTGGCCAGCACCAGAACCCAGCCAACACCAGGTCCAGCCAGCACCAGAGCCCAGCCAGCACCAGGCCTGGCCAGCACCACATCCCGGACATACTGGTACTCTGACCCCGGACTTGCCAGATCTGCAGGTATGAGAAAGTGTATGTATGTGTGTGTGTGTGTGTGTGTACCTGAGTCCCTCCAATTGTGCATGTGTGCTGTGACAGCCATGTGCATATGAGCTGTGATAGCCATGTGTGTGTGCTGTGACAGCCATGTGCATGTGCTGTGACAGCGTGTGTGTGTGACAGCCATGTATGTGTTGTGACAGCCTGTTCATGTGTGCTGTGACAGTCATGTGCATGTGCGACAGCCGTCTGTGAGTATGCTATAACAGTCATGTGCATGTGTGATAGCTGTGTGTGTGTTTGATAGCGATGTGCATGTGTGACAGCCATGTGTGACTATGACAGCTGTGTGTCTGTGACATCCCTGTTCATGTGTGCTGTGACAGCTGTGTGTGTGTGCTGTGACAGCATGTGTATGTGTGACAGCATGTGTGTGTTGTGACAGCCATGTATGTGTGTATGCTGTGACAGCCATGAGCATGGGTGCTGCGACAGTCATGTGCGTGTGACAGCTGTGTGTTATGACAGCCATGTGCGTGTGACAGCCATGTGTGTGCTGTGACAGCTGTGTGTCTGTGAAAGCCCTGTTCATGTGTGCTGTGACAGCCGTGTATGTGTGACAGCCATGTGTGCGTATGACAGCCCTGTTCATGTGTGCTGTGACAGCTGTGTGTGTGTGCTGTGACAGCATGTGTATGTGTGACAGCATGTGTGTGTTGTGACAGCCATGTATGTGTGTGTGCTGTGACAGCCATGAGCATGGGTGCTGCGACAGGCATGTGCGTGTGACAGCCGTGTATGTGTGACAGCCATGTGTGTGTATGACAGCCCTGTTCATGTGTGCTGTGACAGCTGTGTGTGTGTGCTGTGACAGCATGTGTATGTGTGACAGCATGTGTGTTGTGACAGCCATGTATGTGTGTATGCTGTGACAGCCATGAGCATGGGTGCTGCGACAGGCATGTGCGTGTGAAGCTGTGTGTTATGACAGCCATGTGCGTGTGACAGCCATGTGTGTGCTGTGACAGCTGTGTGTCTGTGACATCCCTGTTCATGTGTGCTGTGACAGCCGTGCATGTGTGACAGCCTCCAAAGCTGGCCAGCACCCCGCCTGATGGTCTGGGTCTGTGCAGAGCCACTGCAGCTGGAAGCGGGGGTGCCTGTGGGGTTTTTTGGGGATGAGAGGAGGGACTGTGCCAGCCCCGGCTGGAAGGGAGGTGGTGCACATGCTGGGGTGCCCCAGCCCAGGCCCTGCATCAGGAACCCCTGTACTCAGCATCAGTCAGGGCTCCCCCAGAAGCCACGCATTTGGACCCCAGGGTACAAGCCTGGATGAGCCCTGGGGCTCCTGGGAGCCTGTGGTTGACCTTGGCTGCCACCTGGGGACGTGCGAGTTCCACCTCCATCAAGAGCTACTGGCCTAAACCTGGGTAGGACAGAGGAGGAATGACCAGCACCCACAGGAGGGGCCCTCCCTCCCGCTGCATGCACAGCTGGACACAGGAGGGGCCCTCCCTCCCGCTGCATGCACAGCTGGACACAGGAGGGGCCCTCCCTCCCGCTGCATGCACAGCTGGACACAGGAGGGGCCCTCCCTCCCGCTGCATGCACAGCCTGCCCCCCGCACACTGGCTGCTGGGTCGCCCTCCCTGGGATTGGAGAGCAGCCCCTCGAGCCCGGAGTCCTGAGTCCCCACCACATCTTACCAGACCCAGGCAGGACGCTCCGAGGATTTCTGGTTGCAACTTCAGTGGAGCCGTGCACAACAGCCTCTAAGGCCTCTCTCCTCATTTGTAAGCCTCACAGTTTTTTCAAAGAATTAGCTTTGAATTCATTGATTAGGATGTGTTATAGCTGATCATGCTCTTTCGAGCACAGTCGCCTTTTCCAACTTACTCCACTCACACTAACCTCCCGCCCACACGCCTGTGTAACTTTCTATCAATGCGTTACAGAGACTCAGCTCCTACAGGGTGTACGTAAAGACTGATTAATCTACTGGAAGAAGGCTGAGGAGCCCCCAGACCCACTTTGATGAGTGACAGCCTCAGCAGAGCAGAAGGTGTGAGGTCCAGCCCTGGACTGGACCCAAAAGTGAGAGAGACAGTCCAGGCCTGCCAGGGCCAGCAGGGATTCCATTCAAGGCTCCACCGCAGTGGACAAGACCCACCCACGCTGTTATGTAAAATCTTCCAGTCCAAACGATGGCCTCACCCAACAGACTCAGAACAACGTCTGGCAGGGTAACCATGGCCCAGGCGAAAGGACACAAGGCCACCAATGTGGGCTGACCCAACCCAGGGCACAGCCGCGACAGTCTCTTGTGTCCCCAGGCATGGCTGTGACTGTCCCTCGTGTCCCCAGGCATGGCTGTGACTGTCTCCCGTATCGCCGGGCACAGCCATGACTGTCCCCTGTGTCCCCGGGCATGGCTGTGACTGTCCCCCGTATCCCCGGGCACAGCTGTGACTGTCCTTCATGACCTCGGACATGGCTGGGACTGTCCCTCATGTCCCTGATCATGGCAGTGACTGTCCTCCGTGACCTTGGACATGGCTGTGACTGTCCCCCGTATCCCCGGGCACAGCTGTGACTGTCCTTCATGACCTCGGACATGGCTGGGACTGTCCCTCATGTCCCTGATCATGGCAGTGACTGTCCTCCGTGTCCCTGATCATGGCAGTGACTGTCCTCCGTGTCCCTGATCTTCTGTCCCTCGTGCACCTGGCACTTGTTCACGCTTTATCCTCCGGACGACCATCCCGTCTGGAAAGGGCCTGGTGGCTTGGAGCAGGAGCACTTTGTAGCTAAGTCCTGACCACCAGTATGCACCACACAGCTTCCTTTCCACATTAAGTTGTCTGATTCTCAGGAGCCAGCGCAAAGAGGAGCAGCATGCTGTCCCCCTGCTAGCCCGAGAGTCTGTCTCAGCGCCTGGCACCCACCCTGCCCACAAAACCAGCGAACGTCCTCTACTGGAGGCTGTGTGTGGTGCTGTTGGCCACGTTTCCATGGAAATGGAGAGGCGCCCAGTGGGAGTGTGTTCCCCGTAGAGGAGGGGAGGGCGGCTGCAGGAGCGAGTTCTGTGGGTTCTTTTCCTCAGCTCAGTATGGAAATAAAAAGCTGGGAAACAATTTGCAAAGAGGCAGAAACTTCTATTAGACAGAAAAGCAACTTTTGATTGGCAAGACAGAAAAGCATCTGGCCCGAGAGGAGAGCAGACAGAGTGCCCGAGCTGGACGCTGGCTTTCAGGAAGTGTCCCAGGCTTTTAAGGCATTACTGTCTGTTCACTGGTCATCCTATTGGGGTGCCCACTGGACAGGGGTTTCACATACGTATGTTGATTGGCTTGGGGCTCATGGAGATAGTGGGGTCTCCTGGAGACTGTCTCCTTAGGTACTCAGCCCCTTCACCTGCCAGCTCTGGGTGAGACTGCACCCACCCTGGAGGTGAGGTTTAGAGCTGCAAGGTCACACGTGCAGCACAAGCAGCTGCTGTGGGGGAGATGCCGGTCAGTCTGGAACAGCTTTCCAGCCACAGCCGGCAGCCTGCTTGTGCAGGACACTGCCTAGCTGAGGGGCCCACAGACCCCCGGCCCACTGGACGGCCTCAGGTTGTAGACCTCACACAACCGCCCGAGGGCAGGAATCAGAGTCCTGCTGCCCAGAGATAAGGGCGTTCTGGCCCAGCCTGGGAAGGGTGGAAGGGTGGAAGACACAGCAGCCTGAGGAGGCTGCACAGGAGTGGCCCAGCTGAGGGCAGGGGGTGGACAGGGGACAGGTGTTTCACAAATGCCCCGGGAGTGCTGATCTGATCCTAGGCCTTGTCTTAGGAGAGGAGAGTCACATCTATGGATGGCTGCTACGTTCTTTATGCACCTGTGCACCTCCAGAACTGTGAGCCAAACCATCATTCTCTTCCACCATCAGATGTCATGGGAATATCAGCACAGTCATGAACAGCTGAATGACAGCAGCTGCACACACACACAGGCGCACATGGATGCAGGTGCACACATGATGCAGGTGCACACAGACACAGGAGCACACACGGACACAGGCGCACACATGGATGCAAGTGCACACATGGACACAGGAGCACACAATGACACAGGAGCACACACAGATACAAAGTGCACACATGGACACAGGAGCACACATGGATGCAGGAGCACACACTGCCACAGGGGCACACATGGATGCAGGAGCACACACTGACACAGGGGCACACATAGATGCAGGTGCACACACTGACACAGGTGCACACATGATGCAGATGCACACAGACACAGGAGCACACACTGACACAGGGGCACACATGGATGCAGGAGCACACATGATGCAGGTGCACACAGACACAGGAGCACACACTGACACAGGGGCACACATGGATGCAGGTGCACACATGGACACAGGAGTGCACAGACACAAGTGCACACACTGACACAGGAGTGCACAGACGCAAGCACACACACTGACACAATGAGCACACTTGGATGCAGGAGTACACATGGATGCAGGAGCACACACTGACACAGGAGCACACACTGACAGTGGCGCACACATGGGTGCAGGGGCACACACAGACACAGATGCACACAGATGTGGGTGCACACACTAATACAGGGGCACACATGGATGCAGGTGCACACACGGACAAGGAGCACACACAGACACAAAGTGCACACACTGACACAGGGGACACACATGGATGCAGGAGCACACATGATGCAGGTGCCGGTGCACACAGACACAGGAGCACACACTGACACAGGCGCACACATGGATGCAAGTGCACGCATGGACACAGGCGCACACAGATGCAGGTGCACACAAGGACACAGGTGCACACATGGATGCAGGTGCACACACTAATACAGGGGCACACACTAATACAGGTGCACACACTGACACAGGTGCACACACTGCTGCAGCTCCGCACACTGATGCAGCTGGCTCAGGCACTGAAGGGTCCTGCCAGAGCCAGGGCTGCTCTTTGGAGGCACTGATACCCAAAGATGTGGGGCCCTGCGTGATGTCTGTGTGACTGGAGCTTGGTTTTCTCACACAGGCGAGAGCACCAGAGAGGAGAGGTCCCCCAGGAAGAGGGAGGCTACAAGAACCCCGCAGTTGGGCTGCAGTTAGAGGGTGAGCGTCATCAGCCTACTGCTCACAGCTCATGAACAGGAGACACAGAAACAGCCACAGATGTGAGCGTGTGCAGACAGGAAACACAGGCACAGATGTGAGTGTGTACACAGACAGGAAACACAGCTACAGACATGAGTGTGTGCACAGACAGGAAACACAGGCACAGATGTGAGTGTGTACACAGGGAACACAGCTACAGACATGAGTGTGTGCACAGACAGGAAACACAGGCACAGATGTGAGTGTGTACACAGACAAGAAACACAGCCACAGACGTGAGCATTTACACAGACAGGGAACACAGCTACAGACATGAGTGTGCGCACAGACAGGAAACACAGGCACAGATGTGAGCATTTACACAGGGAACACAGCTACAGACATGAGTGTGTGCACAGACAGGAAACACAGGCACAGATGTGAGTGTGTACTCAGACAGGAAACACAGCCACAGACATGAGTGTGTGCACAGACAGGAAACATAGGCACAGATGTGAGTGTGTACACAGACAAGAAACACAGCCACAGACGTGAGCATTTACACAGACAGGGAACACAGCTACAGACATGAGTGTGTGCACAGACAGGAAACACAGGCACAGATGTGAGTGTGTACTCAGACAGGAAACACAGCTACAGACGCGGGCGTGTGGTCAGACAGGAAACAGGGCTACAGATGTGAGCATTTACACAGAAAGGAAACAGCTACAGGTGTGAGTGTGTGCTCAGACAGGAAACAGCTACAGGCATGAGCGTGTGCTCAGACAGGAAACAGCTACAGGCATGAGTGTGTGCTCAGACAGGAAACAGCTACAGGCATGAGCATGTGCTCAGACAGGAAACAGCTACAGGCGTGAGCGTGTGCTGACAGGAAACACAGCTACAGATGTGAGCGTGTGCTCAGACAGGAAACACAGCTACAAACATAAGTGTGTGCACAGACAGGAAACAGCTACAGGCATGAGTGTGTGCTCAGACAGGAAACAGCTACAGGCGTGAGCGTGTGCTCAGACAGGAAACACAGCTACAAACATAAGTGTGTGCACAGACAGGAAACAGCTACAGGCGTGAGCGTGTGCTCAGACAGGAAACAGCTACAGGCGTGAGCGTGTGCTCAGACAGGAAACAGCTACAGGCGTGAGCGTGTGCTCAGACAGGCATCCACCTGAGCGTGGGTTCAGACAGCACCCAGAGGCAGCAAGGGCCTGGGGACAGTAGTGCAGGCAGAGCCGGCCTGGCTCAGCTGCCCCTTCAGCTGGAAGGGAAGCCCGGCTGCAGAAGCCGATGCAGGTGGGGGCAGGGAAACGCATGCTAAGCCTGGGTCCTAACTCCGTTCCCGCCCCCTGCGCATCGTAGAGTCGAGAAACTGCCAGGGAGACTGCCCCACGTCAGGCTCCGTCGGTGTTGGAAACAGCTGCCTCTGCTCGCGTCCTGGCCACTCGCTGGCCTCCACACCCTCCGTCGTCCCGTGCGTCTCAGATTTATCTTCTTCCTGCCCTGCAACTTCTCTTTCCTTAACTTCAGGACTTTCTGTCTCCCGGTAGCCAGGAGGTTTTTTTGACAAGGTGCCCCGAGCCCATTTCCATGACGTCTGCCATGGCCGGCCTCGCCGTCTCCATGGTGACGTCCTGACACTGTTGCACTTAGTGCATCGCGGCAGCGTTTGTATGCAACTCAGAACCAGCAATGCTTCCAGCTGCAGAGCCACCCACTCCCTCATTTGTTCATTCATTCAGGCACCCAGGCTTGGGGGGTGGTCACAGACACAAGCCCAGCTCCGCCGAGGCAGGCAGTGGCCCAGACCACCACCGGGGGCAGACTCTCAAGCCACACACCAAGCAGGGACAGAGGCAGGGAGCTGTGAGCAGATGTGGGGGACAAGGCCAGGAACCAGGGAGCACAGAGGAGGCTCCGAGGTGTTTCGGGGGGAGGAAAGGCAGTGCTGTCCCGCAGCCTGGTCAGAGCTGAGAGCAGGCTGCACAGATGTGGGCAGGAGCTGAGAGGCTGGGAGGGGAGGGCGGTGCACCCAGCGTGTGCCCCCCAAGCCAGCGCCGCGGGGACCCGTCCTCACCTCTCACACGTGGAGCTCCCTCTCAGAGACCAAGTCCGGCTAAGTCCACGGAGCAACGCGAGGATTCAAGCACCTGGGACGGGCGCCTGACCTGGGGTAAAGACAGCAGCTGGGATGCCCTCATCCCACACTGGAGTTGTGGGTTCGAGTCCTGCCCCTGTTCCCAGTGCCAGCCTTCTCCCATGCATCCTTGGGGCAGCAATGGTGGCTCCAGGACCTGTGTCCTGCACCCACTTGGGGAACCTGCATTGAGCTCCCGGCTCTCGGCTTCCCCTGCCAAGCCCTAGGTGTTGCGGGTGGCAGGGTGGGTAAACCACTGGACAAGGGCTCTCTATCTGTCTGTCTGCCTCTCGAGTAAATACACAAAAATTTATTCATAAAGATTTAATGCGTGACTTCCCTTGGGAACATGTTTTCATTTAACAAAAGAGCAGGACTCAGTGAATTGTGAACAACGGAGCACCCCCTGCTGTGAGATCCGAGACATCACAGCGAGCGTGCTGGGTGCTCATGGCTGGGGACCCCCTCCTGGCACCCCAGCCACATGGTGTCGGCCAGTGCAAAACCCTCGAGGAGAGAGCCAAGAGCTGACTTCCCTCTGAGAGCCAGCACACGCCAGGGCGAGGGGCTCCTCCTGTGCAGGTCCCTCACGGGCTTGGGGCCACAGAGCTGTCCTGTCCCCAGCGTTTGCTCCCCATGGGATCCCAAGCCCCCCATCGAGCCTAAGGCCCAGGAGCTCGGAGCAGCTGATGCTCAGGGTGTCAGGAGCCCTGGTTCAGATGAGAGGGCCCCTCCCACCTTTTCCCCTGCGGGTTTCAGACTTGAGTCCCCATCAGCATTCTCCCGCCTCCACCAGTTATCTCCGTGTCTTCGACCCCAAGAAGCCCCGTTCCCGGGTTGTCCCAGACCCCAAGGCACTCAGAGAAGCCCCGTTCCCGGGTTGTCCCCTTGCTATCGGTGGTTCTGGCTGCAGGTGGACGCCTTTAGGATGGCAAGCCGCACACCACCTGCAGGGGGCAGCATCGGGCAGTGTAAAGCCTCGGGAACGCCATCTTCTCTGGCTGACAAAGGACTCATTTTACTGCTGAGGGTCTGACCAGGGCCTCCCAGGCAACCTGGCCGTTGGTCAGCCAGGGAGCAGCCAGAGATTTTACAAAGTAACGCAGTCCGGCTGGTTGTCCCCAGTTCTGCACCAGGACAGCCGGCTCTCATCACAGCCCTCCTAGGGATCCGAAGCAGTGGGCGGGGCCTTGACAAGGACAAGACCAGGCCCCAACCCCCCATAAGCATTTCAGTCCCGGGAGGGAGTCCTGGGTGGGGGAGGGTTAAGAGAAACAAAGGGGACGCGGGGGCTATGGAGCGGCTGGTGGTGCCGGTGTGAGGCTGGAGCAAGTCCAGGGCACAGTGGGCGCCAGGGGGCCCGGCGTGCACTCAGGCATGGGCGGCCTTCTGCGACTCATAAACTCACAGATGCGGAGACCAGAGAGGCAGGTGTGTGACATCCACCGAGCCTCTGCAGGTCCAGCTACTGGAGAACCTTGGGGACAGCGCAGAGGGTGGGGTCCGTGGTCTGCACGTCCGGTGGATGGCTGCTCTTCGGAGAGCCTCAGGCTCTGTGGTTAGGAGAGACGCTTGCCACCCGCGGCCCTGAAACTCGGGCTGTGAGGGCACCTGTGTGTCCCCGTGAGGTCACCACCTTCTCCCAACCACAGAGTCAGCTTTGGCCGGGGCCCCCATGCAGAACCACTGCCTGCCTCCCGCCTCCATGGGTGTGGGCATTGTGCACCAGTGCTCAACAGCCCTGGGCAGGTGAGGTGCTGCCCCCACCCTGCCCAGAGCCCACCCACTCAGGGCCGAAAGGGGTGTCCCTGTGGTGTGGGGAGCAGCTCGGACTGGACTGAGTTACTGGAATTAGGACTTATTCTGTGCATCTGCTCTCCCACAACATGGCGCTGGGAGAGAAGAAAACAGTTTCTACACAGCTGCCTCCAGTTCAGCCAATAAACTGTAGGACTTGCTCCTGATTGGAGGAGAGCAGCGTACTTGGCGTGTGGGCAGCCGAGTTGGGATTGGCGGAGGAGGACTATAAAGGAGGAGAGAGACGGCATGCACCAGGAACATCTAAGAGGAACATCTAAGGGGAACATCTGTGCAGCCCCCAAGAGAGCCGGCCGGCGGTGTGCCGCTCCCCTGCAGAAGTGGGGAATGTGGCAGGGGGAACCGCCCTTCCACGGAGGTGGAAGGGACAGTAGCCAACCCGGGAAGAACCAGCAGCAAACCCGGGGAGGGCCGAGCAGACGAAAGAACAGCGCAGGGTTCTGTGTCGTTCCTCCATGAAGAGGGGAAGCGACATAATGGTGCCGTGACTCGGATATGAAGCCTAGGCAGGGCTTAGTGTCGTTCCCCCACGAAGACGGGGAGCGACATAATGGTGCCGTGACTCGGATAGGAAACCTAGCTCGGATAGGAAACCTAGGACGGATAGGAAACTTAGGAGGGAAGAAACGGGAAGAAGTGGGAAAATATCGGAGAGAGAGACTAGCAAACAGCCTAGGGAAAAGCCGGACGAAAAAGGTGCCGGAAGGAGCTATTGAAAGCCTAGGCATAGACTCAGATACGGACTACGGGGGGAAGCTGGGAGAAATCTCTAAGGTCGAAAGCGAAAGTGAAAGCTAGAACAAACAGACTCGGATGCGGACTGTGGGGAGAGGCCAGGAGAAATGAGGGAGGAGTATTGTTGGAGGAAAGCTTGGGGAAACATACCGGGTAGAGAAAAATGTTAGGGAAATTGAAGCCGCGGGGGGCAGGCCAAGGCGGAAACGAAAGCCACTTTGGGATTCTCAAGTTAGCCCGGGAATAGGGGGCGAAGAGTTGAAACCAGAAGCGGAAACGTGAGCTGGGTTGAATTCGCCAGGCTAGCCCGGGGAACTTGGATTGAATGCTAGTGGCGGAGACGCAAGCTACGCTGTGTGACTCGCGGAAGCCGCCGCGTGCAGAGAGAGCACGGGGCGTGAATAGATAGGGAACGCGGGGCTGGCGCGAGGCCGTGGTGCGGACGCGAAGGGGCGTGGAGACCACGGAGTGTGCGCGCGAAGCCGAGCCGCGCAGAGCCGGGAAGCCGCGCAGATGAGAGAGGCGCGGGCTGAAGCGGCTCAGCCGGGAAGCCGCAGAGAAGCAGCCTCGGGGCGGGCGCCGGGAAGCCGCAGGGATAAGAGAAACAGAAGTTTTAGAAGTAAAATGAGAGAAATAGGAATGCTGGTAGATAGAAGTAAAATAGGAGAGATAGGAATGCCCGGAGATAGAGAAATAGAGAAGTAAGGCCTCCCCACAGCACGGCAATGAGAGGCTTGGATTCGGTCTGCCTGATTAGTGAGGCGATGAGCACCTGCGGGCGGCTAGCAGCTTATGCGCCGCAGGTCACCGAAGACAGGCACGAATTAACATCAATAAGGCCTCCCCACAACACAGCAATGAGAGAGCTTGGATTCGGTCTGCCTGATTAGTAAGGCGGTAAGCACCAGCAGGCGGCTCGACCAGAGTATGAGCTGCAGGTCACCGAAGATAGGCACGAACCAACACTAATAAGTCTCCCCCACAATATGGCAATGAGAAAGCTTGGATTCGGTCTGCCTGATTAAGGCGGTAAGCACCAGCAGGCGGCTCGACCAGAGTATGAGCCGCAGGTCACCGAAGACAGGCACGCATCAGCGCCTAAAAACCTCCTCACAACATGGCGAAGAGAGGACCCGGATTCGGTTTGCCTGATTGATAGGACTTGTAAGAACCTGTGGCAACTCTAGCAAGTAGAGCAGAGTGTGTGCCGTGGGACACCGAAGACAGGCGCGTATCAACGCCAAAAAATAAAAAGAAAGGGGGATCTGTGGGGAGCAGCTCGGACTGGACTGAGTTACTGGAATTAGGACTTATTCTGTGCATCTGCTCTCCCACAACATGGCGCTGGGAGAGAAGAAAACAGTTTCTACACAGCTGCCTCCAGTTCAGCCAATAAACTGTAGGACTTGCTCCTGATTGGAGGAGAGCAGCGTACTCGGCGTGTGGGCAGCCGAGTTGGGATTGGCGGAGGAGGACTATAAAGGAGGAGAGAGATGGCATGCACCAGGAACATCTAAGAGGAACATCTAAGGGGAACATCTGTGCAGCCCCCGAGAGAGCCGGCCGGCGGTGTGCCGCTCCCCTGCGGAAGTGGGGAATGTGGCAGGGGGAACCGCCCTTCCACGGAGGTGGAAGGGACAGTAGCCAACCCGGGAAGAACCAGCAGCAAACCCGGGGAGGGCCGAGCAGACGAAAGAACAGCGCAGGGTTCTGTGTCGTTCCTCCATGAAGAGGGGGAGCGACACTGTGGGACTCCTCCACACAGGTGAGCTGCTACCCAGGACCAGGAGGGAACTCAGTGAGAGGGGCTGGGGCTGGGGCAAGTGCGGGTGCTACTGCCAGGAGCCCCAGAGAAAGCCTGGGCCCCTCACCACCGGGGCTGACTGGCCAAGGTGTGCAGGCCACACCCCACACACCAGGGGCTGCTTCCCTGCTCTGGTGAGACCCTCCCCATCTGTGTCACAAAGGCTCCTGGGCTCGTTAACCGACAGACAGACTGCAGCCTCACAGGACTCCCAATGGCAGCACCGGCTTGGTTCACCACGTGTCAGCCAACACAGCCCCGCCTGGCAAACACCCGGGGGTGGAGGATGAGAAAGGTGTCCAGGGCACACACAGAGTCAGAGCTGGGCCCAGGCGCCACAGCTGCCTGTCTGCAGGGGGCTGAGCCCCCGTGCCTGAGCTGGAAATCGCGAACTCAGAATTTCACACACACACCACACAACTTTGAGGCTTGAAGGAACTCTGCAGGCCGTGAGGTTCATGGCCCAGGCTGGCACCTGAGTGCCCTGCCCGACGTCCAGCGTTCACCTGGACACACCAAGTCCAGCAAGAGCCCTGGTTCAGCACCTGCCGGTTCACAGCTGCTGGCTCTTTGGGGTTTGGACTGCAGTCTCCCTCCCTGTAACAGCGGGCCCCAGGGCTGCAGTGGGAGGGCCGGTGGCCCCATTCCTCCTCCAGACTCTGCACTGGATTCCGGCAAGCGGCTCTCCCGTTGCAACCCCGGGAATGGGGTCCAGCTGCTCTGTTCAGTCCCTAGCTGGACCACAGTGGGGGTTAACACTTAGAAGAGAGCTGACCAGCCCAGGGAGGAAGGCCAGACCACACTGGAAAGACAGCCCTTAGCATGCTGGGCTTGTGACCTCATCGCAAATGAAAGCCCCTCAGTGCCTTTCCCACATCCTCTCCCACCCCTCATCTGCCTGAGACCTGTTCTCTCCATGGAGGCCGTGCCTGCCAAATGCTGGCCCCTGGGGCTCAGCCACTTCCTCCTGCCGGCCCCAGCTGCAGTTGTCCACTCTGAGATGCCGCCAAGGGGTTCCCAGTGGTGCAGTCACCCCTGGGAGGCCTTCTGCTGCTCTTAATTACTGGCCTCCTCAAATACCCCATGGGTCACCTGGAACATTCCAGGCACCCTCACACGGGTCACTGTCTCAGGCCCACTGAGCTTCCAGCTTCCCACCAGGCCGTGCTCAGACACACACTAGGGGCTCTTCCCAGGGATCCAAGTGTGACAGGGGCATGAGCCCCTCCTCCTTCCACTTCCCATCAACCCGCAGCCCCCCCCCCACCTTGTCCCCAGTCCTTGGGCGGCTGGGGTTCGAGGCACTCTCCCCTCCCAGCCGCGGATGGTGACCCTTCTTCTTCCAAGGAAGCCCTGAGCTTGGACACAGGCCATGGTCAGGGCACGGATGCGGGCCTTCTTGCCTTTCACCAGTGCTGTCTGCTGGCTTGCTGTGGGCTCCTCCACCCAGATGGACAGGCACAGCCAAGGGGCCTTCCTTGCTCCCAGATGCTGGGGTTCCCCTGGAGCCACAAAGCCCCTGCTTCTGAGACCAGGAGCCTCGTGATCGACAGGGGAGGGCCCGTCCATGTCTGAGTGAGGCTGGCTCCCCCTGTCTCGAGGCAGCCGAAGAGCTGGCCCCCTGCCCCCCACACTCTGCACCCCCAAACCTCACGCACCTGGGTTCTCTTCGTGAACACGTCTGGGTCTGCTTCTGCACATGTGTGGCCGAGGTCCCAGCTCTCAGCTGTGCGGCCATCCGCCCCAGCGCTGTTTCCCACACGGGCATCAGCACACGCAGACCAGGGAAGGCCTATGTATGCACGACCACTGTGTTTGCTGTGAAGCATGGGGCAGCACATCCAGGCCTGACCACACTCTGGGCCTGGCCTGCACTGCCCATGAGCCCCCAGTCGACGAGATGCTGGGGCCCCTGCAGCTGCAGCTCCCCCAATGCCCCCCTACAAGCTCACGGACGCCTCCCCAGTAAGCAGGACTGGCCCCCGCCCACACCAGAGAGGAGAGGGACGCCAACAAAGACCTTGGTGCCTGGGGCAGCAGCCCAGAGCCAGGGCGGGCTGGGGTCCAGAGAGAAGGGTCAGTGCCGAGGCAGCATGCAAAGTCCCTCTGGCCCCCTGTGGGAGGCGCCAGGCTGGCCCAGGGGGCATGGCCCACACCAGCAGAGGCAGCAGCAAGGGCAGGCGTTGGGGACGACTCAGGGCCTGGAATCAGAGTGCAGGGAGGATGACCAGCAAGCAGTGGGTGCGATCAGCCACTGTGCTTCGTGTGTATCTGTTGTGTGCATGTGTCTTCATGTGTGTCTCTGTAGGTGTCTGTGTGTCTACTGTGTGTGTTTATGTGTCTATGTGTGTGTCTCTGTGTGTCTATGTGTCTGCGTGTGTGTATCTGTAGGTGTCTATGTGTCTATTGTGTCTATGTGTCTGCATGTGTGTCTCTGTAGGTGTCTGTGTGTGTGTCTCTGTACATGTCTGTGTGTCTATTGTGTCTATGTGTCTGCGTGTGTATATCTGTAGGTCTATGTGTGTCTATTGTGTGTGTCTATGTGTATCTGCATGTGTGTCTATGTGTGCCTATTGTGTGTGTTCTCTGTGTGTCTGTCTCTGTAGCTGTCTGTGTGTCTATTGTGTGTGTCTGTGTCTATGTGTGTCTGTGTGTGTGTCTCTGTGTGTGTATATCTGTTGGTGTCTATGTGTGTGTCTATGTGTCTGCATGTGTCTGTGTCTATTGTGTATGTTTTGTGTGCCTGTTGTGTGTCTGTGTGTTTCTGTATGTGTGTATCCGTGTGTCTGCTATGGCTGTGTCTGTTGCATGTCTAGGTGTGTCTGTATTTTGTGCATCTGTGTCTGTTGTGTGTGTTTGTGCATGTGTGTATCTGTGGGTCTATGTGTGTTTGTGTGTGTCTGTGGGTGTATCTGTGTGTGTTTTGTGTCTGTGTCTGTTGTGTGTGTGTGTAGCTGTGGGTCTATGTGTATCTATGTCTGCTGTATGTCTCTGTGGGTCTATGTGTGTTTGTATGTGTGTCTATATGTATGCGTCTGTGTGTCTGTGGGTGTATCTGTGTGTCTGTGCATGTCTGCAAACCCACATTACAGGACTGGAGGCAGAACTGAAACCTTCCAGAAAGATTCAGTAGGGCAGGGGAGGGAGGAGACAGAGGCTGCCCAAACCGTAGCCCTGGAAACCAGAGAGGCTTTACTTCCAGCAGGGACCTCGCTGGCTCCTGGAGGACCCTGGAGGATGAGGAGAGCTGACTGTGCACCCCCCCCCCCGCTGGGCTGCCCCTCTCGCTGCACCCTGAGTGTGGGCAGGGGGAGGGGGCATCTCCAGCCTGGCTTCAGAGCTGTGGTTTGCAGCAGACGCACTGCAGGGAGCGAGCCGAGTTCCTGAGAAGGGACCGATGCAGCTCACAGGGACTGCCCTGCCCCCCAACTCCCCAACCCCACTCCTCACACCCCCACCCTGGCCTGTGCTTGCTGTCCACACTGTCCCAGACCCCTGGGGGTGGCCTGGGGGGGCAGCTCCTCCTGTGTGGCTGCAGCAGAGGAAGAGTAGACGCCACACACCCCCTGCCTCCTCCCACTCCGGCCAGAAGTCTTCCCTGGGGCAGTGGGGCAGCCTGGGCTCCCCTGGGGCCCTGGCCAGGGATGTTCCTAGAGTCAACTTCCTTGCAGGTGCTGTGCAGCAGGAGGCGCCGTCGGGCTCCCCTGGGTGTGGGCTCCGGTGGTCCCTGGGTGAGCTCAGCCCTCAGGGGCTGGTTTTCAGGGAGTCCCTGCTGTCCACTCTCGGCTGACCCCTCTCGGGCTCAGAGTCACAACCTCCTCCCCATCTGAAAGCCCCTCTCTGTCACAGATGCTCGTCCAGCACTCTGGTCACACATCCTGCACAGGTCCCTTCTGCCTCGCCCCTCAGGCCACTGCCTGGACAGTGGCTGCCGAGTGGCCCCAGCACGGCCCTACCCCTGGCCCCCAGACAACCCAAGGCCCTGGACCCTGGGCTGTTCTGCAGGAGAGGGCATGGGAGGCCCACACCGGGACGGAGCTCAGCAGCTGCCTCCTGGCCTGCCCTCCGTGGGGGGCGTCTCCCGTGCAGGCCTTGGCCACAGGTTTTCCCAGCACACTTGCGCTCCCTGGATGTGACTGCCTCTGGGCCCTGAGTGCCCCCGTGGCCTGCCCCTCCCCCGAGGCAGTTCCCCTCGCGAGCCCCACAGGCTGCAGCCAGACTTCCACAGCCTCCCACGCACCCCTTGCCCCAGTCAGAGCTGCCTGCTGTGGTCATCCGGTGATAAGGGTGGGAGGCCGTGGTGGGCTCGGCGGCAGCTCGACCTCGCCCAGCTTCCCTTCCTGCTCCAAGCACACAGTGGACAGGGCCAGCGTCCTGGCATAGCGGGTAAAGCTGGCACCGGCAATGCCGGCATCCCATATGGGTACCGGTTCCAATCCAGCTCCCTGCTAACAGCCTGGGAAAGCAGCAGAAGATGGCTCAAGTGCTTGTGCCCCTGCACCCACCTGGGAGACCCGGGTGAGGCTCCCGGCTTCGGCCTGGCCCAGCGCTCTGAGCCATCTGGGGAGTGAACCAGCAGTTGGAGGACCTCTCTCTCTGTAACTCTGCCTTTCAAAGAAATAAATGAATCGTTTTTTAAAAGAAGGTAAGGCTTTTGTTGGGCCGGCGCCGCAGCTCAATAGTCTAATCCTCTGCCTGCGGTGCCGGCACACCGGGTTCTAGTCCCGGTCGGGGCACCAGTTCTAGTCCCGGTTGCCCCTCTTCCAGTCCAGCTCTCTGCTGTGGCCCGGGAGTGCAGTGGAGGATGGCCCAAGTGCTTGGGCCCTGCACCCCATGGGAGACCAGGAGAAGCTCCTGGCTCCTGCCTTCGGATCAGTGCGGTGCGCCAGCTGCATCGGCCATTGGAGGGTGAACCAACGGCAAAAGGAAGACCTTTCTCTCTGTCTCTCTCTCTCACTGTCCACTCTGCCTGTCAAAAAAATAATTTTTTTTTAAAAAAAGGAGGTAGGGTAGTCCTGCTTTCCATATGGTACCGGAAGCCAGACGCTGATGGGCAGACCCCGGAGAGTCAGAGGGAGGCGAGCTTAATTCTGAGCAGAATCCAGGAGTGAAGTCTTCCGGAAAAGGAGTCGAGGAAGAGCCCTTCCCTGCCAGGAGCGGGGGGGGGGGGAGCCAGTGCTCCGAGTCCCCCAGGGGAGGCCCCACCAGGGCAGTGGGGCACAGCCTGTGTGCACTCCCTGCGTGGGCTGAGGGTCAGCTCCTGCAGAGCCACTGTGAAACCCACACCAGAGCCCCCACAGACAGTGTCGGAGGGGACATTCGCCCACGTGACTCCGAGAGGCCTTGTCCAAAGCTGCCTTTGATGGCCAGCTTGGCCAGGCCTGACCTACAAGGGCCAGCTGGACTTCAGGCTGCTCTTCTGGAAAACCCAGGCTCCCCTTCTCATCCTCGGTCGGCCGGAAGGGCCCCACCCCACCTCCTCTGTCCCACAGAGACATGTGGCACAGCACAGAGCACCCGCAGAGCTCCTGCCTCCTCCTCCACACAGCGTTCAGCTCTGGCTCTCCTGGCCGCCCCCTCCTGGGTCTCCCAGAGTGCACGGCCTGCCTCCCACAGGCCCACCCCCTCCTCCTCGGGCCACCGAGAGCCCCTCCTCTGGCTGGAACACAAAGGGGACGGAGGCACCAGATGGCTGGGCTCGGGAGCTGGCCTGCAGAGGCCCTGCTGAGCCTTCGAGCCGTCCAAGCTGCTGCTTGCAGCGGCCCAGCTGGCAGAGGGGCAGGGCACAGGGCCAGCCTCCGCAGCACGAGGCCGGCTCCCAGCACGGCTGCCCCACACCGGGGAGCAGGGGAGTGTGTGGTGACTGCTCTTCCTCTGCTGCAGTCACACAGGAGGAGGGCCCCCCAGGCCCCCCCAGGCCACCCCAAGGGTGAGGTGATGAGGCAGCCACCACCCCTTCAGTGGAGCCAGGCTTCTTGTCCCATCATTGGCGCCATCTCCCCAACCCTTCGGTCAACTCGGCCCACTTGACAAAGAAACGAGGGCCAGAGGTTGCTCGGGAGCGGGCGAGCCTGGCTCAGTCCCCTTCCCAGTCAGGGCTCCCTCCAGCCTTGCCAAGGCAACGCCTGCAGACACGGCCCGTCATGACCTGGCTTTCACAGCAGGTGCTGGGGCCTCGTGAGACGGCTGGAGCAGGAGCTGGGTGGACGCCAGCTGCAGCTGCTTCTCCTCCCTTCCTTCGGGAAGCCCAAGGGT
This sequence comes from Oryctolagus cuniculus, assembly GCF_051225735.1. Taxonomy (NCBI): domain Eukaryota; kingdom Metazoa; phylum Chordata; class Mammalia; order Lagomorpha; family Leporidae; genus Oryctolagus; species Oryctolagus cuniculus. Next base: position 164,392 of record NC_142879.1, on the reverse strand, counting down.
CCAGCTGTACTGCACAGAGCTAGAGAGGGCACTGCCCGTGTCCTCCTGGGGCTGCCAGCTCCACTGAGAGGAGACAGCATGGACTGGGACCTCCAGGTGAGACTGCTGCTCCCACAGCTTCCCAGGAAGTGACCGCCACACCTGCAGGAAATCAGTGTCCAGCCCTCGTGAGAGGCCCTGAACCTCTGTCAGTCCCTCAACTTCACCTGGCCTTCTTCCTCTCACCGCCAGCGCATGCTGCTTAGAGCCAGCCAGACCCTCTCCCCTGGTGAGCAACAGGCTCCTCTGTGAATGACAAGCTCCCATGGTGAGTGACAGGTTCCCATTATGAGTAACAGTCTCCCCTCTGGTGAGTGACAGGCCCCTCTGGCTAGTGACAGGCTCCCCTGGTGAGTGACAGGCTCCCCTCGTGAGTGACAGGCCCCTCTGGTGAGTGACAGGCTACTCTGGTGAGTGACAGGCTCCCATGGTGAGTGACAGACTCCCCTGGTGAGTGACAGGCTCCCCTGGTGAGTGACAGGCTCCCCTGGTGAGTGACAGTCTCCCATGATGAGTGACAGGCTCCCCTGGTGAGTGACAATCTCCCCTCATGAGTGACAGGCTCCGCTGGTGAGTGACAGGCTCCCCTGGTGAGTGACAGGCCCCTCTGGCTAGTGACAGGCTCCCCTGGTGAGTGACAGGCTCCCCTGGTAAGTGACAGGCTCCCCTGGTGAGTGACAGGCCCCTCTGGTGAGTGACAGGCTACTCTGGTGAGTGACAGACTCCCCTGGTGAGTGACAGTCTCCCCTCGTGAGTGACAGGCTCCCCTCGTGAGTGAGTCTCCCCTCATGAGTGACAGGCTCCCCTGGTGAGTGACAGTCTCCCCTCGTGAGTGACAGGCTCCCCTGGTGAGTGACAGGCTCCCCTCGTGAGTGACAGGCCCCTCTGGTGAGTGACAGTCTCCCCTCGTGAGTGACAGGCTCCCCTGGTGAGTGACAGGCTCCCCTCGTGAGTGACAGGCTCCCCTGGTAAGTGACAGGCTCCCCTGGTGAGTGACAGGCCCCTCTGGTGAGTGACAGGCTACTCTGGTGAGTGACAGACTCCCCTGGTGAGTGACAGTCTCCCCTCGTGAGTGACAGGCTCCCCTCGTGAGTGAGTCTCCCCTCATGAGTGACAGGCTCCCCTGGTGAGTGACAGTCTCCCCTCGTGAGTGACAGGCTCCCCTGGTGAGTGACAGGCTCCCCTCGTGAGTGACAGGCCCCTCTGGTGAGTGACAGTCTCCCCTCGTGAGTGACAGGCTCCCCTGGTGAGTGACAGGCTCCCCTCGTGAGTGACAGGCTCCCCTGGTGAGTGACAGGCTACTCTGGTGAGTGACAGGCTCCCCTCGTGAGTGACAGTCTCCCCTCGTGAGTGACAGGCTCCCATGGTGAGTGACAGGCTACTCTGGTGAGTGACAGGCTCCCCTGGTGAGTGAGAATCTCCCCTCGTGAGTGACAGGCTCCCCTGGTGAGTGACAGGCTCCCCTTGTGAGTGACAGGCTCCCCTGGTGAGTGACAGGCTCCCCTCGTGAGTGACAGTCTCCCCTCATGAGTGACAGGCTCCCCTGGTGAGTGACAGGCTCCCCTGGTGAGTGAGAATCTCCCCTCGTGAGTGACAGGCTCCCATGGTGAGTGACAGGCTCCCCTTGTGAGTGACAGGCTCCCTGGTGAGTGACAGGCTCCCCTGGTGAGTGACAGGCTCCCCTCGTGAGTGACAGGCTCCCCTCGTGAGTGACAGGCTCCCCTGGTGAGTGAGAATCTCCCCTCATGAGTGACAGGCCCCTCTGGTGAGTGACAGGCTCCCCTGGTGAGTGACAGGCTCCCCTGGTGAGTGACAGGCCCCTCTGGTGAGTGACAGGCTCTCCTCCTGAGTGACAGGCTCCCCTGGTGAGTGACAGGCTCCCCTGGTGAGTGACAGGCTCCCCTCATGAGTGACAGGCCCCTCTGGTGAGTGACAGGCTCCCCTGGTGAGTGACAGACTCCCCTCGTGAGTGACAGGCTCCCCTGGTGAGTGACAGGCTCCCCTCGTGAGTGACAGGCTCCCCTGGTGAGTGACAGGCTCCCCTCATGAGTGACAGGCTCCCCTGGTGATGACAGGCTACTCTGGTGAGTGACAGGCTCCCCTCGTGAGTGACAGGCTCCCCTGGTGAGTGACAGGCTCCCCTGGTGAGTGAGAATCTCCCCTCGTGAGTGACAGGCTCCCCTTGTGAGTGACAGGCTCCCCTGGTGAGTGAGAATCTCCCCTCGTGAGTGACAGTCTCCCCTGGTGAGTGACAGACTCCCCTCGTGAGTGACAGGCTCCCCTGGTGAGTGAGAATCTCCCCTCGTGAGTGACAGGCTCCCATGGTGAGTGACAGGCTCCCCTTGTGAGTGACAGGCTCCCTGGTGAGTGACAGGCTCCCCTGGTGAGGGACAGGCTCCCTGGTGAGTGACAGGCTCCCCTGGTGAGTGACAGGCTCCCCTCGTGAGTGACAGGCTCCCCTGGTGAGTGACAGGCTCCCCTCATGAGTGACAGGCCCCTCTGGTGAGTGACAGGCTCCCCTGGTGAGTGACAGGCTCCCCTCATGAGTGACAGGCCCCTCTGGTGAGTGACAGGCTCTCCTCCTGAGTGACAGGCTCCCCTCGTGAGTGACAGGCTCCCCTGGTGAGTGACAGGCTCCCCTCGTGAGTGACAGGCCCCTCTGGTGAGTGACAGGCTCTCCTCCTGAGTGACAGGCTCCCCTCGTGAGTGACAGGCTCTCCTGGTGAGTGACAGGCTCCCCTCATGAGTGACAGGCCCCTCTGGTGAGTGACAGGCTCCCCTGGTGAGTGACAGACTCCCCTCGTGAGTGACAGGCTCCCCTCGTGAGTGACAGTCTCCTCTGGTGAGTGACAGGCTACTCTGGTGAGTGACAGGCTCCCCTGGTGAGTGACAGACTCCCCTCATGAGTGACAGGCTCCCGTCGTGAGTGACAGGCTCCCCTGGTGAGTGACAGGCTCCCCTCGTGAGTGACAGGCTCCCCTGCTGAATGATAGGCTCTCAAGGTGAGTGACAGGCTCACCCAGGTCCAGGCCACCACCAGCCCCCACCTAAGGCCACTTTCCATTTACTGGTGACAAATGACCTCCACACACACTGTTCCCCATCAGCACTGACCCTGCTCTGAGTCGCCTGGCAGGGGCTTGACCTAGGTCCCTTCCTTGTCACCTGAGTGACAGAATAGAAGCAGCGTTCAGGTAATGCCCCCCTGGACCACCCAGAACCCCGCTTACCCTGGGGACGCCAGGCAGGGGCTGTCTGATTTGATGGATGCTGACGGAAACATCCGTCCACCCGCACAAGGCTACAGCCGATGGGTGGGGATTGGGACTCAACCCCAGGGCTCTGGACCCCATGGTGCCAGCCCCTAAAACCCACCTCGAATCTAGGTGTCCCCCCTCTGTTGCCCTGGCCAGGTTGGCACCACCCACGATGCAGGCCTGGCCTCCCCTTTCTCTCTCAAGAGACTGCCCCTCCCTCACGGCCGGCAGGGATCCGGCCCCTGGGCCTGGTCCCCCACGGCCACACCAGCCCCTGCCTGCCCCAGGCTGCTCCCTGCCCTGGGCGCCTCGCACTTGGGCCTCCCCTCCATCTGCGCCGGGCCGTCCCCTCTCCGCTCTTACAGCTTCTGGAAGTTCTTTAACTGCTGCTGGGGTTTTTGTTTGCTTTGTTCTTCCCCATGAATCCACAGAAGCTTCACAAGACGGTTGCATGAGATTCCCGGTGGCATGCCACGCGCCCAGAGAGCCGTGGCCAGCGGCCCTCACCATCACTTCATCCCCCAGACCACATGTCTTAGTGCAGCCTGAAGGAGCCATCGCAAGGTCTTGGGACTCCATCCCACTGCCACCTCTTCCAAGAAGTCCTCCTGAATCCCAGCCACCCAAGTCTTCCTGGATGCCCCTCCCACTCTCACTACTAATCACATGCCAGTCACACACCCTGTGACCACCTGTCACCGCCTGTCCAACTTGTGGGAGCCCCTGTGCGTCAGGCAGGGGCTGTCAGCCTTCCTTCTTCCTGCAAAGCAGAAAAGCACCCAGTGGGTGTTTGGTGGGAAAGTGCTGAACGTGCATCTTCAAGGGGACCCCCAAATCCCAGGCGGGGAAATGGGATCAGAAAAGAGGGCTGAGGGAAGAGGCAGGCAGGTGGACAGGGCGGGCTCCGTGTCTGTCCGTCTCCAGGCTGATCAGGGGCCACCGGGCACGGACCCAAGGAGCCTAGCCCATGTCACATGATCTGTGTCTAGGCCTCCTGGCAACACCCCACGGCTTCAGTAGGTGCAGAGTGGGGTGTAGTAGGAACACCACTGTCGGCAGGTTGAACTGTGGCCCCTGGACATCCCGGCTGCTTGTCTGGGCCCCGTCCCCTATCCTGATGACCTTCCTGCCACAGCCAGAAGATGACCCTCACCCTGGACAGGAGACGCACGTCTGCTGGCCTGGAGCCCAGGTGCAGCTGAGTGACTGGTGAGTGTGGCTGGACGCCCGACTCGGCCTCTGCCCAGCACAGCTGCTGTGATGAGGTGGCACCCACAGGGCCTTGGCACAGCCGCAGTAGGCTTCAGAAGCCACCGACCGAGTCTCTCTGAACTACGAGCCACACGATGTATACATGTGGCTCTACAAGTTCCTCTTTGTAACTGGTCAGAACACTGTTTCCTAAGGGTGCTCATTTGTCAGACAGCAGCTACAACGGTCAAGCACCAGACAATTCCACTTGTGGTCAGCAGAGCCCAGGCCGCACAAGGCAGGGGCAACAGAGGAAGCACTTGGGTGTCCCTGGGCACAAACAGGAGTGGGGAGAGAATGGAGTGGGAAGAGTGAGGACAACCAGAAAGGACTCAGTTCACAGAAGAGGGGAGTGAGGACGCGGCTGGGACGCCCAGGGAAGGCTGCAGACTGTGCGCTGGGCAAGGAGTCTATGTGTACACAGGACAGGGACATGGCAGGTAGACAGACAGGGTGGAGACAGGCTGTGTCCTGGACACAGGAGTCTGTGAGCACACAGGACAGGGACATGGCATGTGGATGGACAGGGTGGAGACAGGCTGTGTCCTGGACACAGGAGTCTGTGAGCACACAGGACAGGGACACGGCAGGTGGACAGACAGGGTGGAGACAGGCTGTGTCCTGGACACAGGAGTCTGTGAGCACACAGGACAGGGACATGGCATGTGGATGGACAGGGTGGAGACAGGCTGTGTCCTGGACACAGGAGTCTGTGAGCACACAGGACAGGGACACGGCAGGTGGACAGACAGGGTGGAGACAGGCTGTGTCCTGGACACAGGAGTCTGTGAGCACACAGGACAGGGACATGGCATGTGGATGGACAGGGTGGAGACAGGCTGTGTCCTGGACACAGGAGTCTGTGAGCACACAGGACAGGGACACGGCAGGTGGACGGACAGGGTGGAGACAGGCTGTGTCCTGGACACAGGAGTCTGTGAGCACACAGGACAGGGACATGGCATGTGGATGGACAGGGTGGAGACAGGCTGTGTCCTGGACACAGGAGTCTGTGAGCACACAGGACAGGGACATGGCATGTGGATGGACAGGGTGGAGACAGGCTGTGTCCTGGACACAGGAGTCTGTGAGCACACAGGACAGGGACATGGCATGTGGATGGACAGGGTGGAGACAGGCTGTGTCCTGGACACAGGAGTCTGTGAGCACACAGGACAGGGACATGGCATGTGGACAGACAGGGTGGAGACGGCTCTGGCAGGAACTGGCCCTGAGGCCTCTCTGAGGACCTGGCAGACAAAGGGTAAGTACCCCATAGGTGGCAGAGACCAGGGAAGGATAATGGATTGGGTGACACGGACAGTGGGATCGAGAGGAAGGGAGGCATCCCGCAGCTGGCCAGGGGCTGTCGGCTACACAGGGAGCCCGTGAGCCTGTGGTCGTGAGCTTGGCTTTAGATAGAAATGTTCAAAGGACATGGACCTGAACCAGTCCACAGAGCCCTGGAGGGGAGGTCACCCACTGGCACCTGCCACGGGACACTGCTGGCTCACACAGCTGCTCCCTCCGCACGGACTCTCAGCGGGGCCACCTCTGAGACTGCCGTGGCCAGCCCAAGGCAGACAGCATGGCTGCTTCTCCTGAGCCCACCGCAGTTCAGCTGCACCGGCAGCTGCTGGGCCAGCCTTCTGCTCTGGGTCTGTGACTTTCGCCTGTGTGTGTAAGAGGGCAGGGGGGTGCAGACACAGGCCTGAGGCAGAGCAGCTCCAGTGGGTCCCAGCCTGCTCCGGGGGCAGCTCAGGGGAATCCCCTACCCTGCGCCAAGGGGGCTGTTGGGCCCCATGGCACTGTGCTGATAAGGTCATGGAGGATTGTGGGAATTCCAGACCTAGAAAATCCCGACCCAGAACCTCCCAGAAGAGGGTGGGGAGAAGAAACAGGGTCACACTGCAGTCGGGGTACAGACCGGGCTCTGAGACGCCCGAACTTTCTCCAGTGAAGACAAGCACTTCCGAGCAGAGTCCTGGCCAACAGGCTGGCCGGCTCCCTCCCTCAGTTCCCCCAGCCCTGCTCAGGCCAGCCCCTGGCCCTCCTGCTGAGGAGGGTCCTCCTTGGTGAGAGACTTAGGAGGTAAGATCCCCGGGCTCATTTTCCTCAAGAGACCCCAACCCTAACCCCTTCAGACACAGCTGCCCGGTGCCAGCAGCAGTAATGCCTGCAGCATGCACACACAAACACACACACGCGCGCGCGCGTGTACTCACACACACGTGTGCACTCACACACATGCACACGCACACACGCACACACTCACACACATACCACCTGTGCTACAAGGAGCAGGCCTGGCCCCTGGGGAAGGTGCTGCTCCCGGGGTGATGGAGCCGTGGGTGTCCAGGGCCTCATCCCGCCCACCTTGCTTCTGGCTGCCCCCAGGAAAAGCTGTGGCTCAGAGAGTCCAGGGCACTTGCAGACCGGTCCTGCCCCTTCAGCTGCTCCCCAGGGAGGAAGGCGTGGGTGGGGGAGGGCGGCAGGGAGCCCTCAGGCGAGGGGATGCTGGGCTTGGTTTTTCGTTTCTGTTTTCCTTCCCAAGGCCAGCAGCCCACTCAGGGCCAGGCTACGCACGAGGGAGATGTGGAGGCGGGAGCGCCACTTCCCACCTGACCTCCGCTGTGCCAGCTGTCACCAGCCAGCAGGGAGGAGCCGGGAGCCTCTGCAGCCAGCACTCTGCCTCTCCTGGCTGTGAGTTGCCGACCTGAAAAACCAGACTTTCTGCCAACTGACCCTCTGCCCTTCCAGGCAGCCTCCGGCCTCTCTCCCTCCGCGAGGCAAAGAACCTGCAAGGATAAGGCCCAGGGGACCACAAGCCGGCCATGGGCTCCTGAGCTGTACAGCTCTGGCCTGAGGTTAGGCATGGCCTCATCTGACACCCCACATTACGGACGGGCAACTGAGGTCTGGAGAGGGAGGCCCCCAGTCACCGCTGACTGGAGGAAGTGAGATCAGAGCCGGGCACCCCGAGCTCCATCAGTCCTTCAAAAGCACCTGCCCCTTGATTATGTTTGCAACTGGGGTCCGACCCTAGACACAGAGTTATTTTAAAAAGCCTGGCGTTACAGAGCTCAGACACCAAATACTCTCAACTTTTGGGAAGCTTTTGCCCCTGGTAAAGGACAGCGTCTTATCCCATCCCTGAAGCCACGTCTCAGCTGTGCAGCTTGGGAAATGGGCCAGAAAGAGGTGCTCCCAGTGTCGACGTGAAGGGTGAGGGAAGGGCTCCCATGTCTGGACCCCTTGCCCACTGCTCGGCCTCCTGGGAGCACGCACGTCCCTGCCTCTAACCACACGCGGCTGCCGCTCGTGGTGAGGCCTCACTCAGAGCTGGACCCACTCTGCACTTAGCTGAGCCAAGTCCTGCGTCCCTGCCCTGCCGCTCTGGGGAGCAGCTGTGCTTCCCTTGTCCTGTCCTCTCCCCCTCTGTCCCCTGCCCCTCTCCCAGCTTCTCCATGCCCTCAGGGGAAGAGCGTTCCCCCAGAGAGGAGAGACGACCTGCTGGAGCCCTCTGCCCCGGAGTGGCTCCCAGGCTCAGAGCCGGCGGGCATTGTGGTGGAGCAGTGGTGCCGGGGCCCAGACCCCAGCGCTGCTGGTTCAGCCTGTGGGGCTGTGGGTAGGCACTGCAAGCTCCCGGGTGATTCCTATGCCTCCTGCCTGGCCAAGAAACCACACCCTGAGCCGCGTGACGAAGGACACAACCCTCGTGACCCACGGACTGGCGGCTGGGGGACGGGGCCTTCCCCAGGTAGGAGAGGAGACTGGGGCTTGGAGGGAGTCACCGGCCACTCTCGTCAGTCTTGTGCATGTGCAGGCAATGCTCACCCTGGGATGAGGGTGGCAGCTTGGGAGCCACGACCCTGGAGGTCAAAGTCGGGGGGAACTCGGTGGCCCATTCCTTGTCTGCCCTCCCTGCTGTCCAAAGTCCTCCACCTTTGGCTTGGGTAGGGTACCACAGCTGGGTAGGGGCTGGGAAAGGGCAGGCCACTGGGGGCAAATGCTGGGTCTCTGAGGGCACCAGACTGCCAGGCAGGGGGACCCCAGGGCACTGCTCTCCACTCTGTGCAGGCAGAGACCCCAGGGCACTGCAATCCACAACTCACTTATCAGGCAGAGGGACCCCAGGGCAGTGGGCTCCACAGCTCACTGTCCAGACAAGGGATCCCAGGGCACTGGGCTCCATAGCTCACTGTCCAGAGAGAGGGCCCCAGGGCACTGCACTCCACAGCTCACTGTCCAGGCAGAGGGACCCAGGACACTGCACTCCACAGCTCACTGTCAAGGCAGGAGGACCCCAGGGCACTGCGCTCCACAGCTCACTGTCCAGACAGAGGGACCCCAGGGCACTGCACTCCTCAACTCACTGTCCAAGCAGAGGGAACCCAGGGCACTGCAGTCCACAGCTGACTGTCCAGGCAGAGGGACCCCAGGGCACTGCACTCCAGAGCTCACTGTCCAGGCACAGGGGGACCCCAGGGGACCGGGCTCCAAGCTCACTGTCCAGGCAGGGGGACCCCAGGGCACTGCACTCCACAGCTCACTGTCCAGGCAGAGGGACCCCAGGCACTGGGCTCCACAGCTCACTGACCAGACAGGGGGACCCCAGGGCACTGCACTCCACAGCTCACTGTCCAGGCAGAGGGACCCCAGGGCACTGTACTCCACAGCTACTGTGCAGGCAGAGGGACCCCAGGGCACTGCACTCCACAGCTCACTGTCCAGGCAGAAGGACTCCAGGCACTGCACTCCTCAACTCACTGTCCAAGCAGAGAGAACCCAGGGCACTGGGCTCCACAGCTCACTGTCCAGGCAGAGTTACCCCAGGGCACTGCACTCCACAGCTCACTGTCCAGGCAGAAGGACCCCAGGGCACTGCAGCCCACAGCTCACTGTCCAGGCAGGGGGACCCCAGGGCACTGCCGTCCACAACTCACTTATCAGGCAGAGGGACCCAAGGCACTGCACTCCACTGCTCACTGTCCAGGCAGGGGAACCCCAGGGCACTGCACTCCACTGCTCACTGTCCAGGCAGGTGGACCAGAGGGCACTGGGCTCCACAGCTCACTGTCCAGACAGAGGGACCCCAGGGCACTGCAGTCCACAGCTCACTATCCAGGCAGAGGGACAACAGGACACGGGGCTCCACAGCTCACTGTATAAGCAGAGGGACCCCACGGCACTGCACTCCACAGCTCACTGTCCAGGTAGCAAGGGGCCCTGGGCCTTGATCACATACCACTGCCTAGGCACAGGACAGGGAGATGTATGCAGGGTTGCAGCAAATACCAATGTGTGGCCGGTGGGAGACTACTGCCCCTCACGCCTCCTGGGCCCCCTCAGCCAGGTTCCCAGGGTTGGCCCCTGTCCGTGTCCCAGCCAAGACGTGGTTGTCTTGGGGTGACAGAGCCTTCACAGGACAACAAACCTCCCTGCAGGCCATGAGCACAGGGAGTGGGGCCCTTGTGCTCAAATGCAAGGCAGGCCCAGCGCTCCTGAGGCCTCCCTGGGGAGCCAGTGGCTGAGGCCAGGTGCCTGCCCTGCAGGGGGCAGGGGACGCATAAGTCAGTTACCGGACAGCTGTGCAGAGCTCTCCTCCCATACCCTCTCCAGCTCCCGTGTCGTAAGGCCAGAGCTGTCCTCTTAGTTTTTATTGCCTGGGACTTTTAGCTATTTTGGATGGTGGAACATGGAGAAGCCCTGGGCTTTCCTCCACCACAAAAGGACGTCACCTGGGAGAGGTTGTGGAGCCGACGGAAAGCAGAGAGCTTGAGACGTCCCAGGCTCACCCCGCCCCTGGGGACAGAGCACCCCCACGTGCCCACGCCCCGGGAGCGGCACACTTGGCCCCTCCCTGCCTCCACACCCTGCACACCTTCCCTTCTGCCTGTCTCCCACCTGCAGGCCTGTTGTAAGACTCAGCAGCCACTGTTTGCAGACTGCTCCAGAGATCCCTGTGTCACATGACCAAGCCACCTCCCGCTCCGCGGGCCTGGAGCAGGCTCAGCTGTGCTCGTGCCCGAGGCCTTGCAGCCAGGGCCCAGCAGGCTTCCTGGTCCTGCGTGAACCACAACACACCCTCACGTGTTACACAACCTCGAGCGCCAGGCGTCTTGCTGCCCATCTTTCAGCTGAGGAGACAGAAGCAGAGACAGAAGTAATGAGCTTGGAGCCAGGACGGTGATGGTGACAGCACCCAGCTGTCCCCCCCCCCCCCCCCCCATACACAGATACAAAGGCTATCATCAGGTGCATCTGGCGACTGGTCCCAGGAAGCAGAAGCAGAGACAGAGGTAACGAGCTTGGAGCCAGGATGGTGACAGTGATGGTGATGGTGATGGTGATGGTGATGGTGATGGTGACGGTGACATCACCCGGCTGTCCCCCAACACACACAGCCACAAAGGCTTATCGTCAGGTGCATCTGGGGACTGGTCCCAGGAGGCAGAAGCAGGAAAGGCAAGAGCACCCTGGAGGGAGTCCCCGAGTCCCAGCTCTTTACTCAACCCTTGGGGACACAGCAAACTAAAGCACACCCCAGGATGACCCCTGGGAAGAAAGGGGAAAGCACACAGGCCGTCCAGTGGGCTGGGGGTCCGTGGGCCCCTCAGACACAGGCAGAACGTCCTGCACAAGCAGGCTGCCAGCTGTGGCTGGAAAGCTGTCACCACACTAACTGGCATCTCCCCCACTAACAGCTTCTCGTGTTGCATGTGTGAAATCATGCAGAGCTACCAGAGGAGGGGGCTGAGCCCCTAAGGAGATGGACAGTCTCCAGGAGACCCCTGCTATCTCCATGGGCCCCAAGCCAATCAACATACGTATGTGAAACCCCTGTCCAATGGGCACCCCAGTAGGATGACCAATGAACAGACAGCAATGCCTTAAAAACCCGGGACACTTCCTCAAAGCCAGTGACCAGCTCGGGCACTCTGCCTGCTCTCCTCTTGGGCCAGACACTTTTCTGTCTCTTGCCAATCAAATAAAAAAGTTTCTTTTCTGTCTAATAGAAGTTTCTGCCTCTTTGCAAGTTATTTGCCAGCTTTTTATTTCTATACCGAGCTGAGGAAAAGAACCCACAGCACTCGCTCTCGCAGCCGCCACCCCCTCCACGACAGGTAACACTCTGCTTCCCTGTTGGCAAGAGCTGCCCACCAGGGAGCAGTGTCCCTGTCCTTGGGAGCCTGCCCAGAGCTGGGAACGCTGCACAGAATGACCGCAGCAGCAGAGGTGGGAGTTGAGGCTCGGTGGGCCACGCCCCGGCCTGGGACCCCTGCATCCTCTATTGGAGCGCTCGCTCAAGCCCCAGCTACTCCACTCCTGAATTGGAGTTGGAGTGCTCGCTCCAGTCCCAGCTACTCCACTTCTGTGTTGGAGTTGGAGTGCTCGCTCAAGCCCCAGCTACTCCACTTCTGTGTTGGAGTGCTCGCTCCAGTCCCAGCTACTCCACTTCTGCATTGGAGTGCTCGCGCAAGTCCCAGCTACTCCACTTCTGACCCAGTGTCCCACTGATGCATGCTGGGAGGCAGTGGGTGATGGCTCAAGTGCCTGGGCTCCTGCCACCCACATAGGAGACCTGGAGAGGTCCTGGCTCCTGGTTCCAGACAGCTGTTGTGGACATTCAGCTAGTAACCAGCGGATAGAAGCTCGCTCTCTCGCTCGCTCCCACTCTCTCTCTCCCCCATCTCTGTCGTTCTGCCCTTCAAATAGATGAATGTAAACATTTAAAGAAAGACTCCACACAGAGGAGCCTGGAAGAGCTGCCAACACAGGCGGCAGCCGGCGCACAGAGGGGCCCTGCGTGTCACCAGGGCCCTCGGGAAGAGCCAAGAGTGGATCACAGCGCACTGCTCCCGTGCCTGCCTTCCACAGGTCTTTATTTCCTGGCACTATGTGGAGACCCCAGGGTTTCGCAGGAAGGAAGATCCTTGCTCTCCTGGAGCCCACATTCCTGAAGGAATGCTGGCTCCCCAGCAGCCCTTTTGCACATCCTGGGAAGCCCCAGGAACCTCGCTTCTTTCCAGGGAGACAAAGGATCCCAGTCCACACTCTGTGCAGGCCACACTAATGGGGTGTTTGTGCACACTCCCCTGGGGCAGAGAAGGAGCTCCTGGCTGCTGTAACCAGGGCACGGAGGTGGGCTCCCCTGGGACAAGGAGAAGGCATTCGCAGCTGTCATAACTAGGGCTTACGTACACTCCCCTGGGGGATGGAGAAGGGACTCCGTGTCAGGAGGCCTCCCTGCACAAGTCAGACCCCTGCTCACCTGAAGGCCTCAGCAGGCGTTGGGGTGAGTGGGGCAGCCAAGCTCCAGGGGGAAGAACCCGGCTCTGGGTGTGGATGGTGCCGGAATTTGAGGCCTGGCAGGAAGGCAGGGAAAGGGCTACAAAGCTCGAGCATCCAGTACTGGGAGGTCTGGATTCTTCTGAACATGGACACCAGCTTGTCTCCGTCCTCCAAGTCCATGTGGTCTTGACCATCTCAACCTCGGAGGAAGATAAAACCAAACAGGCCCACGCAGGCTGGGATGACACGTGCAGGCAAAGGGCCTCGGGCTTGGGGCCTGAGTTGTCTGGGTCACATGTCAATCACTCACTCTTCAAAATCTGGCAAGACACAGGGCTCACCCTCGGCCACGCTGCTTGTAGTCCGTTCACCCTCTCTTCCACCTCTGCCAGCCTCCAGCTCAGCCCCTCCCCCAGGGGCGCCTCCTGGTGTCGGCAGCATGGGGCCCCCAAGCCCCGGGAAGGTGCCTCCACCCTTGTTCGGCTCTGGGACACACTTGCCAGGGCTTTCCATCTGGAATCCACCAGCAGGAGCTCATCCCAGAAACGCAGCCTGGGCCTGGCTGCCTCCCTCATGGGGCCTGTCGATCCCACTGATTGCCTGGCTTCCGTTCAGAGAGGATCAAAGGCAGACCAGAGCATGGGGCGCACAAGCAGCCCCTACACACATTTAGTCCCCCTCAGCACGCGCGGCCGTCACGCGCACGGAGGCGTCCAGGAGCCAGGGCATCCCCAGAGTTCTGCTCCCCACCAAGCAGGAAGTGAGGACAGCCAAGGCTTCCGGCCCTGACCCTGGGGACCGATGTTCTTCCCTGGGATCTGCCCTCACCCCATCAAAGTGTCCCGGTCCTGGATCCCCTTCCTCCAGCCTCCGTCTGTGCTGTTCAGGGGACGGTGATTCAAGGGCGCCCATTTCTGCAAAGGCAGCATCTGCCCTGCACTGCAGTGAGCCCTAAAAATCATGCTTCAAAACCAGAATGTCCCACAGGAAGTCCTGGGCTGGTAGGACACATGGTCAGGGGTCAGAGGTGTCCCTTCCCTCCCCAAGACCCCTGGAATCATGCCCAAGTCCTCCCAAGTTACGAGAGGTGCTCCCCAGAAGGACGTCCTGGGCCTAAGAGTCCACAGATCCACACTGCAGGCTCCTCTGGGACACACAGACACCAGCAAGGCAGCGTTCCCACCCCAGGACGCTCAGGAAGCAGGCAGAACTGACTTCTGAGCAGACGAGACCCTCGGGACCCCTGGCCCACCGCCTGCTCCCCTACACGTGCTGGGTCACTGCAGCTGCTGGAGGCTTCCCAAGGGCTGCACACGCACTGGGCTCTGGGCGTTCCTGAGCCCCCACCTGCTCCATCCCCAGGCTCCTGGGCAGATCTGCCTGCTGAGCCCGGGCCCCCTGCCCGACACTCGTCTTTCTCAAGGACCCAGGGAGATAAAGTCTCCCAGCATGCTCTTGGATCTCAGTGACAGCTTGTTTTGACTCACCTCTTGCCTCCTCCTACAGGGCTGGCCTTGAATGGCTGGGCGAGCAAGGGGTGAGCGACAGGGACCAAGCTAGGTGATAAGGGCGGAGGCAAGTAGGCCATAAGTGGGAGCCCCTGGGACACCTGCTGTACCCAGTAGGGGTGTGTGTGTGTGTGTGTGTGTGTGTGTGTGTATGTGAGATGTCGGGCGTGGCTCCACCCTGGAGCTTGCCTTCTGTCTTTGTTAGAAAAGGCAAGATAAAAGCTGACTTTGTACAGAAAAAAGATACGATACATTAAAAACCGAGGCTGGGGCCTGGTGCTGAAGACGCCAAGGAGGGCACTGGCATCCGTGCCCTCCGTGGCCAGTGTGGTTCCACCCGGGTTCCTGCTTCCACTTGTAGGCACCCAGCGTCAGGCCCTGATGGAGGCCCAGCCCCCGGCTACTTCCCAGCCTCGCCCTCACTCTAAGCCCATTCCCGCCAACCCTGCACCGGCTCCGCATGTGGTGCTCCCAGAGCCCCCGGCCAGGGTACCCAGACCGGGGAAGGACGCAGGGCCTCTACCCCTCGCAGGTGGGCTGGGAAGCTCCAGGGCCCTGGGTGGGAAGAGTTGTGCAGGGTTGCGCGGTTCCAGCACCCGCATAGGGAAGGGGCCCTCAGGCGCTGTGGGAGGGTCCACTGCCCTGTGTGCGCGTCCTGAGTTGGAGAACGCCCCAGGGAAGTGTGCCGGCACCACGGGCGTGACACGTGCCCCCTGCCTCTCAGGGCCCCTCCTGCAGAATGCGGCGCTCTGCGCTCCCGCTCTTTCCTCCTGCCACCTCCCAGGTCCCGCAGCGGGAAGCCAGGGTCTAGCGAGTGGCAGTGGAGCCCAGGTGCGGGCGTCCTGCAAAGCGCGTGCAGCCTCCACTTCTTGCAGGTGACGCCAGAGCCGGTGCTGTCACCGAGATGAGTGTACACCCGTGTGGAGTCATGACCCACTCAGTGCAGCCACAAATCCTGGAGGCGGGCGGGGGGGGCGCGACCGTGGGGGTGACAGTGCTGAAGCCCAGGCTGGGCATGGTGCTCTCAACAGGGCCAGGCCCTTCTCACCTTCTCCCTACGCCAGGCCCCTGCACACCCAGAAGGGGCCCCTCCCCGGATCCCAGCACTTGTGCCGGATGTCGACTCCAGGCTCCAGACACCAGGAAAACGATCTCGCCTCAACCTCCCAGGCCCTGGCACTTCCTCCCCTAGCTGCAGGCACCCCCCCACCTGCCTTCTGCTCAGCACCTCCCTGGCGGCGATAGGAGCTGGAATCAGCCAGGTTTCTTCTGAAATGATGGAGCAGAGATGGTGAATGACAAAACTCAGAGCCGGGTCGCCCCAGACAAGGTGTAATTCTCACTGCTGCCAGGCTCTGGGCCAGACTACGGAGAGGTGACTGTGACGAAGAGGTGGGGAGGGCCCAGTCCAGGCCAGGAAGACAAACTCGTGACTGCAGGGTTGAGTGAGTGGCCACGCAGGGGTGCGGGGTGGCAGGGTGGGGATCCACGGCCAGGGAGCCCCCAGGCCTGCCGCCTAGCGCGTGTGATGAAGGGAAGCAGGGCTCGGGCCCTCCAGATTCCACTGAGGGGGAGTCACTTAGCTCTCCTTGTGGGTACAGTTTGCATGCTTCTGTTTATCACATCTCTAATCCAAACACCGTCTGGGGGAGAAATAGGGCCCCCACAGGGCGTCTCCCAGGTTCCAGGGCCCCTCTGAGCCTGGGTCGGTGACCTCAGCAATGCCATCTGTCCCCTCCACCTCGCTGGCTTGAACTCTGTGTACTTCCCAGTGGGTTCTAGGAGAGGAGGAGGGGACAGGCAAGGCCACAACTCCCAGAGCAGCCAGGGTCCGGCAGCCTGAGAACCGGGGAGTGGGTGAACGAGCAGTGAGCAGCAGAGCCCAAACTGGGCCTCCCGCCCCTGCTGGGGACGGCCGCCTCCCCCCGGCTCCTGGAGGCCCGTGCACCGCCTGTGCCTTCAGCTGCTGGGCAAGCGTGGCTGATCCCAGCAGCAGCCATTTTCCCAGGGTGACCGTATTGTGAGAAGGGTAGGGCGTCAGAGGGTCCTCTGTCCTCCGTGGGGAGGAGGGGTAACTCAAGTTTGTTTCTCAGAAATCACAGGAAGCCCAGCTGGGCTGCAGGAAGTGTGGGGTCCCACCTGCTGCTCTGAACCGGCCCCGCCCCACCCGCTCTGGAGACCAGGGCAGATCTGCCATGCAAAAGCTTCCACGGAGTTGAGATTAATATCCAGCACTTATCTAAACAGAGTACAACTTGGTCAGGATGGGGAAGTAAGGAATTTTAGGAAAGTTACTAATATGCACACAAGGGGTTGGTGCTGTGGCATCCCCAGTTAAGCTGCTGCCTGTGACGCCAGCATCCCATATGGGGTTCAAGTCCCAGCTGCTCCACTTCCCATCCAGCTCCCTGCTGATGGCCTGAGAAAGCAGCAGACATGACCCAGGTGCTTGGGCCCTGCACCCACACGGGAGACCTGGAAGAAGCTCCAGGCTGCAGGCTGGCCCAGCCCTGGCCGTTGAGGTCGTTTGGGGAGTAAACCAGCAGATGGAAGACTCTCTCTCTCTCCTCCTCCTCCTCCTTCTCTCTCTAACTCTGCCTTTCAAATAAATAAAATTAAAAAAAAAATATGCACATAAATCACAACAAAAGGCGACCACAACAGATGCCTCAGAGGCGCCACCGTGGGGCCACTTCCTGCCCGCTGGCTGGCCGCTGCTTCTCCTTGCCTCCAGTTTTTCTTCTCTCACTCAGTTGTCTGTTTTTTAGCCAGTGATGGATCTTAAAAGCCTTCCTCAGCTCCCCCCCAACACAGCACCCCCAGCCGGGATGATCCCCCTTAGTTATACTCATTCTCCACCAGAGGGAAGCACTTGTCATCCAGCGACCCCTGCTCTCTGGCCCCAGGGCCTTCGCACAGCGGCTTCAGCTACCTGGAATGGTTCCTCCCTTACTGCCCACTTGGCCCACTCCAGCACGGCTTGGGGCTCAGCACGGAAACAGCGCCCTCTTCCCATCACCCTCCCCTAACACCCTTCCCGGGTTAGGCACCCCTCGTAAATATCCCCGCGTCCGGTCTCAAGTGGAGCGATGATGACCAGCTGCTCACCCGCCTCTGGACACGGAACCTGGTGCCCGGCTCAGCAGAGTGCAGAGACAGCAGGAAGTCACAGAGGCTTCTGAGTCAGAGGCTGCTGACATCACTGGAGCCGTATGCGGCTGAGTGTTTTCTTGTCACAGCTGAGGTTGGAGGAAGTGAAGTGTTGGGGCAGAGAACAGACTGAAGGAACGCGTTTACAGTAAAAATGAAGATGGTGACGGTGGGACCTGGAAAACAACAGCGGAAGTGACCACAGTGGAGCGGCACCGCTCCTACAGCACTTGTGCTGGCAGCGCGGGGAGGGGGCCGGGCCAGGCTGTGCTGGCAGCGCGGGGAGGGGGCCGGGCCAGGCTGTGCTGGCAGCGCGGGGAGGGGGCCGGGCCAGGCTGTGCTGGCAGAGGGGGCGGGGGGGAGGGCGGGGCCAGGCCAGGCTGTGCTGGCAGCGCGGGGAGGGGGCCGGGCCAGGCTGTGCTGGCAGAGGGGGCGGGGGGGAGGGCGGGGCCAGGCCAGGCTGTGCTGGCAGCGCGGGGAGGGGGCCGGGCCAGGCTGTGCTGGCAGAGGGGGCGGGGGGGAGGGCGGGGCCAGGCCAGGCCAGGCTAGGCCAGGCTGTGCAGCCCTGGCTCCCGGGCTGGGCCCGCATAGTCAACCAAAAGTCAGAAGGCACCAGATGAAGGCGCCGGTGGCTGCAGGAGAAACAAGATGGAGCTGTCTGTTTTTAGAAACAGCTGCAGCTATTCAGGACAGAAAGCAAAAAAGGCCAGAGGAAGCTTTGGGCTCCAGTCGAGCTGTGTCCTGGGGTGGTCTGGGCATCCCCTTCTCGCAGAACACCGTGAAAAGGCACAGGGGTGGTGTTGCTTTGCACTCTCACAACTTCGGGGTGAGAGGACCCCAACACCACGCAGAGCTGCTCCTCCCCATGTTCCCAACAACTCTCTCCACCTGACAGGGGCACAAGCTAGGGTTAGGGTCCACTCCGTTTTCCTAGTCTCACATTCCTCCTGGTCTGAGTCTGGAGTTACTTTATCTTGTTTCCCTTTAAACCATCACAGCCATCTGTGTCTCCTGCCCACTCTTACTTTCATCTCCTTACCCGACTGCCCAGCTTCTTCCTTGTCCTCGCAGCACCCAGGGCCCCCGTGCTAGACAAGCCCCAACCTGCCGCCAGCCTCAGACTAACCTGGCACAGTACCGAAAGCGGCAGATGTGGCAGGGAGGGAGGGCGGAGAAAATTTCTCACCACGAAACCACCGTCATTCATAACTGGCTTTCCAAATAAGAGGCGGTGTGTGTGCGTGACAGAGAGAGAGCAGTGAGCACACGTGTGCATTTTCTGCGGCAAGGATGCCAAATCCTGTCTTGCTCATAACGCATGCTAAAATGCCAGATTTTTTTTTTTTTTTTTTTACAGGCAGAGTGGACAGTGAGAGAGAGAGAGACAGAGAGAAAGGTCTTCCTTTTGCTGTTGGTTCACCCTCCAATGGCTGCTGTGGCCAGCGTACCGCACCGCACCGCATTGATCCAAAGCCCAGAGCCAGGTGCTTCTCCTGGTCTCCCATGGGGTGCAGGGCCCAAGCACTTGGGCCATCCTCCACTGCACTCCCGGGCCACAGCAGAGAGCTGGGCTGGAAGAGGGGCAACCGGGACAGAATCCGGTGCCCCAACCGGGACTAAAACCCGGTGTGCCGGCGCCGCAGGCGAAGGATTAGCCTAGTGAGCTGCGGCGCCGGCCTAAAATGCCAGATTTTTAAAGTCCTACTGCATCAGGGACCGAAACCTCAGAAACCCTGAGTGGCACCAGGGCTTGGGCAGGAGCCCCTGGCCGTTTGCCTTGCTGGGGCTGAGCTGCCGATCGTGACGAGGTCCTAGTGTTTCTGGTCATGTTTATTTGGCAGGGGAAGGAAACGTGTTTGTAGACACACACGCAGGAGTTCCTGAGTCAGACCCCGCTGCCCCCGCTCCACTGTTCCCGCACCCTGGGCAGCCTGAAGGCCTGCACCTGGGTCCTTTCTTGCTGGCCCTGGTTCTCTTGTTCCTGGAGAGGCTGCAATCACAGCCTCCGTGCCCCTCACTCCCCTCCTATTCTGGTTTTCCCGCCCACCCTCACCAGACCTTGAGGGCGACTGCATTCAGGAGCCATCTCCTTTGCCGCCCACCTCCCTCCCTGGAGAGACTGCCCCTTCTTCCTCCAGGGCTCCCTGTGGCCAAGCCCATTCCCAGCCCCACCCTTCCCTCCAGGGCAGTCTCTGACCCTGACCACGCCCCCTCCTGGGAGCCCAGAGCAGCACAGGAAAGTGACTCAGCCTGCACAGTCCTGTGTGGGAAAGAGGGAGCTGGGCCACAGGTGACCTACACCTGAGGGGTTCACACCTGACACAGGTGACCTACGCCTGAGGGGTTCACACCTGACACAGGTGACCTACACCTGAGGGGTTCACACCTGACACAGGTGACCTATGCCTGAGGGGTTCACACTGACACAGGTGACCTACGCCTGAGGGGTTCACACCTGACACAGGTGACCTACACCTGAGGGGTTCACACCTGACACAGGTGACCTACACCTGAGGGGTTCACACCTGACACAGGTGACCTACGCCTGAGGGGTTCACACCTGACACAGGTGACCTACACCTGAGGGGTTCACACCTGACACAGGTGACCTACGCCTGAGGGGTTCACACCTGACACAGGTGACCTACACCTGAGGGGTTCACACCTGACACAGGTGACCTACGCCTAAAGGGTTCACACCTGATGCAGGTGACCTACACCTGAGGGGTTCACACCTGACACAGGTGACCTACACCTGAGGGGTTCACACCTGACACAGGTGACCTACGCCTGAGGGGTTCACACCTGACGCAGGTGACCTACACCTGAGGGGTTCACACCTGACACAGGTGACCTACGCCTGAGGGGTTCACACCTGATGCTGAGAGCAGTGGACATAAGCCACTTTTCACACTTTACTCTGGGCGAATTACCCACGCATCCTGCTAAACCACAGACAGATTTTTGCACTGCAGACTGAGACTGCCTTTCTAGTGAGCTCAGAGGTCACCTGTGCTGCCCACAGACCACGCTGAGGCACCAGGGGCTGGACAGTGCCCACCTGCCCAACGGCGGTCCCGGGACTGAGACACTCTGGTAGAGATGCAGTTTATATGGAAAAAGTGTGGCTGGGGCCAGGGCTGATTCATTCTACATGGACGGGAACGCGGCAGCAGTCTCATCTCATCCTATAAACGAGGGATAGGGCGCATCACAGCCTGGGAGCTTCCTACGACCAAGTCCCCTGACGCAGTATCACCTAAAACTCGCAGTAAGTACATTTACCAGCAAACACCCCAGGCCTGCTCCCGGCCAGGCCAGTGGACTCACCTGATAAAGATGACCAGCAGCAGTGAGAACCAGCCCTTCCCACACCTTCCAAAGCTGCCAATCAACTTTCTCCCCCACTCGCAACTCCAGCTCCGACCTGAGAGCAGAAACCACCAGCTCTGCCAGGAATGCAGCCCTGGAGGCTTCTCCTTCCTGCAGGGATCCAGAGGTCTGAGGCAAACTCCAGATACAGCCCAGGGAGGACGCTGGCCGATGTCCCCTGGGGTGCAGCCCTGTGAGGACGCTGGCCGATGTCCCCTGGGGTGCAGCCCAGGGAGGACGCTGGCCGATGTCCCCTGGGGTGCAGCCCTGTGAGGACGCTGGCCGATGTCCCCTGGGGTACAGCCCAGGGAGGACACACTGGCCCATGTCCCCTGGGGTGCAGCCCAGGGAGGACGCACTGGCCAATGTCCCCTGGGGTGCAGCCCAGGGAGGACGCTGGCCGATGTCCCCTGGGGTACAGCCCAGGGAGGATGCACTGGCCAATGTCATCTGGGATACAGCTCAGTGAGGACGCTGGCTGATGTCCCCAGGGGTGCAGCCCTGTGAGGACGCTGGCCCGTGTCTCTTGGGAGAAAGCGCGTGCTGTACAGGGACTAAGTTTTTGAAACCCTCAGCCCATGGAGGAGGGAGGTGAGGTGAGAGCAGGACAAGCAGGCGGTGCAGTGGCTAGGGTTGCTCCTAGGACACCTACAGCTCATGCCAGAGAACCGGGGTTTGGGTCCTGGTAAGCACTCCTGCCAGGCAGAGGCAGTGGCTCGAGCGCTTGGGTGCTGCACCGTGTGGGAGACCCAGCCTGACTTCAAGGCTCCTGGCCTCCTCCTGGCCCAGCCCCACTGTCGCAGGCATTGGGGAGTGAATCAGTGAGATCTGTCAAAACTCGGAAGTTCAAAGAACTGGAGGCATTCGCGAATGTGTGGGTCCTTTCACACTTTGCTCTCCCATGCTCATTCTCGACTGCATCTTCAACAGTTGTTTCTGGAAAACTCTGGGGCATGAGTTAGATCACAACTTACAACCTTATGTGAAAGACAGAGAGCTCTTCTAACTGCTGGGCTGGGCCAGGCTGGAGCCAGGAGCCTGGACTCCACCCAGGCCTCCCACGCAGCGGGCAGGGGCCTTGTACTTGGGCCATCACCTGCTGCCTCCCAGGAAGCCGGAGCCAGGAACGGAGATGCAGGCGTCCTGAGTGGCATCTAAACCACTGCACCGAACTCCTGCCTTCACAGCGACTCAGCACCAACCGTGCCGCTGCCGCTACCGCTTTCCTCCCAAGGCTTTCTACTGTAGAACTCTAAATCTGCTTGGCGGCTCACAGGCTGGGCGGCCAACTGCTCCCGCGGCGGGCCAGGCCCCCGGGTGGCCTCACTCCCACCTCGCAGCAACGGTGTCTCAGTCATGGGAAGGCTGGCTCAGCATTGCCCTGGTTCTCATTTTCAAGAACTGCTGTGATAAAAGGCAGGCTAGGGAATAAAAATATTCATGGACAAGAGCAAAATATTTAGGGCAAGAGATCAGAAATTCTTTGGTTATTCAGTGAACTGAAATTTTTGAAGTAGAAAAAAAAGTCCATCAAGCCCCACGCCAACTGCATCACACAGGCTCCAGCTCGGGCTGCCCAGGCTGCCAGGCTGAGGTTTGCAAGCTCTGGATGCCAGTGATGAGACGGAGCTGCCACTCACATCGTCCGCATACTTCTACATCTTTATCCCACCAAGCCTCTCGACCCATTCCCTCCCAGTGCTCGCTCCCACATCCAGCCTGGGGGAACGGGAGCAGGGTTACTGAGTGCCATACAGCACAGCTGGGCGACTTGGGGGGCAGGTCAGGCTTCCCGCTTAGTATCCCCCCACCCAAGTACAACTGACAGTCTCTGAAAAGGGCCAGGTTTAGCCTGACACGTCTGAACGGCACTGTGCTGACACATCACTTACTCCCGATAGATGGACTTTTCTCGAGGTACTTTTCAAAAAGAACTTCAGAGAGCTGGTTTTTTGATGTGGCTGTCAGAGCCTTTTTCCCGTAGCAGAACTAAGGCTAATTTGATCACACGACCAGGTCCTGCTCTCCCACGGTGGTCAAGACAGGGTTGGTGCCAAAACCTGGAGTCCCAGCACTGACTTAGCTGTGTGAAAACCATATCTCGGCGGTGGGAAGGCTTTCGTCCAGGACCCCATCGAGTATGGCTTACCAAGCACTCAGGCCGAAAATGACTGAGCCAGTCTCCCTCACTCCCCACAGGAACTACCTGCATTCCACAGCACTCTGCTCCCTCCAGAGTTGTTCACTCCGCTTACTCCCCCGACAAAGGTTGTCAACCACAACCCGAAGGCTTCAGGGTAGCACACCTGGCCACAAACTGTGCCTCTTGGCTCTCGGTGCCCTGAAGAAAAACAACCCAGCATTCACAGACTGAACTTCAAAACATCCTCCTTCCTTCTTTCTCACAACTACACACAATGCACAACCACATGGCAGCGCTTGGCACAGAAGCTAAGACACCACTCGGGAGTGTGTGGGTCCGTCCCAGTTCTGCTCCCAGCTCCAGCTTCCTGCAACGCACACCCGGGGGCAGCAGTGAGGGCTCAGGTACCTGGGTTCCTGGAACCGACACGGGAGACCGTGGACTGCGTTCCAGGCTCCCGGCTTCAGCCTGGCCCAGCCCCAGCTGTCACAGCATTTGGGGAGTGAACCAGTGGGTGGGAGATCTTTCAAGTATTTTTTCATGTGAGTGGCCACTGAGTGCTTACTACGCATGAAACACTTTTGAAGAGTGTCCGCACATTAATTCTCACAGCCACGAGGTAGGTACAATCATCTGAGTTTCACACTTGAAAAGTGCGGAGGCACAGAGATGAACTTGTCCAAGGTTCCTGGCTCAGGGCAGAGTTAAGATGACAAAACAACACAACACAAACACCCAAGTACTCTGTCTAACCATCGCACCACCTACAGCAGAAGAGAGCGGTGTTTTCTGACCCCTGCGAGGCGTCCTCCCTGTCACCGATGTCCACTTACACTTCCATCAAGCAGACTCATGGTCGAGGGTTCATCTCAGTGCAGACCCAAGAATCAGCAGGAACTCTGGTCTCGCTGAAAGCATCTCCCCTGCCCTCAGCAAACGCTAGCTGTATCAGGATACTGTTCAAGAGGGGAAATGCCTGCACAATCAGTGCTGGGACACCTCCAGGTTAAGCAGTCAGCACTCGCAATGGCCCCTGGTGGCCAAAACAGTTTCAGTAGCTAATTTCTGAAGGAAAAAGCAGTCAGTTTAACAAGACCCTCCCTGGAGATGGAGGACTACGTAACACAGAAACTTCACTATGCGCAAGGAACCACTTGGATTTGCAGAAATACCAAAGCTCTCAGGGCTGGGGTTCAGCTAAGGCCAGGGTACCCTCACAGCTCCTTCTGCCCAATGCCCACAGCCTGCGGTTTTGTCTACTTCCTGCTCAGTTTACTCCAAGCTGCTACGCCAGTGCCACCGTTAGGGGACTGGCGACACCATTCCCTCATCAGCTTGCTTCTGAAATACTGCGTCTCTTTCAACCACTGAACATTTTCCTTTAGACAGCTTTGAACAATGATTGTAGTCAAACCTAGAGGTGCCTTGGCTGTCACCACGCCCGGAACAATGATGTCACCACTTGGGGACAAAGTCTGGAATTTCTGCTTCCCGACATGCACCTGCCTAGCTTCTCTGGTTGACCGAGGAAGTCCCCTTGCACCAACGTGTTTTCTACAATTTCACAGCAGACGGGATTTCCCTCCTGACATTCACCGGGCCTGGACGGCTCAGGTCGGATCCAGACAGGCTCCTAAAGCAAGCTATTACCGAGACCAGTTTTCTTTTTTTTTCCTTTTCAGTAACAACAGAAGATGCACAAAGACAAAAGCACCGCTAAGAAAACTTTTTTGGTATGTGTATGACAGCTACACTAGTCCGCATTAATCAGACACCGTAAGCCTGGCCTTACATCGCACAGGGTCCGCAGAGGGGCTGCGGGCCAGGGCATCAGCGCCTCTCGCCGCGCCTCCCCCGCAACAGACCAGGCAGTGACGCTGTTCCAAAATATTTAATACGCGTGGGACACGCAAGTACGTCTTCATACAAAACCCGACACGACCACGGAGAACACGCCGCACAAACCCCGCCTGGCTCCCGACCTTTATACAACAAAGGCCGGAGGCCCGCAGGGCGCTCCCGCGCCGGCTTGGGTGCGCTCCGCCGCGGAATGCGGGCGTCCATCGGGCCTCCTCCGGCGAGCTGCGGGGCAGTGGACCCGCGCCCGCGGCCGGGCCCTAGAGGGCCACGACGGCCGCGCTCCGGGGCCGCAGGTCCCTCAGCGCGCGCGGCTCCGCCGCCTCCGCCGCCTCATCCCGCACCAGTCCCGAGAAGCCGGAGCCGAAGACGCTGACGAGCTGGGCCACGCCGTCGGTGTCCGCGTCCTCGTCGTCCGCGCCCGCGCGCCGCGGCTTCTTGAGCGGCGCCGGGCGCTCCGCGGGGCCGCCGCCCGCGCCCGCCGCCACGCGCTTCAGGGGCCCGCCGTCGGCGCGGGGCGCGCGGGGCGCGGCGGGGCGCGCGGGCGGCCCCACCCCGGCCCCGGCCCCAGCCCCGGCCCCGGCCCCCGGCCCGCCCAGGTACACCTGGCGGGCGCTGCGCAGCACCAGCGACACCAGCAGGTTCTTGTGCAGCCGCCCGCCGCCGCGCTGCGCCCGCGCGCTGGACATCTTGCCCAGAGAGATGCTGACGATGCGGTGGGCTTCCCGCTGGAACTCCATGCCGCCGGTGCCCGGCAGCGCGGATCCGGAGACACTCCGCCGCTCCCGCCGCCTGCCCAGCCACAGCCGCTGCCCGCGTCCAGCACCGCTGCCCGCGTCCGGCCTCGGCGGCGCCGCCGCCGCCCCGCCTTATATGGGCCCCGGCCGCCAATCACAGATGGCGCCAACCGTCGGGCCGGCCGCGCGGCCAATGGGAGCCCGAGCAGGGCGCCGGGTGCGTTCGAACGCGAACCCCGCGGAGCTGGCCCTTTAAAGGGAGCAAGGCGGGGTGTGCGAAAGGCTGAGCTGCACCGGCTGGCGCGGGCAGGGCCAGCTCAGCGGAGGGGCCCGGCTTGCGCTGCCTGCTGCCCGCTGCCCGCTGCCCGCGGCTGCACCCCCGACCGAGCCTGCAGGCGCACAGGTGCCCAGCGTCCGTCCGAGCACGGGGCCGACCCTTGAAGTCGCCGGCCGGCCTCACCGGGGACACAGGGCTTCTCCTCTGCAGACCGCAGCTGGCACCCGGCCCCTGTACTCCACCACAGACCCAGCGGCACCCTTGGGAGAACCTAGCGCACTCGACAACTACACGTAAGGAGGCACAGGGGGCCCATGATGGTGTCATAGTTTAATTTAGAGTCAAGATGAATAGCAGTGGGGATGTTCCGGGATTTAGTGCACTGACCGTCACCCCGGGCTGTCCAGCACCGTGACCGAGGCCGAGCGCAGTCAGCACCCCCGGGGCCCTCTCCTTCCCTGCAGCTCTGCGCCCCGCGCCTCTGCTGTGTTATGTGGGAGGTGATGGCAGCCACACATTCCGGAACCGGCGCAGCGCTTGGCTTGGTCGGCGCCAGGGTTTTACCAGGCGCTGTGCTTGGCTGAGATCCCGGACTTGCTCTGGCCAGCTCACAGTCGGGGGCCTTGGCCTACAGCTTGTGGAGTGGGGCCAGGCATGCTGCTGAAACCCGGGGCCCCCTCCAGGAACTTAGAGAACTTCGCGGCACCACCACCCTGTAGCCCAGAGCCTAGGCTGAGACGAGCTTCCAGGGCTGGAATCCCAGCCCGCCTCGTACTTTCCCCGTGACCTGTGCAAAGCCCTCCCCTCTGCCTCACAGGGATAATGACAGCGCTGCCCTCAGTGTTTGTAAGAACACAGGCAAAGCTCACATCACACCGGCACCTGTGTGTGCGTTCCTTATCAGAATTCCTCACCCTACAGCGGCCGTGGTGGGAAGGCAGGCACACAGGTACGAGGAGGTCTGACCTAAGAAGCTGTGTGCCGGGGAGTTAGGTGGCAGGAGCCACAGCCCGGCGTGGGGAGTGTTGCACTTGGCAGCTGTGCTGGGCAGCTGCCTGGAGCCGGTGGAGAGGGAGACAGGCTGGGCTGCGGGCGGCAGGCACTCAGTGAGTGACGGCCACAGGGACCTGTGCTGGGTAGCCCAGAGGCAGTTACAAAGCGGTTGTGGGGGTTAGGGTCAGGGTCAGGGTCGAGGGGGCCTGGGCTCAGGGAGACAAAGGGAGCTCCTGGGGTGCCTGACTCGCCCTCCCGCACTGGGGCACAGTGGGTTAAGCTGCCGCTTACAGTGGTGACCTTCTGTATCAGCCTGTTCAAGTCCCCGCTGCTCCACTTCCGATCCAGCTCTCTGCTAATGCACCTGGGAAAGCAGAAGATGGCTCAAGTACTTGGGCCCTGTCACCCACATGGGAGATCGTGGTGGACTTCCAGGCTCCTGGACTCTGCCTCGTCCAGTTCCAGCCATTGCTGGCATCTGGGGAGTGAAACAGCAGATGGGAGCTGTGTGTGTGTGTGTGTGTGTGTGTGTGTCTAACGGGAAAAACTTTAAATAAAACCACAGTGCTAATCAGTATCCTGTGGTAACGCTATCTCTGTTTTGTGTTTTGTTTGCTTCTCACTTGCCAGCAACACTGTTGTGAGTGCCTCCTGCCTCACTCACATCCACACCCTGAATACACCATGACATCAGAGGACTGTTAACCTTGAGATAAGCACACTGAAAGGCCGCAAAGTGTGAGACTCAGATATTCAAACAGCCAGCTACCGTGTGTCACATAAGTTATTCTAGTGGTCTACTACCCACACATCACTGCAAATTCGTTTTATCTCACCCTGGACCATAATAGTCATGGCCCTGTCCTATCCCTTTCCCTGCAAAAGTTATTTTTTACATAAAATAGATTGACTTTAGACAATTGTGCTTTTCTAATACTTGAAGAGAGATCTCCCATCCACTGGTTCACTCTTCAAATGCACGCAGCAGCTGAGCCAGGAGCCAAGCACTCCGTCCAGTCCAGGGACCGGGGAATGTGAGGCAAGTCTGCTGCTCCCAGGGCGCCCAGTAGCAGGAAGCTGGAGTCAGGGAAGGAGCAGGGGCTGCAGCCCTGCACTCCGACGTGGACGTGGGCACCCGAGCGGGGTCCCGGCTGCTGCGCCAACCCCCACCCTTGATCTCTGCTTTTTTCCACCGTGCTGTTGGGAGTATGTGCTTACCGAGAAGGTAGTTGCTTGCCTACCCTGATTACACATTTCCTGCAGGTTGGTGGTGTCAGCACCTCACTCAGGGGCAGCCTGTATTTCTTCCAGCCAGCAGGAGACCCCTCAACCTCTGCCCACCACCCCCATGGGTCGTGTGGCTGATAGGCTGTGTTGAACCCCTTTTAGATGGAAACACTGATCTGAATTCTAACACGAGTGCTTGTTCACTTCAGAAACACCCACGCCGTGTGGACTGTGCACACTTGAGAAAGGCTTTGTGCAGACACCTGCTGCAGCACACGGGCAGGCTCAGGCATTACAGGCGCTGGTGCTGACAGCACCCTGAGCTCTGCTGAGGACGGGCGGCTGTAAGACTCCCGGAGCCTTCCCTTCGCCAGGATCTCTTGCCAGCCTCTCTGGAGTCCTGCTCTGTCGGCGAGAGATCATTGCTTTCAGCTTCCCTGAAAACACCGAGAGATCACTGTTTGTTTAGAAGAGTACCCTTGAAGTCACATGGGAGGAGCCTTGTTCCACACCAGAATCTGCTGTGCAAACGGAGGAGCCCCACACGCTGATAAAATGATGGTCCTTTATTGCCAGTGCAGAGTGGCCCATGCCCTAGAGAACTCTCAACCCCGAAGCTCAAAGCAATGTTTTTTTTTTAAGATTTATTTATGTATTTGAAAGTCAGAGTCACACAGAGAGAGGAGAGGCAGAGAGAGAGAGAGAGAGAGAGAGAGGTCTTCCATCCGCTGGTTCACTCCCTAATTGGCCGCAACGGCTGGAGCTGTGCTGATCTGAAGCCAGGAGCTTCTTCCGGATCTCCCACGTGGGTGCAGGGGCCCATGGACTTAGACCACCTTCTACTGCTTTCCCAGACCACAGCAGAGAGCTGGATAGGAAGAGGAGCAGCCAGGACCAGAACCGGTGCCCATAGGGGATGCCGGTGCTTCAGGCCAGAGCCGCCACAGCGCCGGCCCCACAATTATATTCTTGACATTAATCCAGGTGTCAGCCTAAATCATATGTGGAACATGGACAAATTACAATCGGATCATTAACCCAGGTGCAGCCCATCTGTCTGAAGCCTGAGCTCCTGCCCAGTGGGATGCAGCGGCTGTTCCTGTCTGAGTTTAGACCATGGTCTCACGGTGGGGGTGCTTTCTCAAGAGGGACTCTTGGGTGCTCTGAAATGCAGTCCCTCTTGTCAGGGCGTCACTTCAAATCCATCAAGGAAGATCAGTGTGTCGCCTTTGAGGGTGCAACCGTGGGGTCCCTGCCCCTGCCCCTCCTCAGGCTTCAGAATCCCCGGGGGCCCTGAGGTCAGAGCCCCCAGCAACTCTCACTCTGGGTCGTCTTCCATTTGACCCTCAATTTGTGCGTGTGGCCCGGGGGAGGGCGGGGGTCCCCGTACCCCTGCCCACCTTTGTGCCTGCTAGGGCTGTCCCTTGTCCTTATGATGAGGTTCTTTTGTGTGCTTCTTTTTAAGGCTTGTAAAAGGTTTTAAGCTGTTATGATTGGTTCCTGTGCCAATATTACATTGTTTGTGTGTTTCTAATTGGACAGGAGAATTAGGTTTGTCTTGAATTAGCTTGTCTGTGCCTGAGGAGCAGAGAGCCCCCCTCCAGCCTGGGGGCAGCGGCAGCGTGAAGGGAAGCTGGGCCCAGAATCGGCTGTGAGATCTTGGAGGCAGAGGGAACCCCGGGGATTAAATCAGCAGGCAGCAGGCTCCACCTGGAAGGGAGCAGAGTGCAGGCTTGAGCGACAGGAAGCAGCTGTGCTCCAAAACAGTGATTTTCAAAAGCAGCTCATGATGGATGCTGGGAGGGCTTCCTTCTCCCAGTTCACAGTTTCGAAGCAGACGTCACCCTTGGAGACTGGCTGCGTGCTGTGCTGGCCGCCCCGGCCCTGTCAGGCACCTGAGCCCTCACAGAAAGGCCGGCACCTGCCACGTGGCCTTGACGAGGTCGGAGCAGGGCACCCGGCCCCTGTACTTCTCCCCTCATTCGCTGACGCGCCTCTGTCTCCACATCACCCTTGCCCCTCTTCTGCCCTCCTCCTCATTTTCCCTGGAACGATGCCTCACCCACTCCCACATGTCTGTTTGCTCTGCCCCCTGGCCCTCTGGGGTCCTGAAGCATCTCCTGTCGTGAGGGGGATGTGACTGGAATGGGGATGCCTGGGACAGCTGAACAAAGGGATCAGATGGGCAGCACAGCGTCTGGAAGATAAAGGTGGACAGAGAGACCCAAGGACCAGGCTGTGTCCCTGAAGTGTAAGAGATCGTGCATGGCAAACTGGATTCTGGATTTGCTGCTTTTACAGTCAAAAAGGACACCTGTCCAGCCTCAGCTGCTGGGGGCTGCGGCTCGGTTCCTCCGCCTATGGCCCTGCTTCCAAGGCAGCCAGGACACTGGCCATGTCGCAGTGCTGCTGTACCAGTACTGCCCTGAGCACCCTCAGTGTCCAGCCCAGCGGTGGCCCAAGGGACACCTTGGATGGCGGAAGAGCTGTTAAGGTGTTGGGGTGAGTGGATGGATGACAACGATGTGTGGAACACTAATAAATCAGAGGAAGTTGGCAAACTTCCTTCCTGTAGCAGGCAGGATGGAAAAATGGTACTAACTGCCGTGTGCCCCTGGATCCCGTCAGCACCTAGTGCTGTCCATGGCAGGCATGGGTCTCCCTCAGCACGCACATGTTGAATTCATGAATTGGAGGAAACAAATTGCCATTCTCCCCCAGGGAACAGGTTTCCAGGAGAGACAATGGAGGAGCAGTATACAGTGATGGAAAATAGGGCATTTTAAAAAATTATTTTTATTTGAAAGGCAGAAAGACAGGGACCAGCGAAAAGAGATCTTCCACCTGCTGGTTCACTCCCCAAATACCCACAACAGCTGGGGCTGAGCCAAGCCAAAACCAGAAGCCCAGAACTGGTGGCAGGGACCCAAGTACTTGGGCTGTCACCTGCTCCCTCCTGGGTGCACGTTGTCCGGAAGCTGGAGTCAGAAGCAGAGCTGGGAATCAAACCTTGGCAGTGTCCTGACTGCTGTGCCAAATGCCTGCCCCCAGAGGTAAAACATGTTACGGCACCGTGCCTGCCAGCCTGGCCTGGAAACATCTTACCCCCAGGAGAGGGCACTTCGGCCTCGTGGGCAGGGCAAGAGGAATGGCAGTGTCTGTGCCAGGCGATGGTTGCCAAGGACCCTCCTTTATGCCACCAGATGTTGGAGTCCCGAGGGGCTTAGTTCTCTTTACGTTAGCAAGTACCCTTTGCAACCGAAGACTTAATGAGGGAGAGAGGCCGGTGTCAGGACAGCAGGCAAACTAGGACGCTTGCAGCCCAGAGCAATGGCTTCTGCTCAGAACCAAACTGCAGTGGGAGAGGTTGTGTAGGAGGGGAGTGACCTTGAGCACGTTGATGAGGGCACAGGTTCAAGAGCAACGTTCAGTCCAATAGCAAGGAGCAGCTGAAGTCACCAGCCTCGCCCTGTGGCCCCTGCACTGCCCAAACCCCCTTCCCCACAGCAAAAAAGCCACAGCTTCCACAGCAACCAGCCCTGGCTGAAAATAGCAAACATGATGGATGGCTGTGTCCACACAATGAGCTTTACAATAAAATCACCGAGGCTGACACTCTACTACCACCATGCTCTGACGCCACGACATTTCTGAGCGATCCACACCAGGTGAGGAAATGGGCAGCGTTCAAGGTCTGCTCCAAACTCCACCTGCTTTGGAATTGGATTCAGCCCTGCCCCAGACAGCACCCCTGCCTGCAGGTGCTGCGTCTGGGCATGGTGCCTCCACCCTGCACGGGAGTCTCGCCTCTGCTGACCTGCACCTGCACCTCATCCTCATGTTCTGTCTGGCAAAGGACAACAACCTGCACCCAGCCACCACACGTCTCAAGAAGGGAGTGCTGTCTGAGATCCACCTTTAGGCCACGCATTCACTTATCCAACGGCTCTCTGCCCCCCCCCCCCCCCAAAAAAAACAACAACAGCAGCACAGGACAGCGGAGGTTTCCCAAGTTCTGAGCACAGAATCTCACTGGGAGGCATTAGGAAGGCTGGCTCCTGGCTTTAGTCTCACTCCCACTGTGTGCTCTGACAGCCCTGTGCCGCTTCCTGTCCCAGGCACTTCTGCAGACGGCTTTACAAGATCAAGTGATGGCGGCCAGAATTGCAAACTAAGGTTCCTGGCTCATAGTCTTGTTCAGGAACATTCCAATTGAGAAATTATTTCCAATTAAAGTAAGGTTCTAAGTTTTCTGTGTCCAGAACACCGAGCTTGGTTCTTTCTTGCTGGCTCAGAGAACTGCAGTTGGTCTGGACGTTCTCGGCCCTCTGCCTCCTGGAAGCACGGGATGGAAGCACCCCAGGCCTCTAGCCGACAGGAAGTGGCTGCTGGACCTGGGGAGGACATGGGGCCCCCACCTCTAAACCCTAACCCTAACCCTCCCCCGTAGGCACCGACTTCCTTCCATCCATCTCTGGGGGCCTCATGGCCGCATGGCGCTTCCAGGCATCGTATTCTGCGCATTTCCCATAATTTCTGCATCTGTAAGTTTCTTCCTCATCGATTCTAAAAGGGCTTGAGATAGGAAAGTTTTTGTGGACCCGTGTCTCTCCTGTAGAATCCAGCCTTCTGTCTGGTCTCTGTCAGGTGCCCGTAAACGCTCCGGCCGTTTCAGAAACTGTGGAGTCCATGGAAGGAACATGGGGTGAAGAGCCAGACTGGGGTTGTGCCGCCAGCCAGGCGTGTGCCTCCTCGGCCCTCAGCTCCCTCCCGGTGAGTGAGGCTCCCTCCCAGACCCAGCTGGGGAAAGGAGGGAGGAGGCCCTCCAGAGCCTGGCCTTGTGTGCCAAGTTAGTGGTTGAGTTGACCAGGAGTCCCATTTGGACCACTCAGGTGACGCTGGGACAGCCCTGAAGTGGGAGGTTTACCTGTAGACTGGAGGTGCAGCCCTGAACAGCTGGAAGCACCCCTAGAACCCACAGTCAGGATACTTGGTGTGTGATCAGTCTGCCCAGGCAGAAGGGGCCCGCGTTCAAGTTGCCCTGGGAGGCATCCCCTGTGACGAGAGGCTCACTGCTCACTGTGAGGTGCTGTGAGTGATGGCGTCAGGAGCAGGGTCCAGCACCAGATGTCTGGGACCTTTTCTCTACAGGATTTTAAGCTGGTGGAGACATCCCCAGTGTGCTCCAAATAAGTGGATTTAATGATCCAGTGCAGGCCTAACACCTGAAGTCAGTCTACAAAGGAAGCATTTGGTCCTGTGAGACTGTCCCCTGTCACAATGGATGACTGGGATCACCAAATTCTGCTAGTGTAGCTTTTCAGATTATTCTACTGCTATTGGGCTATTGGGTCCTTTTTTTAAAAAAAAGATTCATTTATTTATTTGAGAGGCAGAGAGAGAGAGAGAGACACAAAGACAGAGAGATATCTTCTATCTTCTGGTTCACTCCCCAAATGGCCACAACAGCCAGGGCTGGGCCAGATGGAAGCCAGGAGCAGAAGCTTCTTGCGGGTCTCCCACGCGGGGGCAAGGCCCCAAGCGCTTGGGCCATCTTCTGCTGCTTTCCCAGGCCATAGCAGAGCTGGATCGGAAGAGGAGCAGCCAGGACTCCTCAGTAGGGCCAGGCTGAGAGTCATGAGGCCTCAAAGAACTGGGCCAGTGGGAGGTCTTGAGGTCAGGAGCGATGAACGTGGCCATCATGGGACTGGGCAGTTCTCGTGGGAGTGGACGGCAGCAAGGCCATCAGCTCTCGCTCACGTCTGCCTGGGGCTGCTTCTCTTCCTGCTTCCAGTCCTCGGTAGCCTGGGGCTGCCTGATTCTGCACTTTCACCCTCCAGGACTATGAGCAAAATAAACCGCTGACCTAGCTTCGAGCGTGCTGTAATGGAAACAAGCAAACAACAACAATCTAATACGCAGGCCCTCCCATGTCGTGCTGCGGCTTTATCCAGCCTGCGTTATTCAGCATCGCCGCAAAGCCTTATGTTCACTGGTG
Source organism: Oryctolagus cuniculus (assembly GCF_051225735.1). Taxonomy (NCBI): domain Eukaryota; kingdom Metazoa; phylum Chordata; class Mammalia; order Lagomorpha; family Leporidae; genus Oryctolagus; species Oryctolagus cuniculus. The sequence continues at coordinate 130,288 of NC_142879.1, read as the reverse complement.
AGTGTTGGTCCGGCAGTGGAGACGCGGCCTGTGAGCCTGCGCCAGATCCGAGCACCAGGGTGTGATCCCAGCTCCACTTCCGAAGCCACCTCCGGCTAAGGCGCACCCTGGGAGGCGGAAGCGCGCAGCTTCCTGCCACCTGTGTGGGGGACTTGGCATGGACTCCACCCTCCTGGTTTTGGCTTAGCCCAGCCCCGACTGTTGTACACGGCTGAGAAGCCCTCTCTCCCTCTCTCAAATAGATACAGTTACTGTCAGAGCTGTAGCCAGTCACACCAAACTAGCAACTCATTCCCTGCAGTGAGCTGACCCCCGTCCTTGGCTCCACTGCTGGGGGCAGTGTCACAGCACCCATCGTTGGGATTTGTGTGCCCTAGGCAGGCGCTGGCTCTCAGCTTCAGGAAGCAGGCACTCTGAGTGACTCAGCAAATAATGCAGCCGTGGGAGTTTAGCTTAATATCAACATCTGTGGCAGGCCACTGACATGAATCGACAGTAGACAAACGGGGTGGCTTTAGTGAAAACACAGCGTGCATAATGCCACACGGAGAACTCAGTCATCCATTGTGACAGGGGAGTCTCTGAACCGTCCATCACAGGACCGTAAATGCTTCCTTTGTAGACTGACCTCAGGTGTTAGGCCTGCACTGGATCAGAACCACCGTTCCTCGTCAGGGACCCAGGGACCAGCAACTAATTCAGCTTTTTGAAAGCAGGGCCAGCATGGGAGACCAGGAGAAGCACCTGGCTCCTGGCTTCGGATCAGCACGGTGCACCGGCCATAGCACGCCGGCTGCAGCGGCCATTGGGGGGTGAACCAATGGAAGAGGAAGACCTTTCTCTTTGTCTCTCTCTCTCTCTGTCCACTCTGCCTGTCAAAAAAAAAAAAAAAAGAAAGAAAGCAGGGTGGGTGGTGGTGTATGGTGCTGTGGCACAGCAGTTTAAAGCCACAGCCTGCAGGGCTGGCATTCCCTATGGGCACCGGTTCAAGTCCCGGCTGCTCCACTTCCAACCCAGCTCTCCACTAATGCACCTGGGAAAGCAGCAGAAGATGGCCTAAGTCCTTGGTGCCCTGCACCCACGTGGGAGACCCAGAAGAAGCTCCCAGTTCCTGGCTTCAGGTCAGCTCAGCTTTGGCCATTGTGGCCATTTGGGGAGTGAACCAGTGGATGGAAGGTCTCTCTCTATATAACTCTTCAAATAAATAAAATAAATAATAAAAAAAAAAAGAAAGGAAGGTGGAAGGCTGCCAACGTGTCCTTTCCTCAGCCCTGTGGGGTCACCCTGACCAGGACACTTCCTGTCCTCAGCCCTGGGGGTCACCCTGACCTGGACACTCCCTGCCTTCAGCCCTAGTTGGGGGGGGTCACCATGGCCTGGACACTCCCTGCCTTCAGCCCTAGTTGGGGGGGGGGTCACCATGGCCTGGACACTCCCTGCCTTCAGCCCTAGTTGGAGGGGGTCACCCTGGCCTGGACACTCCCTGTCTTCAGCCCTGGGGGTCAACCTGACCTGGACACTCCCTGTCTTCAGCCCTAGTTGGGGGGGGGTCACCCTGGCCTGAGACTTCCTGTTCTTTGCCCTGGGGGGGTCACCCTGGCCTGAGAATTCCTGTCCTCAGCCCTGGGGTCACCCTGGCCTGAGACTTCCTGTCCTCAGCCCTGGGGTCACCCTGGCCTGAGACTTCCTGTCCTCAGCCCTGGGGGGGTCACCGTGGCCTGAGACTTCCTGTCCTCAGCCCTGGGGTCACCCTGGCCTGAGACTTCCTGTCCTCAGCCCTGGGGTCACCCTGGCCTGAGACTTCCTGTCCTCAGCCCTGGGGGGGTCACCGTGGCCTGAGACTTCCTGTCCTCTGCCCTGGGGTCACCCTGGCCTGAGACTTCCTGTCCTCAGCCCTGGGGGGGGGGTCACCCTGGCCTGAGACTTCCTGTCCTCAGCCCTGGGGGTCACCCTGGCCTGAGACTTCCTGTCCTCTGCCCTGGGGTCACCCTGGCCTGGACACTTCCTGTCCTCAGCCCTGGGGTCACCCTGGCCTGGACACTTCCTGTCCTCAGCCCTGGGGTCACCCTGGCCTGGACACTTCCTGTCCTCTGCCCTGGGGTCACCCTGGCCTGGACACTTCCTGTCCTCAGCCCTGGGGGGGGTCCGCTGGCCTGGACACTTCCTTTCCTCAGCCCTGGGGGTCACCCTGGGCTGGACACTTCCTGTCCTCTGCCCTGGGGTCACCCTGGCCTGGAGACTTCCTGTCCTCAGCCCTGGGGTCACCCTGGCCTGGACACTTCCTTTCCTCAGCCCTGGGGGTCACCCTGGCCTGGAGACTTCCTGTCCTCAGCCCTGGGGTCACCCTGGCCTGGAAGCGTCCCAGGGTGACCCCAGGGTGGATGCCAGCAGAGGCAGAAAGAGAGAGAGAGAGAGGTGTTCCATCCACTGGTTCACTCCCCAGTAGCCACAACAGCCAGGGCTGGGCCAGAAGGAAGCCAGGAGCCAGGAGCTTCTTCCAGGTCTCCCACGTGGGTGCAGGGGCCCAAGCACTTGGGCCATCTTCCATTGTTTTCCCAGGCCATAGCAGAAAGCTGGATTGGAAGTGGAGCAGCTGGGACTCAAATTGGAGCCCATATGGGATGCCGACACTGCAGGCGGTGGCTTTACCCGCTGCACCACAGCACCGGCCCCAGGGAGACAGCAGTGGCCCCAGCTGCAACATGTATTGACACAGTCTCCTCACAATGCGACTTTGATCATTTTCCCACCCATATTGAGGCCTATGTGTGTCCCTTCTCCTTGACCTGGGCGTGGTGTGTGGCTTCCTGGATCAACAGTGTGGCCAGGCGACACCACGTGAGTTTCAAGGCCTGGTCATGGAAAATGCAATGCTCTCCGCCTTGACCTCAGCCATGGCTGCTCTGAGGGCATCTGGACCACCCACCCAGAAGGGCCCGTGGACAGGGATGCCTGGCCACCCTACCCGCTTCCGCCTGCACCTTCTGACCTGCAGCTCTATGAGTGGCCACCACAGAATCACCTGCTCGCCAAGCCCGACCCAAGTTCCCGACCCATGGAGACTGCTGCTGTGTAAACCAGCAGGCATTGGGACGTGCTGCATGGCCTAAAGGGAGGAACAGCAGAGCGAAGGGGATGCTGGGAAAGGGAGCCCAGGGTTCGAGAGAGGCGGAGGTATCTAAGAACAGGAGGAAGATGTCCAGGGTCCTTCGCAGACGGGCAGTGGAGACTTGCCCTGTAAGCACTGCAGTGTGGCCCGGGGGCACCTGGGCCGGCAGCCCGCTGTGAGTGGCTCTGGGAAACCCCTTCTCCTTCTCAGGGAACACTGTGAGCTGAAACTCGGTGTGAAGAAGAGAGCGGCTGACACGCACCAGTTCTGACCGAGGCTCCTCCGGGGCCCAGGCCCTGACCTGCTGAGCCCAGCCCCCACCCTGGCAGTTGTCTATGGGACAGAAGTGAGGGACAGACCAGAGCTTAGAAACATGGAGCAAGGAAGAGGCAAAGCAACCAGGCCCCACGGGCAGAGGCTGAGGTGGACGGGTCCTGGGGTGGACAGGTCCTGGGGTGGATGAGGTCTGGGGTGGACAGGTCCTTGGGTGGATGAGGCCTGGGGTAGACAGGTCCTCGGGTGGATAAAGCCTGGAGTATATGAGGCCTGAGGTGGACGAGGCCTGGGGTGGACGGGTCCTGGGGTAGATGGGTCCTAGGGTGGACGAGGCCTGAAGTGGACGAGGCCTGGGGTGGATGGGTCCTGGGGTGGACAGGTCCTGGGGTGGACGGGTCCCAGAGTGGATGAGGCCTGAGGTGGACAGGTCCTGGGGTGGACAGGTCCTGGGGTGGACTGGTCCTGGGTAGATGAGGCCTTGGGTGTATGAGGCCTGGAGTGTGCGAGGCCTGGGGTGGACAGGTCCTGGGGTGGATGAGGCCTGGGGTGGATGAGGCGTGGGTGGATGAGGCCTGGGGTAGATGGGTCCTGGGGTGGATGTGTCCTGGGGTGGATGGGTCCTGGAGTGGATGAGGCCTGGAGTAGATGAGGCCTGGAGTAGACGAGGCCTGGAGTAGACGAGGCCTGGGGTGGATGGGTCCTGGGGTGGATGAGGCCTGGGGTGGATGGGTCCTGGGGTGGATGTGTCCTGGGGTGGATGGGTCCTGGGTGGATGGGTCCTAGAGTGGATGAGGCCTGGGGTGGACGGGTCCTGGGGTAGATGGGTCCTGGGGTAGATGGGTCCTGGGTGGATGGGTCCTGGGGTGGATGTGTCCTGGGGTGGATGGGTCCTGGGGTGGATGTGTCCTGGGGTGGACGGGTCCTGGGGTGGACTGGTCCTGGGTAGATGAGGCCTGAAGTGGACGAGGCCTGGAGTAGACGAGGCCTGGGGTGGATGGGTCCTGGGGTGGATGGGTCCTAGAGTGGATGAGGCCTGGGGTGGACGGGTCCTGGGGTGGATGGGTCCAGGGTAGATGGGTCCTGGGGTCGACGGGTCCTGGGGTGGATGGGTCCTGGGGTGGATGAGGCCTGGGGTGGATGTGTCCTGGGGTGGACAGGTCCTGGGGTGGACTGGTCCTGGGTAGATGAGGCCTGAAGTGGACGAGGCCTGGGGTGGACGGGTCCTGGGGTGCATGGGTCCTGGGGTGGACTTGTCCTGGGGTGGATGGGTCCTCGGGTGGACGATGCCTGTGGTGGACGGATCCTGGGGTGGATGGGTCCTGTGGTGGATGGGTCCTGGGGTGGATGAGGCCTGGGGTAGATGAGGCCTTGGGTAGGTGAATCCTGGGTGCACGAGTCCGGCCCAGAGAACAGTGGCCCCCCCACCTCCCTTGTACCCCTGCCACTTCAGCGCACCAATGCCTGTTCTCTATGTGCTAAAAAGACAACAGGTAACAAAGGTGGCAGAGCTGAAAAGAGCGAGAGAACTGATCAGGTTCCTCATCCACTGATCTTTATCCAAAACGTCCAATGGAGACAACTGGAAGCCAGAAGAGTTGTGGTGATGCACAGGGCTGCCTTCCCACCTCACAGGATGGTATCAGATTCTTATGAGGTTTCAGTTATTGGGCATCTGTAGCCAACAAACACGAAGGAATGAAGTCTTAGCAAGACCAAATTATGAAGAAATAGCACAATTGTGACCCACCTACAGTAAAGTGAAGATTGCAAAGTTTTGCATATTTTTAAAAGTCACTTATTTGTCTTCACAGCTCCTGTGTATCGTGAAATCCCCCTGGGGGAAACATCGGTACTCAGACGCCCACAGTACTCGTCCTGGAACACGGGTGCCTGCCCCTCCTCTTCCTTCTTCACCGGGAGCTTCGAGCAAGGCCCTGGGAGCAGACGAGGTGTGCAACCGTTCAAGAGGCATGCAACCATCCAAGAGGCGTGCAATCATCCAAGAGGCGTGCAACCATCCAAGAGGCGTGCAACTGTCCAAGAGGCGTGCAACCATCCAAGAGGCGTGCAACTGTCCAAGAGGTGTGCAACCATCCAAGAGGCGTGCAACCGTCCAAGAGGCGTGCAACCATCCAAGAGGCAGGCAACCGTCCAAGAGGTGTGCAACCATCCAAGAGGCGGGCAACCGTTCAAGAGGCATGCAACCATCCAAGAGGCGTGCAACCATCCAAGAGGCGGGCAACCGTTCAAGAGGCATGCAACCATCCAAGAGGCGTGCAACCACCCAAGAGGCGTGCAACTGTCCAAGAGGCATGCAACCATCCAAGAGGCGTGCAACTGTCCAAGAGGCATGCAATCATCCAAGAGGCGTGCAACCATCCAAGAGGCGTGCAACTGTCCAAGAGGTGTGCAACCATCCAAGAGGCGTGCAACCATCCAAGAGGCGTGCAACTGTCCAAGAGGTGTGCAACCATCCAAGAAGCGTGCAACCATCCAAGAGGCGTGCAACCATCCAAGAGGCGTGCAACCATCCAAGAGGCGTGCAACCATCCAAGAGGCGGGCAACCGTCCAAGAGGCATGCAACCACCCAAGAGGCGTGCAACCATCCAAGAGGCGTGCAACTGTCCAAGAGGTGTGCAACCGTCCAAGAGGCGTGCAACTGTCCAAGAGGTGTGCAACCATCCAAGAAGCGTGCAACCATCCAAGAGGTGTGCAACCATCCAAGAAGCGTGCAACCATCCAAGAGGTGTGCAACCATCCAAGAGGCGTGCAACCATCCAAGAGGCGTGCAACCATCCAAGAGGTGTGCAACCATCCAAGAGGCGTGCAATCATCCAAGAGGCGTGCAACCATCCAAGAGGCGTGCAACTGTCCAAGAGGCGTGCAACCATCCAAGAGGCATGCAACCGTCCAAGAGGTGTGCAACCATCCAAGAGGCGTGCAACCATCCAAGAGGTGTGCAACCATCCAAGAGGCATGCAACCATCCAAGAGGCGGGCAACCGTCCAAGAGGTGTGCAACCGTCCAAGAGGCATGCAACCATCCAAGAGGCAGGCAACCATCCAAGAGGCGTGCAACCATCCAAGAGGCATGCAATCATCCAAGAGGCGTGCAACCATCCAAGAGGCATGCAACCATCCAAGAGGCGTGCAATCATCCTGTCTGACAAGAACGCTGTGCAGGTGAAAGGCCAAGACATCACTAGTGCCACATCCTGACTCTCAGTGTAAGGAGAAACCATTCCAGAAATAGTCACATATTTCCACAGGGCTACACTGCTTAGATGACAATATGGACATTGCCTGTGGCCACGCTGAAAACAAACTAAACACAAGTGTGCAAGTCAGCAGGCACCAGGACAGAGAGGCCAAGGTGGGAGCTCCGTTCACAGGATCAGGTGGACCACAGCACAGGGAGCAGACGTGGCAGGCAGGTTCTCAGAGCTGTGGCACCTGGAGGATCTTCCTCTGTGGCTGTGAGGGTTAAGGTCAGAGTGCAAAGGGCACCACAAAGGCAAAGGAGGGCAGAAGCTGCAACTGAGACACACGTGTAGCTGGGACCCTGAGGTGTCACACGCCTGGGACAGGTGTTCAGGGCCAGTCCCGAGGCTGGGACCCTGAGCTGTCAGGGCTGCGATGTGCAGGCAGGGTCTTAGAGGGGGATGAGGGGAGGTGGCACTGATCACACTGGGCCCAGTGGCAGCGCAGCCCATGCAGGAGGCCAATGTGGTGAGGCCCATTTGGGACTGGGGACAGGAGGAAGCATCCAGAAGGTGTTAGTTCTCACACTGGGGCTTCTGCGTACTCTGGTGTGTACAAAGACAAGCATCTGTGTGACGTGAGTCAGGTACAGCTACACTAGGCCAGTGTGGGAAGACAGGAGTGACACACACACGCTACGCAGCTGTGTGCAGGCGTCTGCAGTTCCCCCAGAGGTGAACTTAAGTCTGATCATTGTTCTTCTTAACTTTCCATGAAAGAAGGCGAGATCTCATCCAATGATCAGACCACGTGTGCTCCCAAGATTCCAAGCTGCCAGGGATGGCTGCCCCAGGAAAAAGGCCCAGAAATGTCCTCAGGCCAGGAAGTGAGTAGGCCGGCCAGGTCTGCTCGGGCTCTCACAGGGGAGGGGCAAAGCCCTGTCTGTAGGATCACAGCACCCAGGATATTGAAGCTCTCGCACAACAAACGTTCTTCTCGAGAGAGAAGATGAATAGAAAGGCCGTGCAGCGAGGTGCCCTTGTGCGGTGGCCACGTGCAGGCTCGATGTTCAAGTCAAAGCATTGGAGAAGCCGCCTGCCTGGGTGACAAGGTTCTCTGACCTGTTAGTGAGTCCTTGTTGAGAAATGGGAGGTAGGGATGTGCCCTGTCCCCAGACAGCTGCCTTGGAGCCCACAGGAGGCAGAGTGGCGACCAAAACCTACAGAAGCTGATGGCTTTACCTCGCTTTGTCAAGATCCTCTTAGTACTTGACAGATTTTAACCCAAATTCACAAACTGTAAGATAAAAGCAGGAACTCACAGTCTGTGTCATTCCTGAAAGAAGTGAATATTATGAAATAATTAGTTTTTTACTTCAGCAGCTGTCATTCATTGTTGTACTTTCTAAAGAAAACATTAATGATGCTCTGGCTGCCTGAGTTTCTTCTCTTTTTTAAAGATGTATGTTTTGAAAGGCAGAGTGTGTCTAGAGAAGGAGAGACAGAGAGAGACATCTTCCATCCACTGATTCACTCTCCAAATGGCCACAACAGCCAAGGCTGAGCCAGGCCAAAGCCAGGAGCCAGGAGCTTCTTCCAGGTCTTCCACATGGGTGCAGGGGCCCAAGCACTTGGGTCATCTTCCATTGCTTTCCCAGTTGCATTAGCAGGGAGCTGGATCAGAAATGGAGCAGCAGGGACTCAAACCAGAGCCCATTAGGGATGCTGGCCATGGCTTAGACTGTGCTGGCCCCGCTGAATTATTTTCTGGTAGAGGTATTGATTTTACTTTGATCTGTGCACACACACACACACACACACACACACACAGAGTATTACCCATGCTGGACTGAAGTCTGTGGCTACAGAGCCAAGTCAAGCCTTCAGATCCCAGTAGGTCCCAGGACAAGGCCCAGGCTCATCATGTGCTGCCACGATCCCAGTGAATACCAGTGGAACGCGGGGCAGGAAGCCAGCACAAGGCTTCCATCAGCCACTGACCACAGAAGACGTGTCTCAGCGAACAGCTCAGAGCCTGGATCATGGTACATATTTAATTTAATATTTCCTGAATACGTTTGTTTTTCTCCTACAGTATCAAAAGCCTATAAATGTCTCATCTTTCCTTCCCCTTTCCTTGCCCTAGGTCCACCTATGGACATACATACATAGGTCCACTGACATACCTGAGAGTGTTAATTGCTGAGCTAACAAGAGTCACTGTGCACTAACTCCCCATGCAGGACCTCTGTCCTCCATGAGTTGTATTGAGAGTTAACTGTAAAACCAGTTCTCAAACAGTTGTGAGTGTGTGTGTGTGTGTGTGTGCAAACTGTTGAAATCTTCACTTAGTCTGGAGTTGATCTTCTGGGTAAAAGTTAATTGGAAATGAATCTTGATGGAGAATGGGACTGGCAAGGGGAGAGGGAGGAGGAGGAGGGTGGGAGTGTGGGAGGGAGGGCGGGTATGGGGGAAGAATCACCATATTCCTAAAGTGGTACTTATGAAATTTGCATTCCTTAAATAATAAATTTAAAGAAAAGAAGCAGTATCAAAAAAAGAGAAAAATTGTTGTCAAAATGAGAAAGCAGGTGGGCATTGTCATGCAACAGATTAAGCTGCCACTTGGGATGCTAGCATCGGACATCGGAGTGTCTGGGCTCAGTACCAGCTCCACTCCCAGTCAAGCTTCCCGCTCGCGAGTATCCAAGCAGGCAGAGGTAATGGCCCAAGTGCTTGGGTCCCTGAGTTGAATTCCTGGCTTCCAGCTTTGGCCTGGCCCAGCCCTGCTGCTCCTGGCATTTGAGGAGAGATCTCTGTCTCTTTCTCTCTTTGCTTCTCTGCCTTTCAAATGAATTAAGTAAATGGAAATTTTTTAAACGCAAAAATTTCCTCAGAATTCACTAGAAATTAATGATGAGGATGTGATTTGCAAAAAGACAAATCAAGGGCCGGCGCCGCGGCTCACTAGGCTAATCCTCCGCCTAGTGGCGCCGGCACACCGGGTTCTAGTCCCGGTTGGGGCGCCGGATTCTGTCCCGGTTGCCCCTCTTCCAGGCCAGCCCTTTGCTGTGGCCAGGGAGTGCAGTGGAGGATGGCCCAGGTGCTTGGGCCCTGCACCCCATGGGAGACCAGGAAAAGCACCTGGCTCCTGGCTCCTGCCATCGGATCAGCGCGGTGCGCCGGCCGCAGCGCGCCGGCCGCGGCGGCCATTGGAGGGTGAACCAACGGCAAAGGAAGACCTTTCTCTCTGTCTCTCTCTCTCACTGTCCACTCTGCCTGTCAAAAAAAAAAAAAAAAAAAAGACAAATCAAGATCACTGTAACTTCTGGGGGGCAGTTCCCTGCTCAAAAGCCGCGCTACCCGGGACAGCCCCTTCCCCACAGTATCCACGGTGCCCATTTGCTGTTTGTCAGGGAAGTTAGCTTATGGCTGAGCCCCGCCCTCTCAGTCTGAGCCCCGCCCTCTCAGTCTGAGCCCCGCCCCCCCAGTCTGAGCCCCACCCCCTCAGTCTGAGCCCCGCCCCTTTGAGCTCCGCCTCCTCAGTCTTAGCCCCACCCCCTCAGTCTGAGCCCCCCCCCCCCCAGTCTGAGCCCTTTGGGGGTGGGGAGTGAGTGAAGCTGATTCCTTTGGAAGGTGCAGCTGTGAGGACACAGCCGCTCAGTCTCAGCTGAGTCCTCACTGCCCTGCTTTCCTGCCCCCGAGGACTGCACAGAGATCAAGGCAGCCCAAGTCCCTGAGGGGCGAGCGGAACTCAAAGCCTGGCAGAGCGTCTGCTTCCGAGGCCTGTGCTTCGGCCCAGACACCTCAGCTGCCTCCCGCCGGAGCAGGCACATCGCATCTCGCAAGCTCTGCAGCGTGAGACGGTTGTGATGCATTTTTACTACAAGACCACATGCTAAACTGCAAGTAGACCAGTCAAATGCTATCTCCTGGGTATGCGGGAATATTTACGAGAGGATATGAAAACTTTGGTGAAGCAGTTTTCACACCCACTGGTGTCATGAGAGTCCTTGGTCGTAAACAGTGTGTAAGAATTTCCCCTCCTCCCAAGTGTTTCCCAACTCACCAAGGCAGGAAATGGAAGGAGTCCCAGACAGGAGCCAAAAGCCCCAGGCAGGGCAAGTCAGCAGCTGCTGCAGGCTGCCGCCATTAGCCCCCCCACCCCTGCCATCTCTGCGGGGTGTAGGTGATGGGGGAGGTGTTCACCTCCACAGCACTCACACCGCGTGACTGTGGTGTCTCTGCGCGTGCCTCAGTTCCACCTTGACAGCTGCTGCTCCTGTGCCAGGTGACACTCATGTGGTGACAGGGAGTGAGTCCAGAGACCCACCTGAAATAAACAGGGACACCATGGCCAGCACTCACAGGCCTGGGCGACCACGTCTCAGATCCCTGGAGGGGAGGCACAGGGAAGGGAGTCAGCCACAGACGGCCCCACCTGCGCACTGCCGGCCATTCCAGCCTCCTGTCAGTGCTCTGGTGCGCCTGCACCCCCTGCCCCCGGCCCTGCCACGATTTCCTCTCACGGAATCAGGGCTAAGAGGACCTTAGAGCTCGGGAGCCTTTCCCACTCTGGTCTGCACCGCGATCTCAAGCTGTAAGCAAATGTGTTCTTTGGGAAGGGCCCAAGACCACGTATTGGGCCCCGCAGGGGAGCTGTCCTTGAGGAAGTGAGGGTCTTAAAACCCTGACCACCAGCCGGCGCCGCGGCTCACTAGGCTAATCCTCCGCCTAGCGGCGCCGGCACACCGGGTTCTAGTCCCGGTTGGGGCGCCGGATTCTGTCCCGGTTGCCCCTCTTCCAGGCCAGCCCTCTGCTGTGGCCAGGGAGTGCAGTGGAGGATGGCCCAGGTGCTTGGGCCCTGCACCCCATGGGAGACCAGGAAAAGCACCTGGCTCCTGGCTCCTGCCATCGGATCAGCGCGGTGCGCCGGCCACAGCGCACTGGCCGCGGCGGCCATTGGAGGGTGAACCAACGGCAAAGGAAGACCTTTCTCTCTGTCTCTCTCTCTCACTGTCCACTCTGCCTGTCAAAAAAAAAAAAAAAAAAAAAAAACCCTGACCACCAAACTTGGGTCACCAACAAAGGCTGTGGGCAGATAAATGTGGACCCCACTGCAACTCTGTGTGTACGTGTGGGTAACACACATACAGGCCACACATAGACACACATAGAGACACATCACACACATGCCACACACAGAGATTCATACACAGACCTACATAAACCACACACAACACATACAGACTCAGACAGACACATCACACACACACAGACTACACACAGATATACATACAGACTTACCTAAACCACCTACAGACACATCACACACACACACACAGATACACATACAGACTTACATAAACCACACCCACAGACATACAGACTCACACAGAGACACATGCCACACCCACGTCAGAGTAGGACTGAGACCTAGTGCATGGGGTAGAATTTGGCGTGGTTACCCCACATCACAGAGTGGAGTGCCTGGGTTTGAGTCCTGGCTTCACTCTCACCCTGAGAGGCAGCAGTGATGGCTGGAGCCCTTGGGTCCCTGCTATGCAAGTGGGAGGCCCAGACTGGGTTCCAGGCTCCCGGTTTCAGACTGGCCCAGCCCTGGCTGTTGCAGGCATTTGGGAAGTGAACCAGCAAATGGAAGATCTCTCTCTCTTTCGAATAAATATTTTTTTAAAAATTTAAAGGCACAGTGATTTCCCTAGTAAGCCATCTCTGTTCGTTTTCGACGTTTTCTTTTTTCTGGTATCAACATGAGGATCGCCATCTACGCTGAGGGTAGAGCAAGCCAAGACGATCCTCAGAGAAAGGGTTTCAGTCCCGGGCCCACCACCGCAGCCCCGCTGCGCGCACCCTCGGCCTGATGGAGCCTCCCGCAGCGCCGCCCACCCTCTGGGGCAGGGGTCCGAGGGGTGCCAGTCCTCCGGCAGGGGCTCCGGCCTGCAGGTGGGTGGGGAGCAGATCCAGTGCGGGCCGCTGTAGCCAGGTGGGGGGAGCAGCCGAGGTCTGACCGCTCCTCGCGGACCACGCAGGCCGCTGACTGACAGATCCGGCCGAATCCCAGGACAGCACAGGTCTGTGATTGACACCCCAAACTGCTTTTGACTGATCCTCGAGGCTCTGTGGAGGCCCTTGACTGGCAGCTGCAGATGATTCGGTTTTCCACACACACACACACACACACATACACACACAGGGTTATGGTTTACACACGCACACACACACACAGGGTGCACACACCGCGCAGCGAATTCTCTTCCTTCCTGCGCAATGCCAAGCCCCGCCCACCGGAGAGCCCCGCCCCAGCAAACCCTGACCTCTCTGGCCGCTGTGACACGCCCCCCTGAAGGCCATGGCCCACTGCCGTCCAGCCCTGTCGGTCTCCGGACGCTGTGAACCGTCCCCTCTACCCTGAGTTTAGGTGATTGGAGTCAAATTCCCGGGCGTGCTTACTGCCGCGTGCCCCTGATGGCGTGAACACGTGGTTCTCGGTCGGATCCTCCCCTGGGAGTATCCCGCGGGCCTCAGTGGGGTGTGCACTGACCCGGGATTTAACTTGGTGGGGGGCTGTCGCCTGTTGCGGGTTCCCTTGGATTGGTGTTTTCCTTGCTTTCTGATTTTGTTCGTGCACAACTTGAGTTCTGCGCTTGCACTTTTGTTTTTGCTCTCCCACACATCTCTGGGTGCCGCTCTTCCACGTGCTTGGGGAAGGGCTTGCAGCTGCGCGGAGACCCCACACTGGTCCCACACAAAGTGGAGGGGAAACGAAACCCCCCCACCCGGCATCTGGGAGCAGGGCTCCCAGGGTACTGCGTGTCAGGACACCAAGGGTGGGTCACCCATGTCAGGGCTGTGGCAGGGTCTGTCACCCGTGTGAGAACTATGTGAGGACACCAGGTTCTGTCACCTGTGGGGAGCAAACCGGACTAGACTGAGTTACTGGAATTAAGACTTATTCTATGCATCTGCTCTCCCACAATATGGCGCTGGGAGAGAAGTAAACAGCTTCCGCACAGCTGCCTCCAGTTCAACCAATAAACTGTAGGACTTGCTCCTGATTGGAGAGCAGCGTACTCGGCGTGTGGGCAGCCGAGATGGGATTGGCGGAGGAGGACTATAAAGGAGGAGAGAGACGGCATGCACCAGGAACATCTAAGGGGAACATCTAGCTGAAGGAACACCCGTGCAGCCCCCGAGAGACCCGGCCGGCGGTGTGCCGCTCCCCTGCGGAAGTGGGGAATGTGGCCAGGGGGAACTGCCCTTCCACGGAGGTGGAAGGGATAGTAGCCAACCCGGGAAGAACCAGCAGAAAACCCGGGGAGGGCCGAGCAGACGAAAGAACAGCGCAGGGTCCTGTGTTGCTCCTCCACGAAGAGGGGGGGTGCCGTGACTCGGATATGAAGCCTAGGCAGGGCTTAGTGTCGTTCCTCCACGAAGAGGGGGAGCGACAGTCACCCGTGTCAGTACTGTGTGTGAGGACACCAGGTTCTGTCAGCCATGTCTGGGCTGTGTGAGGACACCAGGTTCTGTCCCACGTGTCAGGGTTGTATGAGGACACCAGGTTCTGTCATCCGTGTCAGGGCTGTGTGAGGACACCAGGTTCAGTCCCCCGTGTCAAGGCTGTATGTGAGGACACCAGGTTCTGTCCCCCGTGTCAGGGCTGTGTGAGGACACCAGGTTCTGTCACCCGTGTCAAGGCTGTGTGAGGACACCAGGTTCAGCCCCCCGTGTCTGGGCTGTGTGAGGACACCAGGTTCTGTCCCACGTGTCAGAGCTGTGTGTGAGGACACCAGGTTCTGTCCCCCGTGTCAGGGCTGTGTGTGAGGACACCAAGCTTTGTCCCCCGTGTCAGGGCTGTGTGAGGACACCAGGTTCTGTCCCCCATGTCAAGGCTGTGTGAGGACACCAGGTTCAGCCCCCCGTGTCTGGGCTGTGTGAGGACACCAGGTTCTGTCCCCCGTGTCAGGGCTGTGTGAGGACACCAGGTTCTGTCCCCCATGTCAAGGCTGTGTGAGGACACCAGGTTCAGCCCCCTGTGTCTGGGCTGTGTGAGGACACCAGGTTCTGTCCCCCGTGTCAGGGTTGTGTGAGGACACCAGGTTCAGTCCCCTGTGTCAAGGCTGTGTGAGGACACCAGGTTCTGTCCCCCGTGTCAGGGCTGTGTGAGGACACCAGGTTCTGTCACCTGTGTCAAGGCTGTGTGAGGACACCAGGTTCAGCCCCCTGTGTCTGGGCTGTGTGAGGACACCAGGTTCTGTCCCACGTGTCAGAGCTGTGTGTGAGGACACCAGGTTCTGTCCCCCGTGTCAGGGCTGTGTGTGAGGACACCAAGCTTTGTCCCCCGTGTCAGGGCTGTGTGAGGACACCAGGTTCTGTCCCCCATGTCAAGGCTGTGTGAGGACACCAGGTTCAGCCCCCCGTGTCTGGGCTGTGTGAGGACACCAGGTTCTGTCCCCCGTGTCAAGGCTGTATGTGAGGACACCAGGTTCTGTCACCCGTGTCAGGGGTGTGTGAGGACACCAGGTTCTGTCCCCCATGTCAGGGCTGTGTGAGGACACCAGGTTCTGTCACCCGTGTCAGGGCTGTGTGAGGACACCAGGTTCAGCCCCCCGTGTCTGGGCTGTGTGAGGACACCAGGTTCTGTCCCACGTGTCAGAGCTGTGTGTGAGGACACCAGGTTCTGTCCCCCGTGTCAGGGCTGTGTGTGAGGACACCAAGCTTTGTCCCCCGTGTCAGGGCTGTGTGAGGACACCAGGTTCTGTCCCCCATGTCAAGGCTGTGTGAGGACACCAGGTTCAGCCCCCCGTGTCTGGGCTGTGTGAGGACACCAGGTTCTGTCACCCGTGTCAGGGCTGTATGAGGACACCATGTTCTGTCACCCATGTTAGAGTTGTGTGATGACACCAGGTTCTGTCACCCGTGTCAGGGGTGTGTGAGGACACCAGGTTCTGTCAAAACCATGTCAGGGCTGTGTGAGGACACCAAGCTCTGTCCCCCATGTCAGGGCTGTGTGAGGACACCAGGTTCTGTCCCCCACGTCAGGGCCGTGTGTCCTCCCCCAGATTCTGTCCCCCTTGTTAGGGCTGTGTGACCCCCCCAGGTCTGTCCCCCGTGTCAGGGCTATGTGAGGACACCAGATTCTGTCCCCCATGTCAGGGCTGTTTGAGGACACCAGGTTCTGTCACCCATGTCAGGGCTGTGTGTCCTCCCCCAGATTCTGTCCCCCTTGTTAGGGCTGTGTGACCCCCCCAGGTCTGTCCCCCATGTCAGAGCTGTGTGAGGACACCAGATTCTGTCCCCCATGTCAGGGCTGTTTGAGGACACCAGGTTCTGTCACCCATGTCAGGGCTGTGTGTCCTCCCCCAGATTCTGTCCCCCTTGTTAGGGCTGTGTGACCCCCCCAGGTCTGTCCCCCGTGTCAAGGCTGTGTGAGTACATCAGGTTCTGTCCCCCATGTCAGGGCTGTTTGAGGACACCAGGTTCTGTCACCCCTGTCAGGGCTGTGCGAAGATACCCAAGTTCTATTGCCGGTGTCAGACCCCTGCTCCCAGCCTTATGTGACTTCCTGATATTCCTTTCTCCTTATCTATAACCAGAGAGCCTTTGAAAAAATCAGATTCAATGAGTGAGCCCTGGGTTGGCATCTGCCATTAAATCTGTCTTTACTTTTATTTCTCCATAGCTGCTTTGAAAGAATTGATAACATGAAATTTTTTTCGAGAACTGACCTGCCCAAGGCCAGGAGGGCCTTCTTAGCTCTGCCCTGTTAGGCCTCCAGGGGCATCTTTGGCTGATTGGACCACTTCTGTGAAACCAGTGTAGGCCCCTGATTCTGCTGTCCCTGGAAGTTAACGGTAATTGCCCCAGACCACAGGCCGCAGCGAGCAAGGCAGCAGCTGGTTCCCTAGGCTTGGACATCATGAGGCCCCCAGTGTGGAGGCCTCTGAGGTTGCTGCGAGTGTCTCCCCTACAAAAGTCCTGGTGCTCAATCAACAGGACCTGGTCTGTCACAGAGCCAGTGGCCCATTGTCCCACCCACTTCTGCACAATAAGGCACTTAGGAAGGGGACTTAGCTGTTTTCCTTTGTGTGCTTCTTGCACAAGGAGCTTGGCACACAGGAAGGCTTGAAAATACAGCAGAAACGATTTGTTTCCTCGCTTTGGGATAATGAGATATGCTGAAGACAATATTTCTATTTAACCTGAAACTTATACCTTAAAAAATATTTCTCACCGAAGGGAAGGAAGGCTGATGAAATCGGAGCACCTGAAATCCAATTTACATCCAACCTGGATTTTGCAAAAGGCGGCTGCTTTAATTTGCAGCTGGTCTTGAAATAATTCTCTCCACATTTGGCAAGTTTTGTGGCTCCCCTGAAGGCATGCAGCTACTTAACGATGGAGGCAGAAAGAGGACAAATTTGTACGATTGGCTTGTAGAATTAACAAACATGCACACTTCTAGTTCCCAAGCACACACCAAACAAAGCAGAGAGTCTGCCTCGCAGAGTCCAAGGATGCTGAGAGAAAGGGAGGAAGGCAGACGGCATAAATTAAGCAAAATGCATTTCTCTTTAAGTGCAGTGGGGGAAAATAAAGCTGCAAAGAGGAGTGGGCATCACAGTCACAGGCAGAAAGACCACTTAGGAGAGGCCTCCCTGAGGGTGACTTCTGAGCAGACAGTGTGCAGATGTCTGGGGACAGCAGGAGGGACCATGCAAATGTGCTGAAGAAGACCATCCTGAAGTGATGGAGTAGGAAGGGAGCTCACCACTCCAGTCTAGGAGAAGATAATTTTAAAAAATGGAGAGAGAGGCCGGCGCCATGGCTCACTTGGTTAATCCTCGGCCTGCGGCACCGGCATCCCTTGTGGGCGCTGGGTTCTAGTCCCAGTTGGGGTGGTGGTTCTGCCCCGGTTGCTCCTCTTCCAGTCCAGCTCTCTGCTGTGGCCCGCGAGGGCAGTGGAGGATGGCCCAAGTGCTTGGGCCCTGCACCCCATGGGAGACCAGGAGAAGCACCTGGCTCCTGGCTTCGGATCAGCACAGCGCCGGCCATAGTGGCCATTTGGGGAGTGAACCAATGGAAGGAAGACCTTTCTCTCTCTCTCTCTCTCTCTCTCTCTCTATATATATATATATATGTGTGTGTGTGTGTGTGTGTGTGTGTGTATCTACCTGTCAAATAAATAAAAAAATAGAGAGCAGTCTCAAGGAAGAGTTAGGGAGAAAGTGGCAGAGAAAACTCCACGCAAATTAGAGGGACACAGTGGACCTATGTGGAGGGTATGGGCACACAACTCAGGACGCTCCACCAGCTCTGGAGAGAGGTAGGAGCAGAATGCAGCAGCCCAAGCCACTGGCAATAAAGCTGCAGGAAAAGCCAGGAAGGAAGCCCTGTGGGAGACAGGGCACCTGCAGAACTACAGGAGGGAAGAGGCTGGGGCATTTCTCTTTCCCCAGTCACCCGGCAACAGTGTCTTGTAACATGCTGATACAGAGTGGGTGCCGTTTTGGACATGTGTAACAGCTGCGCCAACTCATGTCCTTGTCTGTGCATAGCAGAGACGTGTGCGTTTGGAGGGGAGAACTGACTGGGTGCTGGTGACTGTGGGAGGCTTGTGTGCTGGGACTGGAAGAACACTGAAGCTGCATGGGAGGACTCAGGGTGTGGCTGGGACTTCAGGCTGTCACTGTGGGAGGCTCCACACGCTCAGGGCACCATGGTTTCCTGGTGAGGGACACTGCTGGGGAACCTGCTTACACCAAGGACTGCACAGATCCTTTGTGTGGTGGTCCTTATGGAAGTAAGGACGAATATTATACCCACTGTGTCTAGTGCCCAGGCACTAGTGTCCTTTGAGGACAGGAAATAAGCTGAGTCTACACCAACAGAAGAAATCTCCCCACTGGATAAAAAAAAAAAAAAAAAGATTTACCACATCCAACCTGGGTGTCTCCTTGGACACTCCCCCTACCCTGCAGCACTGAACAGAGCTCCCTGGCCACACCCAGCACACACCTCTAGGCATTCCCTGAAAGCAGACACTCCACTAATCCACACATAGTCCAAGGATACAAGCCACCACAGCAAAGAAGAAGAAGAGGAAGAGGAAGAAGAAGAAAGCAATAAGTATCTCTGTTAGGTAGGAAGTCAGATATGAGCTTATATGTGTGTGACAAAGGCCTAAAGAGTTGACATCTATGCATCTCAAAGTCATCCTGATAATGTTTCAGGGGCAGTCCAGTATCTGCATCCTGCCCTACCCTCTTCTACCTGATAACCTGGAGGGGGGGGACTCCACCCCTTCTGCCTGATAATCTTCCAGATGCAGCCCAGTATCTGCATTTCAAATCCCAATCCTCCAGGGGGTCTTGCTCACCCTTCCTCTAAACCCAGGGCGGAGCCAGCTAGGCTTCCTCCTGTCTGATACCTTCAGGGGAAAACTCAGATAGGAGCTTCTTAGTATTTACATCCATAAAACCCTTTGTTTCAGGAGGAGACGTGTGAAGACAGAGACCCATCTCCTTAAAAACCCCTGGCCTCAACTGGACTGTGCGCTCAGCCTTCTGCCTCCATGCTGAGCTGCCCGCCTGGTCTGGCCAGGTGTACTCTCTCCACTCAACCATGTAACCACGCTCTCCCCTAGTCCGAGCGAGTGGGAACTCTCTCTCAGGTTCTGTCTGGAGGTGCCCATCTGTTTTTATGGATGTCCCTTCCCTAATAAACCTTGCTATTTTACTTTCCACTACTCTCTGTCTCACACCTGAATTCTTTCTTGTGCAAAGACAAGAACCCTGCCATTCACCGGTATCATTTCACAAATGCCAAATGACAAATGCACAAATTCAAGAAACAAGAATGATGCCCTCAAAACAAGCAACATGATGCTGCAAAAGAATACGACACTTCAATACTAGATTGTGAAGATGAAGAGTTTGAATAAATGCAAGAAATGGAATTTTAAAAATTGGTCATAAGATTATATAGAAGTAATCAGAAGCAAATGCATGAACTAATGAAATCTGTACATAACTTGAAAGAAAATTTCTCCCATGAAATTGAGACCTTAAAGAGAAAGCAACACATGCAGTAGAACAAATAAAAAATGCAGTGGAGATCCTTAACAACAGAATCAGTGAAGCAGAAGAAAAAAATATCCAACTTGGAAGACAAAGCACAGGAAATTATACAAAAAACAAGCAGAGAAAATTAGAAAACTAAAAAACTGTCACTCCCCCACTCGAGGAGGAACGACACCGTCCTGGGTTAGCTGCCGTCCCCCCCTCCACCGCCTCCGCGGAGGGGCGGCACCCCCGCCGCTTTCCCTGCTTCCGCGGAGGAGCGGCACACCACCGGCCAGCTCTCTCAGGGGTTGCTCAGATGTTCCTCAGATGTTCCCAGTGCATGTTGTTTCTTTCCTCCTTTGTAGTCCTCTTCCACCAATCTGTGCTCTGCTGCCCACACGCCGAGCACGCTGCTCTCCTCCAATCAGGAGCAGGATCAGCTCCTGCAGCTTATCAGTCGAATAGGTGAGGCAGCTGTGTAGAAGTTGTTTACTCCTTCTCAGCGCCATATGGTGGAGATCAGATGCATAGAATTAGTCTTAGTTCCAGTAATTTAGTCTAGTCTCAGTTGCTCCCCACAAAAAACACTGTTGGGAATCTACAGGATACTATCAAACAACCCAACATATGGGTTCTAAGAGTTCCTGGAGACATGGTAAGAGAGAAAGAATTAGAAGGCTTTTTTAGTGAAATAATAACAGAAAACTTCCATAATTTGGAGAAAGAAAGGGACATCCAAGTACAGGAAGCACGTAGAACTACTACTAGATATGACCAGAAAAGATCTGCACCACAACACATTGTAATCAAACTCACCACAGTAAAACATAAAGAAAACATTCTAAAAAGTGCACAAGAGAAAGGCCAGATTACCTTCAGAAGATGTCCGATTAGACTCACAGAGGACTTCATATCACAAACCCTACAGGCTAGGAGAGAATGGTGAGATATATTCCAAGGTTAAGAGAAAAAAACTGTCAAGCCAGAATACTGTACTCTGCAAAGCTCTCATTTATGAATGAAGGTGAAGTAAAGATCTTCCACAACAAACAGAAATTTAAAGAATTTGTCACCACCTGTCCAGCTTTCCAAAAGATGCTTAAAGGATGTGCTGCACACAGAAACAAGGTCATCACTACAAAAGAAGGTAAAGGAAGAAGATTATCCAGTAAAAATACAAAGGAAATCCAAAGTAAAAAATAGGAATATTTATGGAAAAATGACAGGGCAAAGTAGTTACTTATCAATAGTCACTTTGAATGTAAATGATCTCAACTCTCCAGTTAAAAGACACCATTTCATGATAAAACTCTAAGCAAACTGGGGACAGAGGGAACATTCTTCAACACACTCAAGTCAATTTATGACAAACCCATGGCCAGTGTTCTATTGAATGGGGAAAAGTTGAAAGCATTCCCACTAAATCCAGAACCAGACAAGGATGCTCACTCTCACCATTGCTATTGAATATAGTCCTGGAAGCTTTGGCCAGAGTCATTAGGCAACAAAAATAAACCAAAGGGATAAACTTGGGAAAGAGGAAGTCAAACTACCCCTATTTAAAGTTGACATTATTCTATATACAGGGTAGCCAAAAGACTCCACCGATAGATATTGGAACTCATAGAAGAGTTTGGTGAAGTCACAGGATATAAAATCAATACACAAAAATCAACAGCCTTTGTAAATTTGGACAATGCTATGGCTGAGAAAGAACTCCCACTTCTAATAGCTACAAAAAATGCCTTGGAATAAATCTAACCAAGGATGTCAAAGATCTTTATGATTAGAATTACAAAAAATAAAGAAAGAAATAGAAGAAGATACAAAAAATGGAAAATTTTTCCATGTTCATGGATTGGAAGAATCAATATCATCAAAATGTTCATACTTCCAACAGCAATTTACAGACTCAATGCAATACCAATCAAAATGCCAAAGACATTCTTCTTAGATATAGAAAAATGATGCTGAAATTCATATGGAATCACAGGAGATCCTGAATAGCTAAGGCAATGTTATACCACAAAAACAAAGCCAGAGGCATCACAATACCAGATTTCAAGACACACTACAAGGCAGTTTTAATCAAAACAGGCTGGTTCTTGTATAACAACACATGGATAGACCAATGGAACGGAACAGAAACACCAGAAATCAATCCACGCTTCTATAACCACCTTACCTTTGACAAAGGAGCTAAACCAGTCCCTGGAGCAAGGACAGTCTCTTCAAAATGGTGCTGGGAAAACTGGGCTTCCATGTGCTGAAGTATGAAGCAAGACCCCACCTTACACCTTACACAAAAATCCACTCAACATGGATCAAAGACCTAAATCTATGACCTGATAACATCAAATTCTTGGAGAACACTGGGGAAACTCTGCAAGGCACTGGCATAGGCAAAGAGTTCTTGGAAAAGACCCCAGAAGCACAGGCAGTCAAAGCCAAAATTGAGAAATGGGATTACATCAAATTGAAAAGCTTCTGCACTGCAAAAGAAACATTTAGCAAAGTGAAGATGCAAACAACAGAACGGGAGAAATTATCTGCAAACTATGCAACTGATAAAGGATTAATAACCAGAATATAGAAAGAGATCAAGAAACTCAGCAACAAGAAAACAAACAACCCAGTGGAGAAATGGGCAAAAGACTTCAACAGGCATTTTTCAAAAGAGGAAATCCAAATGGCCAACAGACACATGAAGAGATGCTCAGGATCACTAGCCATCAGGGAAATGCCAATCAAAACCACAATGAGGTTTCAGCTCACCCCAGTTAGAATGGCTTTCACACAGCAATCAACTAACAACAAATGCTGTGAGGATGTGGGGAGAAAGGTTCCCTAATCCACTGTTGGTGGGAATGTAAACTGGGAAGCCAGTGTGGAAGACAGTATGGAGACACCTCAGAAACCTGAATACAGACCTGCCATACGCCCCTGCCATCCCACTCCTGGGAATTTACCCGAGGGAAATGAAATCAGCATATGAAGAGTTATCTGCACCCCCATGTTTACTGCAGCTCAATTCACAGTAGCCAGGACATGGAATCAGCCCAAATGCCCATCAACTGAAGACTGGATAAAGAAATTATGGGATATGTACACCATGGAATACTACACAGCAATAAAAAAAAAGAAATTCTCTTATTTCCACAATTGGATAAAACTGGAAACCATCACACTTAGTGAAATAAGCCAGTCCCAAAGGGACAAATACCATATGTCCTCCCTGACCTGTGTTAACAGAGCACCTAAAAGGTGATCTGTAGAAGTGAAACTGACACTTTGAGAAGCAATGACTTGAACAGCCCTTGTCTTGACTGTTTGGGAACAGAATTTATTTATTTATTTATTTATTTATTTATTTATTTATTTGAAAGTCAGAGTTACACAGAGTGAGGAGAGGCAGAGAGAGAGAGAGAGAGAGAGAGAGAGAGAGAGAGATCTTCCATCTGCTGGTTTACTCCCCAATTGGCTGCAACAGCCGGAGCTGCACCGATCCAAAGCCAGGAGCCAGGAGTTTCCTCTGGGTCTCCCACGTGGGTGCAAGGACCCAAGGACTTGGGCCATCTTCTACTGCTTTCCCAGGCCACAGCAGAGAGCAGGATCAGAAGTGGAGCATCTTAGACTTGAACCAGTGCCCATATGGGATGCAAACACTACAGGTGGCAGCTTTACCCACTATGCTACAGGGCTGGCCCCAATGCTATCTTTTTAAAATGTTTATTTATTTGAAAGAGTTAGGAGAGAGAGAAAAGTCTTCCATCTGCTGGTTCATTCCCCAGATGGCCACAATGGCCAGGGCTGGGCCACGTTGAAGCCCTAACCCGCGTGGGAGACCAGGAGGAAGCACCTGGCTCTTGGCTTCGGATCGGCGTAGCTCCAGCTGTAGGAGCCATTTGGGGGGTGAACTAATGGAAGGAAGACCTTTCTCTCTGTCTCTCTTTCACTAACTCTGTCAAATAAATAAAAAAAAGAAAAAAGAAAAAGAAAACAACAGCAATAGGACATAATCAGTGTTGGCATGGATGTGGAGGAGTTGGAGCTCATGGCCTTGGCTGGTGAGCGGCTACCATGCGGGCCGGCTGGCCGGCCTTTGTTTGGAATGTGAGAAATGGCATTGCGGGGCCAGCACTGTGGTGCAATGGGTTAGGCTGCAGCTTACAATGCCGGCCTCCCAAGTGCCGGCTTCTCCGCTTCCAATCCAGCTCCTGTTGATGCGCCTGGGAAAACAGCAGAAGACGGCTGTTGTGTTCCGGATCGCCCAGATAGAAAGAACCAGCAAGACTCACTGAAATGCAAAGAACAAAAGGACCAGCATGCTGGGGCCCTGGCCTCCTGTGCAACGCAGCGCTGGGAGACCAAGACCCCTTCCTCTTTATTCCCTGGGTTTTTACAGTTGCTGGGCAAACAAGTATTACCTCCGCATTCCTTCTTTCCTCATGTGGCTGTACATCGAGCCCCCACCCCCCACCCTGCATTGGTTGCCCTCACCTGGTCCTGCAGGATCACGGACTGCCCGGGGCCAGGTTTCATATTCTGGTACCAGGCACATCCTGGGCCTAGCCAGTTTCTTTGTCTTGTGAGAAGCCTGTCACGGCGTGGCTCTGGCTTCTCACAATGGCCACGTATGTGGGTCCCTGCTACCCACATGGGAGGCCCAGATGGAGCTCCAGGCTTCTGGCTTCAATCTGGCCCAGTACCAGCTGTTGAAGCCATTTGAGGAGCTAACCAGTGGATGGATGATTCTCTCCTTTTCAAATAAATAAAAAGCCATTTCCTGAACTCACTTCCGGGACCCCAAGTTAGAGTGTTTGAGGTGTGGCTCAAGAAGTTGTCATTTAGAAAACTGGAGTTAGCACATGACCTGGCAGCCACAGCTCTGTGTTCGCAACCACAAGAACTGGCAGCAGACACTGGCACACTCACGCTTACAGCATATTATTCAAGGCAGCCATCGAGCGTCCACTGACTGCGCAGCCACCAAAATGCAACACCAGGGGAACTCTGCGAACACTATGCTAAGTGAAATGCACAGATCATAAAAAGACAGAGCCTACATGGGGTTCCTAGAGCAGCAATTCCTAGAGACAGAGAGCGTTGCTCCTGGGACTGGGGCAGGGTTGAGACAGCTGCAGGAGAGGAGTGGCCTAAACTCCACTGGGTTGTGCACTCACGACTGAAGCAGAGATCTTTCAGTTCTAAGGTGCTTAATGTGTTCCACAGCAGGCTTTCCCACACTTGATCCAGGTGATCCTCAGAGGGGCAGGCTGGCCGTGCTGTGTTCCTGGTGGAGTGGGGGCCGCTCCCTCGGTCCATCCTGGCACCTGCGGTGGGGCGAGGTTTCCTTGTGTCTGTGCGAGTCGCCTTGCAGGACCGAGGAGTCTCCTCCCACCACTGCTCTCCCGGCTGTGAGGCTCACTGGGTGCCTGAGGCGCTTTTGTAAGCACCTCAGGACTCCCAGGAAGGCTTGGAACCCCCAGAGAGGCTCAGAGGTGACAGCCTGGGGAGCTCCGTCATTCAGAGCACTCCCCATCCCTGCGCACTGTACCCCCAAGCACAGTGGACGGCAGCCAGGGGAGGCCGCCATCACCATGCCATCACCATGCCGGCTGACGCTCGCATCTTCTGCTGGTCGGCCCAAGCCTGGCTCAGGACAGGGCCCGCAGCACCTGTCAGACGCCCATCCTGCCCTGCGGATGCCCCAGTCCCCATGGCCTCGGGAGTGTCCAGGTACTTAGCATGGCCCCAGGCCGCCATCCTACTCCTGCTCCAGCCAGACTTGGGGGGCTCCACACCCCAGCCTGCTTCCCCTGTGCCTGCCCCTCCCGGCTTGCACACAGAGCCCCTGTGTCTATGGCAGCCGCCGCCTTCGCTTCGTGCCCTGTGTGCACCTGCCCTCTGCGGGCCTTGGGGGCAAGGAACCAGCCCCCTGCTCCCGTGCCCACGCCTGGTGGCTCTCAGCACTGCTCACACATGGACGGGATGCTTCTGAGAGCGTGGGGAAGGCAGGCGGTGACCACTTCACTACCCAGAACAGGACGGGGAGACAGCACGCTGCCCAAGACCGCACAGGTGAGAAGTGTGTGTGTGGGGGGGAGGGGCTCTGAACTCCACAGGGGAGTCCATCCACGACCACGCGGTTGCTGAACACGCGGACCCCTCCCAGGTCTCCTGCACAACTCCTGCAGCAGCTGTGCGCCGGCCGCACTCCCTGCCTCCTCGGGGTTCTGCGGTCTAACATGCATCTTGATTTACTGCTCAGAGCGGCTCGGAGCGAGAGGCCAAGTGCACAAGTGACCCTGGGCAGGTCACTTGGGGGTGCCAGGGTGACCGCTGCGCGACCCCGGAGAAGCCCATCGGCTGCCCACCCCACTGCTGCCCACGCCGGGGGTCCAGCCCCGAGGAGCGCCGCGCGCCAGGGCAGCTGCGGGGCCGGCGCAGGCCGATGGCAGGTACGAGCAGCTGTACAGCAGGTCTCCGACGAGCACTGAGGCACAGGGAAAGTGAGACGGCTGTACGGAGCACGCAGCCCGCGGAGCCCGAACCAGTGATCTTCCCCCAGGCGCGGACTGCCTGGCCGCAGAGGCCCGCCCCCACCACGCCGAGCCCCGCCCATCACGCCGGGCCTCGCCCATACAGGGCCCCGTCCCCACCACGCCGGGCCCCGCCCATACAGGGCCCCGCCCCACCACGCCGGGCCCCGCCCACGTCTGGGCTCTGCCGCCGGGCCCCGGGGCGCAGTGCGCAGGCCCCGACGGTGAGAGGCGGGACGTGGCCTGTCACGTGGGAGCGGTTGCGGACGCGATTGGCTGCGGCCGAGGGCCCGTGGGCGGAGTCAGGCCGGTGGCTGAGTCGGGTTCTGCCGGTGGCGCCGCCGAGAGCTGGGCCCGCGGCGTCCGGCGCACCCCACGCGCCCCCGGCCTCGCCTGCACCCAGCTCGGGTGCCCT
The DNA here is from genome assembly GCF_051225735.1 of Oryctolagus cuniculus. Taxonomy (NCBI): domain Eukaryota; kingdom Metazoa; phylum Chordata; class Mammalia; order Lagomorpha; family Leporidae; genus Oryctolagus; species Oryctolagus cuniculus. The sequence continues at coordinate 103,664 of NC_142879.1, read as the reverse complement.
CGCCCCGGCCTCCGCTCGGGCCACAGGCCGGGCACGGCCGCTGCAGGAGCCGGTGGGCGCGCAGGGGCGAGGCGGCCGGGCGGACGCCATGTCCATGGAGGACCCCTTCTTTGTGGTGAAAGGGTGAGTGTGGTCGGCGCTGTGGCCAAGGCGCGGCGGGTGGGCGCCGCCGGGCTGCGGGAGGGAGCGGCGCGCGAGTGCGGCCGGCGGGGTGCTCGGCGGGGGCTCGACGCGGTCCCGGCCAGCCCCTCGCTCGCCTCCCGCGGGGTGACAGGTGTCGGTCGCGGCTGCTGCCTGGCTCGGACGCCACGCCGTGTGCAGGTGGACACTCCGGACGCACGGCGTATCACACCGAAGCAAGGTGGTTCTGAGCCGCAGCTTTTAAAAATCTGGGTTTATTTGAAAGGCGCAGCATCAGAGCGAGCGTCCATCGCCGGCTGGCCCCTCGGATGCCCCCAGAGCAGAGGCCGGGCCGGGCTGCAGCCAGGAGCCCAGCGGGTCTCTGCCGTGAGGGGCGGCCCTCCGCGTCCCGGCTGCGTGGGCAGGAAGCTCCGTGGGGACACCCGCGCCCCGGCTCCTAGTGAGCCGTTTTTAAAAGATTTATTTATGTATGTGAGAGGTAGAGTTACAGAGAGAGGGAGACACACACACACACACACACAGGGAGAGGGAGAGAGAGAGAGAGGGAGGGAGGGAGGGAGACAGACAGACACACACACACACACACACACGGGGGGGGGGGAGACAGACAGACAGACAGACAGACATTCACTCCCCAGATGGCCACAACAGCTGGGCTGTGCCAGGCCAAAGCCAGGAGCTTCTTCCGGGTCTCCCACGCGGGTGCAGGGTTCCAGGCACTTGGTTCATCTACGGCTCTCCCAGGCCACAGCAGGGAGCTGGGTCGGAAGTGGAACAGCCGGGATAGAAGTGGCGCCCCTGTGGGATGCCAGCGTTGCAGGTGGCTTTTACTGGAGTTTAGGAAAACCCTAGATTGCCATGCCGCGTTGACATTTCCTGGATGGGGGTCAGCACAGTCCGTCAGGGCCGTGGGCTTGTCTGACTTTTCCCAGGCGTAGCTCATGTCCTCTAGGTGCTGCCGGAAGAGGACTCAGCGCCTCACCAGCCACGTGGTGTCGGTGTTGGTGGCACCTATTAGGTGCTGATGTGGAAATCAGGGATGCCTAAATTATTGCCTCAGCTCAGGACCTTCTGGTCTAACCTGGGCAACAAATCACCCCCTAAACTAAGTACAGATAACAGGTGGAAGGCCAGAGAAAGGCAACTCCTTAGCAATTCTTAGGATGGAAAAGCTTCTAGGAGTAGAAGTGAGGTTCTTAAAATATTTATTTCCATTTTATTGGATAGACAGCAAGATCTTCCATCCACTGACTCACTCCCCAAATGCCCCCCTACCGCCAAGGCTGAGCTGGGTGCCTGGAACTCCGCCTGAGTCTCCCTGGGCGGCAGGGACCCAGGTGCTGCCTCCTGGTGTGTGCATCTGTGGGACGTGGAGGAGCTGGGCCCAGAGGCAGGCACTCCAGGGATTGCAGGTGTCCCGGGGCAGCTTACCCACTGTGGCAAACACCCACCCTAGCAGTAAGTAGATCTTGACTTAGGTGTTTGCTGGTTTTGATTTGTTTTAAGACGTATTTAGAGACAGAGGTCTTACATCCACTGGTTCACTCACCAGTGGCTGTAACAGCTGGAGCTGAAGCCAGAAGCTTCTTCGGGGTCTCCCACGTGGGTGCAGGGTCCCAAGCACTCGGGCCATCTTCTGTTGCTTTCCCAGGCCCTCAGCAGGGAGCAAGATCAGAAGTGGAGCCCATTTGGTGTGATAGCAGCTTAACCTGATACACCACAGCACCAAACCCTTTAATTAGGTTTTAAAGATGGGCAAAATGTAAATAATTTGGGCCCCTGGATTTTTTTTTGAGTCTCTTTAGTCCATCTTCCTGCTCCAGTCCCTTTGCTCTTCTGTGCTCCGGGGTCTGCTGAGTCTAATGCAGGCCACGTTTATCACTGTTCATTTTCCAGCAGCCACAGAAATGGGCGAAGGAATTTTAATGTCTTTAGTATGTTCAAAGATATGAGGTATTTTAGTTTTCTTTGTGCTAACTCTTTGAAATCTCATGTATATTTTATGCTTACAGCACATTACAATTTGGATGTTAAATTTTCATCAGAGATACTAGACTTGCAGTTAGTTTGTTAAAGTGTTAGTTGGGAAGTAAATCTGCATACCTTAATTGCTCCAAACGTACATAAAAGTTTCCTGGTAACTGAATTGCATCTCAGTTTTTAAATTTAGGTTACTTAGAATCTGACTCTCCAGTTGTGGCTTCTGCGCTGACTCCACTGCCCAACTCCCGCTCCAGCCCCGCTCCAGCCCCACTCCTGCCCCCTGCCCAGCTCCTGCCCCCTGCCCAGCTCTCAGCTCCACCCCCTGCCCAGCTCCTGCCCCCTGCCCAGCTCCCAGCTCCACCCCCTGCCCAGCTCCTGCCCCCTGCCCAGCTCCCAGCTCCACCCCCTGCCCAGCTCCTGCCCCCTGCCCAGCTCCCGCTCCAGCCCCTGCCCAGCTCCTGCCCCCTGCCCAGCTCCCAGCTCCACCCCCTGCCCAGCTCCTGCCCCCTGCCCAGCTCCCGCTCCAGCCCCTGCCCAGCTCCCGCCCCCTGCCCAGCTCCCAGCTCCACCCCCTGCCCAGCTCCTGCCCCCTGCCCAGCTCCCGCTCCAGCCCCTGCCCAGCTCCTGCCCCCTGCCCAGCTCCCAGCTCCACCCCCTGCCCAGCTCCTGCCCCCTGCCCAGCTCCCAGCTCCACCCCCTCCACAGCTCCACCCCCTGCACAGCTCCTGCCCCCTGCCCAGCTCCCAGCTCCACCCCCTGCCCAGCTTCTGCCCCTGCCCAGCTCCTGCTCCAGCCCCTGCACAGCTCCCCCACTCCTGCTCCAGCCCCTGCACGGCTCCCCCACTCCTGCTCCAGCCCCCTGCACGGCTCCCCCACTCCTGCTCCAGCCCCTGCACGGCTCCCCCACTCCTGCTCCAGCCCCTGCACGGCTCCCCCACTCCTGCTCCAGCCCCTGCACAGCTCCCCCACTCCAGCTCCCGGCCCTGCACAGCTCCCCCACTCCGGCTCCGGGCCCAGCAGCAGCAGCCTCAGTGCCTGTCGATGCCTGCAGCCCTGGCGGCCTTGCTGCTCATGCACCGCCCTCCTCAGCTCTCGGGGCTCGGCCCCGGCGTCTCCTCTGCCTCCGGGGATGCTTCCCCTGGCACCGTCATGGTTCCTCTTGCTCTGGCTGCCATCGTGAAGCCGTGCCCTGTGCTGATGGTGGGGGCGTCCTGGGGCGGCAGTAATTGCAGCTGATAGTGAGTGCTGCCGGGTGTCCTGCGCTAAGTCAGCACTTATGGAGTTCCGTGTCATAAGTGCTTCAGCCTCATCGTCAAGATGAGGAGCTGAGCAAGCAGAGAGGTCAGCCTGCTTGCCCAGGGTCATGGGGCTGCCAAGCGGTGGACCCAGGATTCACATCTGAACTTAATCCCACTCCTTCTGTTGCTTCTCCGTTGCGCAGGTACCATAGGGCCAAGTGGCTTTGGCCTGAGGCCAGTAGAGACTTGTAGACCTGGGAAATCCCATGAGGTGGAGTTTGGAATAATAGTGTGTGGTGGCAGTGTGGAGCCCAGTTAGGCTGTGCCTGCAGCAGGCACCCACGTGCCCTGGCACTGGAAGCTCTTTTGTGAGGTGTGATACGGTCAGAAACCCAGAACTGTAGGTGCCTTTTTAATCCTTAGGAGGTAGACACCATTATCATCCCGGTAGAAAGAGGAAGACACAGCTTAGTGAAACACTTCTGGTTCATAACCTTGGAAATGGGAAGGCAGGATTTATATAAACGTGCGTTACTACTTATTTTAGAAATTGAAATTATGTATTGTTTTGTGATCTTTTCATCTGTATTTCCTTATATCCTTTAGCTGTGTTGGTGGGGGAGGGATTTGAAGGCGTAGTGTTGTACCTGGACACTGTGCAGACAAGTTCAAGAAAGATACAGTGTATGGGGGAGTCCGGCCCGTGGTGCCTCCTTCTCCTTATTCTGCATTTTCTTTGTGGAGTGGGGGGGGGGTCCCTGGGACCAGGGAGCAGCAGAGCAGTTTCAGAAAGGGGGTGGGGAGGCTGAAACAGTGCTTGTTTCAGGGAGGAGTTGGTTGGGTTTAAGTTGATTTGTTTGGGATGGGAGGAGGCATAGGAAGTTTACATTTAATCTGGTAAATTCTCAATTTAAAGCCAGCAGGTGTATTCCCTTGCTTTTAGTCACCTATTAAGGACTCAGGCCCGCGTCTCCAGATTCCACAAAGAAAGCAGATTTGTCGGGAGGCTCCGCAGAAGTGGGGTTCAGTAGATCCTGGTGGCAGAAGGTGTATGGCTGACGGCAGATCGGAAGTGCTCCAGGGAGGCAGGGAGGAGGTCTCGGTGCTCAGTGAGCTCAGGTCACGGCCGTCCGAGGGTCCCATGCAGACGGTGTGCAGGCAGAGTCAAGGAGGGCTCTCATTTATTTATTTATTTATTTGACAGGCAGAGTAGACAGTGAGAGAAGAGACAGAGAGAAAGGTCTTCCTTTGCCGTTGGTTCACCCTCCAATGGCCGCCGCGGCCGGCGCGCTGTGGCCCGCGCTCCGTGTTGATCCGATGGCAGGAGCCAGGTACTTATCCTGGTCTCCCATGGGGTGCAGGGCCCAAGCACTTGGGCCATCCTCCACTGCACTCCCTGGGCACAGCAGAGAGCTGGCCTGGAAGAGGGGCAACCGGGACAGAATCTGGCGCCCCGACCGGGACTAGAACTTGGTGTGCCGGTGCCGCTAGGCGGAGGATTAGCCTATTGAGCCACGGCGCTGGCTGTTTATTTATTTATTTATTTATTTTTGACCGGCAGAGTTAGACAGTGAGAGAGAGAGACAGAGAGAAAGCTCTTCCTTTGCCATTGGTTCATCCCCTAAATGGCTGCTATGGCCAGCGCGTTGCACCGATCCGAAGCCAGGAGCCAGGTGCTTCCTCCTGGTCTCCCATGCAAGTGCAAGGCCCACGCACTTGGGCCATCCTCCACTGCCTTCCTGGGCCACAGCAGAGAGCTGGACTGGAAGAGGAGCAACCGGGACAGAATCCAGAGCCCCAACCGGGGCTAGAACCCGGGGTGCCGGCACCGCAGGCCGAGGACTCTTATTTAGTCTTGACGTTGGGAAATGGTGAGTGGCACTGCTAGCTAAAATGAGGAAGTTAGGGGGGCAGATTTTCCTTTTTTATTTTATTTTTGTTTCTTTGAATGCTAAAGTGGCCATGACAGCTTAGATGACATAACTGTTGTCTTGTGTGTCATAGCGAAGGTATGGTTATAAATTTGGGGAAATGGAATGGTCTCGTAGCAGTTACATGTACAGGAACTGATCCTGAGAGAGTTGGTCGGCAGGGGAGAGGCGTCAGCCCGGGGCTCACTTTGAGTGGAGAGGGAAAAGGAGACCGGTGGGAAACAGAACACCGTGAGGTCACAGAACCAGAGGACGTGGGCGCTGTGCGAGGTCGACGGGGCGGGCTGCAGCACCCCTCCGCCAGCAGGGAGCATGGGCGGCATCCACGCTGGGTAGCTGTGTATGCGGGAAACTAAGACTGTTTGCTCAACGGCGAAAGAGACCGTGGTGTACTTCAGCTTGGAAATGGCAGCAAGGCCACACGAAGGCAGCCGAGCAGTGAACAGAGCCCTGTCTTACCTGAGGGGTGGGAGGTGGAATGTTTGTGGGGTTCAGGGAGCATGAGGAGGGGGAAGGTGACGCAGCTGCAGGAGCTTGCACAGCCTGGTGTTTCCAGTCACTGACCTAGGGGTGAGACACAGCCCCCTTCCCCCACGCCAAGGACACCTGCAGAGCAGACACTGTCCTGGATACAGGTGTGTTGGCACCTGTGTTCTTCCAGAGGTGGACGCATGGACACACACCCTGTCCATTTGCTCTGCTCAAATGTGAACCAGTCGTTTGACCACTGAGCTGACCACATTCCCTTCCTTTGAACCTGGGTGTTATCTTAGAAACGGCCTTGACCTTGCATGGGGCAGAAGTGGCTTCCTGCAGTCTCCCTGGGGTTACAGCCCAGGGTGCTGGTGAGCAGGAAGCTGTCCAGGGACACTGAGGCCACTCTGCTGGGCAGGACGTGCACGGGGCCGCGTGAGGAACCCCCACCCGGCTCCTGACACGTGGATCCAAGCCACAGATTCCGTGGACAGAGTGCATGCATGATTGTTTCATGCTATGCTTTGGAGCTAGTTGTTACCCAGCTGTGGCGCTGAGGCAGACGCCTGGTCCAGGAAAGGCGGGAAGCCGGTGCAGCTGCAGCCCACACCCTTGGTCGGCACTGGCAGGTCCTGGGAAGCAGCGTCCCCGATGGCACTCTGCTCCCCTGTTGCTTCCAGACCGAGTTAGAGAATGTTGTGGTTTCCATCACCTGTAGCCTGGAAGCTGGGCAGGATGCTGCGCTTCCACGTGGAATAGGTTAAAAGTTGTCTATAAGATACTCAACTGGGGATCAGCGTCGAACTGACTTCAAAAAAACAAAGTGTGTAGTCCTGCCAGCGGCATTTTACTTATAAGGAATGGGGGGCTGTGGTTTTGAAAGTTTGGATGACTGTGTTTTTTTCCCCAAAGATGTGGGCTGTGTTCTCATTTCCTGTGGACCCTGGAGGATGCGGGGCAGTGCAAGAACACCGTGGGCCCCGTCACTCTGAGGGGCTGTGGAGTGGACGGCCGGGAACACCTCACCTCCGGCCTTAACCAGCTCCGTGCTCTTGCCGCCGGAGGTCTGCTCGTGTGGGACAAGACTAACTTTGGAAGCACACGGGGCAGGCACCAGAGCACCCGCTTGATTCTCGCCAGAGTGACCGTCTGTCCAGCAAGGGCCTGAAAAAGGCCAGTGTGGCTCCTGGGGAGGTGACTGGCGAGTTTTCGGTGAGGTGGTGCCTACCAGGGTTCCCAGAACCGCTGGTGTGCAGGCTGTTGTTTGCCAAGAAACTTGCTGAGCTGGAGAGCTGCGAGAATTTATACCTGCTGGCTCACGGAGCACCCTGAGAGTCAGACTCAGGCATTCCTGTCACGTCAGTAGGGAGAAAACCCAGAAAGAGCTAAACCGAGCTCTGCAGAATAAAGAGGCAGTGTCTTGGGATTTAAAAACCTTTTTGGAGATGACAGACAAAAGGGATCTCTGTTGGTTCAGGAGTCCCAGCTGCAGCTGCCGTGTGAGGAGGCGCTTGCAGGGCCGGCTGTGTTGTGTGTGTCTGCGGCAGTGCCCAGCCAGGCAACACTGGAGATGGCCACTTGTGTTAGAGCCCACTCAGATCTTCACAGCCCACGCTGGAGACGGCCACTTGTGTTAGAGCCCACTCGGGTCTCCGCAGCGCACGCTGGAGACGGCCACTTGCGTTAGAACCCACTCGGGTCTCCGCAGCCCACGCTGGAGACGGCCACTTGCGTTAGAGCCCACTCGGGTCTCCGCAGCCCACGCTGGAGACGGCCACTTGCGTTAGAGCCCACTCGGGTCTCCGCAGCGCACGCTGGAGACGGCCGCTTGCGTTAGAGCCCACTCGGGTCTCCGCAGCCCACGCTGGAGACGGCCGCTTGCGTTAGAGCCCACTCGGGTCTCCGCAGCCCACGCTGGAGACGGCCGCTTGCGTTAGAGCCCACTCGGGTCTCCGCAGCCCACGCTGGAGACGGCCGCTTGCGTTAGAGCCCACTCGGGTCTCCGCAGCCCACGCTGGAGACGGCCGCTTGCGTTAGAGCCCACTCGGGTCTCCGCAGCCCACGCTGGAGACGGCCGCTTGCGTTAGAGCCCACTCGGGTCTCCGCAGCCCACGCTGGAGACGGCCGCTTGCGTTAGAGCCCACTCGGGTCTCCGCAGCCCACGCTGGAGACGGCCGCTTGCGTTAGAGCCCACTCGGGTCTCCGCAGCCCACGCTGGAGACGGCCGCTTGCGTTAGAGCCCACTCGGGTCTCCGCAGCCCACGCTGGAGACGGCCGCTTGCGTTAGAGCCCACTCGGGTCTCCGCAGCCCACGCTGGAGACGGCCGCTTGCGTTAGAGCCCACTCGGGTCTCCGCAGCCCACGCTGGAGACGGCCGCTTGCGTTAGAGCCCACTCGGGTCTCCGCAGCCCACGCTGGAGACGGCCGCTTGCGTTAGAGCCCACTCGGGTCTCCGCAGCCCACGCTGGAGACGGCCGCTTGCGTTAGAGCCCACTCGGGTCTCCGCAGCCCACGCTGGAGACGGCCGCTTGCGTTAGAGCCCACTCGGGTCTCCGCAGCCCACGCTGGAGACGGCCGCTTGCGTTAGAGCCCACTCGGGTCTCCGCAGCCCACGCTGGAGACGGCCGCTTGCGTTAGAGCCCACTCGGGTCTCCGCAGCCCACGCTGGAGACGGCCGCTTGCGTTAGAGCCCACTCGGGTCTCCGCAGCCCACGCTGGAGACGGCCACTTGTGTTAGAACCCACTCAGGTCTCCACAGCCGACACAGCTTACATGGCTCTGTTTCATGGAATGATTGACCTGGAACGCCAAGCTGTCCCAGCTCTTAGTTCCAGATGCTTCCAAGTGCTTCTGGACTGAGAGGGTTGTCTTACTGGTTAGTCCTCTATATTATTGGATATGTCGTGTGTGTGTGTGTGTGTGTATTTTAAGATTTATTTATTTATTTGAAAGGCAGAGGCAGAGAGAGAGGTCTTCCATCCACTGGTTCACTCCCCAGATTGCCACAACGGCCAGAGCCGAGCTGATCCGAAGCCAGGAGCCAGGAGCTTCTTCTGGGTCTCCCAAGGGGGTGCAGGGGCCCAAGAACTTGGGTCATCTGTTTCCCAGGCCATAGCAGAGAGCTGGATCAGAAGTGGAGCAGCCAGGACTCAAACCGGCGCCCATATGGGATGCTGGCACCGCAGGCAGTGGTTTTACCCATTAAGCCACAGCGCCGGCCCCGTGGTTCTTAAAACTACTGTGAAATCCAGGTTTGCAGGAAATTCTGATTGCCTGTCTGTGACTGATGTTGTTTTCTGCTCCCCAAGGCCATGCTCAGCTGAAGTGGTATCGGAAAGTCCACTAAGGGTCTGAGTGCTGCTCAGACGGGTTCTCTGGTGGTGGCTGGTCTGAGCCTCTCTGGCAGTCCCACCGCTGGGACTCCTGGAGACACCTGTGTGTCTGTGCTGCTCAAGGAGAACCGGAAGGGAGGCCTTGGGTGGAGCAGGCGCAGTGCTGCTGCATGGGCCCGTGGCATTTTTCTGACTCCTGCCATTTCTTTCACTTCTTCAGGCTTGTGCTTCCGCACGTGGGAGAGCCGCCTGCACGCACTTCCTCGCCCCATCCGGTGCCAGTGTCCTCGACCTTGCTGCTCTAGTGTGTCTGCGATCCTGACTTCCATGGTGGTGCTGAGGCTACGATTGCCTGGCTCCCCATGTTCGTGTCTGCGCTGCTGGTGGGGTGGCTGAGGTCCTAGGCCACGGCAGAATCGTAGAGCGCCGTCCTGTAGGCACAGTGAGGGAGAAAGCAGTTGGGTCCTGGAAGAATATCTTCCATCAAACAGCAGTGTTTTAGAGCTGTAACTTACACTAAAGTGCACCCTTCTGAGTGTGTGAGGGGGAATGAGCAGCGTGTGTGGTCAGCACCTACAGAGAAGACACAGGACAGACTCAGGCCCCTCGGGGTCCCCCGTCCCTTCTGGCTCACCCCGCCTGCCCAGCATCTGCCACCCAGCGATCTGTGTTCTGTTCCTGTGTTTTGCCTTTTCCAGACCATTGCAGTGCACAGCCCCCGGCGTCTGGCTTCTGTCCCCTCCCGTAATGCAGCTGGGGTGCCCTGTGCCCCTTTCTGCTGCTGCACGGTGTCCTATTGCAGGGACTTCTGGGAGCTCGGTTGCGCCTTTTGTCCAGTGCTGTGAAGAAGGAGGTCCGAGCTGCTTTCTGCATGAACAGCGCGTGCAGGTTTTGTGGGCGAGGTTTCCACGACGTCTCATCCTGGGAGTGTTGGCCTGACGCTCCATACGTTTGACTCGGAGCAGCAGCATGCCTTCCCGTGTGGCTGCCCTGTTCTGTGTCCCCACCAGTGATGCGCAGTTTTCTGCACACTGCGCTGTCGTGTGTGAAGGGTGTAGTGCCAGCCCCTGAGGGTCCGGCTTGCGTTTCCTGGTGGCTGGTGGTGTTGGGCATCTTTTCAGGTGCATGTTGGTCACGTGACTCTCTGGTGAAGTGACTTCAAAGCTTTTGCCCATTTTTTTAATGGGTATATTTTCTTACTAAATTGTGAGCTGTTTGCTTTTTAATATTCTAAGTGCAAGTTGTTAATCAGGTATGTAGTTTGTGATTGTTTTCTCTTAGTGTGAGAAAGTGAGAAGGTGCGCAGGGCATTTCTTCTGTGTTGTGGAATGAGATCGTTGTCAAAAGCACTCCTGCTCCTGAGTTGTGAGCTGAAACAGGATCTCATTTTTAAAGAATAACTAACAACCTAGATGCTTAGACTTGCCTCTCTCAAATCTCAAAGTCATCTAAAAAATACCTTGAGGGAGCCGGCACTGTGGTGTAGTGGGTAAAGCCATCGCCTGCAGTGCCAGCATCCCATATGGGCGCTGGTTTGAGTCCTGGCTGCTCCATTTCTGATCCAGCTCTCTGCTATGGCCTGGAAAGCGATAGAGGATGGCCCAAGGGCTTGGGCCTCTAAACCCATGTGGGAGACCTAGAGGAAGCTCCTGGCTCCTGGCTTCGGATCAGCGCAGCTCCGGCCGTTGTGGCCATTTGGGGAGTGAACCAGCAGATGGAAGACCTCTCTCTCTCTCTCTCTCTCTGCCCCTGCCCCTGCCTCTCTGTAACTTTACCTTTCAAATAAATAAATTAATCTTAAGATAAGCTTTTAAAAAGAAATCTTGGCGTGAACCCATCATGCCAGGAGAAACACCTCACCGTACTTTCACTGATGATAAAATCGGAGCTTTTTCTTTCAAGGGGAGATTTTGGAAAGCCTACACGAGCTACTGTGGTCTCACAGATCCCAGCACTTCAGCTTTTCTGATGAGATTGGGGGTGATGATGAGAATGATTTTGGTTATTGTGTAATGACATTGGCACTTGGAAGATCTGCTCTCAGGAAGCTGATACTGGCCTCCTGACAGTAAAAGGGTGTTATAGAGTCGTCCTTGGGTGAAGGACCCGTTCAACCTAGAAGACACCCCAGCAGATTGTAATGTGTGTGAATTCGAAAACTTCTTTGATGGTTTCAGGTTCCTCGTTGCAACTGAACTGAAGAAACTGGGCTTGTCTTGTGCTGGTATACTATAAAAAAAGAATGTGCACAGTTACCCACAGAGACAAAGTCCTCTTCCTTTACCCCTCTGCATGCGGGTTTGCGGCTGGATTCTTAGGTATTTCAGTCCAGCTGTGTGGCCACCAGTTTCTAAGGAGAGTCACAGACTGTGAAGCATTGCTACTCTCCTCACTAATTTTTTTGTGTTTTGGAAATCTTTTTTATTAAAACATTATGGTTATGTGTAAGTTCTTTTTAATTTAATTGACAAACATTATTATTTTATTTTTAATTAATTGACAGTTAGCTTGAATTTCCAGTACGGTAAAAGGAGTCTGTGTAGCCCACTTCAGTGTGCTTCTGAGGGTGTCTGCGGTAATCCTGGACCAAGGACGCTCCCAGGCTGCCGCGTGGGATTTGGCTCAGGTGTCGCTGGGCGCCAATGGCCGAGGACGCCTGGCCTGGGCTTCAGTTTCTTTACAGAATCCAGCAGCTCTGCATTCTTTACACCAAGCTGTCATTGCAGGCGCCTCCTCAACTCTGCCCTCTGTTACCATAGGTGATACTTAATGGGAAGATGTGTAACTCTTCCCGAAACTGACCAGGTTTGGGATTTAAAAACATCTCAGATTAACATACTTGACCTGTGGAGCCCAAGCTGTGTGAGAGTTTCTCCCTCTACTCCTCCCACCCCCCGCTCCAAGAAAAGAAAGCTGTGGGGGCCTCTCACCCACCGGAGCCACTCGCACCAGATGGAAGGTGTGGGAATCAGCGGCTCCTTAGTTAATTTGGAAGATCACGTCTCAGAGGAAAGTTAATTTTGTCCACTTGATATTATAGCTGTTTAAATGATGGTTTTATGCTGGAATCGGCTGACAACACAACAGTGTACTTAGTTTTGACTGGTGTTTGAGGAGCCTCTGGGCAGGTGGCTGTGACGGGATTCGCGGTAGCTGGTTCACGGAGCACCACTTGTGACATCTCTGCTTCCCCTGCCCCTGCTACAGGGAGGTCCAGAAAGCAGTCAACACTGCCCAGGGCTTGTTTCAGAGATGGACGGAGCTCCTGCAGGACCCCTCCATAGCCACGAGGGAAGAGATCGACTGGACCACCAACGAGCTGAGGAACAACCTGCGCAGCATCGAGTGGGATCTGGAGGACCTGGACGAGACAATCAATATCCTTCTCTGTGGTCTGTGCCCTGGGCGGACGGCAGGTGTCTGCTCATGTTTGTGGGGCGTGGGTGTGACTGTGGACCAGAGTCGCGCTGGTGTTCAGGTCCCGACTCCACCGGGGGAAAGGGCACTACGATACTGGGAATGCAGTGTCAATGCCACAGGTGTGTGGGCTCTTCCTGCACACACCAAGCGGTTCTCCGGAAGATGACGCTGGCTGTCCGTGTTCAGCATCAGATCACACAGAGGGAGGGCTCAGCCCCATGAGACTGCCCCCTTCACTCGCAAGTCTTCCTTAAGTTGATCTGCTGGAGCTCTCAGAGAGCTTGGGGAACACTTTGCCTGCATTTACCCACTTGTTAGAAAGGGTGCAGGACAGCCAGGTGGAAGAGACACGCAGGGTGAGGTGCTTCTGTGCCCTGCCCTGCTGCACTGCCCTGTGGGACTGTGTGCCCAGCTCTCTGAACCCTGTCCTTTCAGGTTGTTATGGGAGCTTCACCAGACAGGCATAAGTGATGACATCATTGGCCATTGGTGACCTGTGATCAGCTCCCAGAGGCCAGGGAGGGGCGGGGCTAGAAATTCCAACTCTACACTCTACAACTCTTCCCTGGACGAGCAGCCTTATCCTGGGGCTGTCTGGAAGCTCTCAGCCTTCAGTCCTCTCATTAGCACAAAAGACTGACGTCCATGGGAGTGTCCCTTCCCTGGGTTTTAGGGGCCGTGTGGCTCTGGGCACAGTGGCCGACCTGTGTCTTCAATACAAAGTGGACATGGAGAGCTTAGATTGATGCTGTGTGCACAGTGAGCACCTAGCTATACAGACACTGGAATACACAGACCACTGTTGGTGATACTTAGGGGTCGAGAGAGGCTTCTGTAGCCTGTCTTGTGTAGTCGTGACAGCAGTGTCACTGAATGCTGAATTTAGGGAATGCAGATCTGTTTTGCTAATCCGTGTGTGGATGTGCAGCTGATCTGACTGACAGAGCTGTGAAAGCTGAATTATAAATGGCCTTTTTTTTCCAACTGGAAATTCCGTTTATCCAGAACTTTAGATGGGAGATAAGCCAGCTGGGTGCTCTCGGATCCGATTTGTCTCCTTTTGTCAGGACCACTCCGTGTGAGCACAGGTTCACGGGCAGCTGCTGTGTGCAGTGTGTGATGCAGTGACCTTGGGTGCCTGTTACATGGCTGAGTGTGCTCCTGAAAAGTAGTGATGCAGTGCATGAGGAAGTGAGACAGGGTTGGGGAAGATAAAGAAGTTAGGAGGAAGGGGGCAGGAGTTCCAGTGATAGCTCCCTGTTCATTCCGCAGGTGCCGGGTGCGGCATCTTGTCTGCTACTGAGATTAGACTAATAAAGCAGTGAATTCGAGGTGAGGGGGGACGGATATTAACTACTAATAGCAAGAAATGCAGAGAACCAGAGTGATGGAGTAGGACCAGGCCAGGGGCGAAGGGCAGGGCTGCTCTGGAGAGGCCTAGAGCTTTTGAGGCTGGGGAGTTGGGTTGACATCTTGGTTTGGAATGGCAGTTGAAACATGCTTCAAAGGCTGTTGTGGGAAAAGTGAGAAGTCCAAAAAGGACGGGTAGAAGTGTCGGCCAGCATCAGGAGAGCCCGTCTGCGGAAGGGCGGCCTCGGGCTGTGCCGCGTCCAGGCATAGGCTGCTTCTCCGTGGCATCACCTCTGGGGCAGAGGAGGTTTGACCACACCTGTCTCGAGAACATTAGACCACAGTTAGCTTGCATGGGAGAGGTTCTGGGGTTTAGCGGGATGCTGTCCGACAGGCTTTGCAGAGGAAATTTCTTTGCCTTGACTTTTTGACCTACGCATAGTTGAAGCAAATCCTAGAAAATTCAACCTTGATGCTACTGAACTGAGTGTAAGAAAAGCCTTCATCACAAGCACTCGGCAAGTTGTCAGGGTAAGAAGTACAACCCTGCCGCGTCCCCTTGTGAGCTGGGAGCAATCTTCCCCCATGCAGTTCCTCTGGGTGAACGAGAAGATCCTTATTTTTTGTATGCTGGGCTCATTTCTTAGTGCAAGCAGCAAGGCAGCAAAATACCAGCTCCGGCGGCTACTGAGTGTTGCCCTGCTTGTCCCTGGCCCTGGCTCCCCCGGAGCAGCTGTCTGGCTGCCTTGTTTCTTAGTGCCCTGTTTCTGGACAAAAGGAGGAATTACCACTGTAGAAGCTGTGCCTTTCCTTAACTGATTTGGGAATCGCTTTGCGTTTTGAAGGCTTTGCTGGGTGTGGGTGCAGCCTCCTCAGCCCGTGCTGTTGACATTTCACGTGCAACCCTGTGGCAGCCCGTAGAGGACTGCCCAGATAAGCATCTATCGGAGTACAAAAAATGGTGCCAGTGAGCAGATCTGTAGTCCCCAGATGTTCACAGTGTGCATTATTTAGAAATCTAAGAGCACGTATCTCGTAAGTAACTTCTGTGTCTCTCAGATGTGCTCTGTATTTTGAAACTGTGCGGCTGAGCTCTGAGATTAGCATAACTAGGTGGAAAGGCGCCAGCTGCCTAACACACGAACTAGAAAGCAGCTTCCTCGAATGAGAGCCTCGGCTGGTGTTTGCCAAAGGCTTTATTTTTAAAATTTAATGTATTTTTATTTGAGAGAGACAGAGACAGGCAGACCAAGAGAGGTCTCCCACCTGCTGGTCCACTCCCCAGATGCTGCAACACCTGGGGCTGGGCCAGGCCGGAGCCAGGAGCCCAGAACTCAGTCCTGGTCTCCCATGTGGGTGATGGGACACGGGTATTGGGGCTGTCCCTGAAGCTGACCAGTGCACACCACAGGAAGCTGGCACTGGGAGCAGCGCCCCTTCTCGAACCCAGGCACTGTGGGATGGGACGCAGTCTCCCCGAGAGGCATCTTCACTGGTGCACCCTACCTTGCCCTGCCAGAGTTTCCATCAGGTGATCTCCTTCTGAAGCTGTTTCAAATTCGGATTATCACTGAACTTCATACAGTCTTGTTCTGTCGGTAGCTGCCTGTCTAAACAACCAACCTCAGGTTGCACTGGTGCAGAGTTGAATGTTGGCTTTGAGCCCGTCCAAAATGCTGCTCTTATAGGAAGCTCCCCCAGCTATTTTTGTATAAATATTGTTGACTTTTTTCCTTTTTTGTAATAGGTTTTTAAGGACTCTAAATATTTAAGTGGTGCCTTGCAGTACAGTGTCTAGATTTGCAGTGGTGCTTATGGATGATGCAAAGTGAAACTCAGGAGTCAGTGTGTTGGTTGGTATAATTGGAAGTGAAATCAAAATTCTTTTTTGTTTTATTTGAAAGGAAGATATACAGAGAGAGGAGGAGAGAGAGATCTTTCATCTGCTGGTTCACTCCCTAAGTGCTGCAATGGCTGGGTCTGGGCCAGCCCAAAGCCAGGAGCAGCTTCTGGGTCTCCCATGTGGGTGCAGGGACCCAAGAACTTACACCATCTTCTGCTGCTTTCCCAGGCCATAGACAAGAGCTGGATTGGAAGTGGAGCAGCCAGGACTCGAACCTGTGCCTATAAGGGACACTGGTGCTGCAGATGGTGACTTAACCTTCTGTGCCACAGCGCTGGCCTCAAAGTACACTTTGTAATAGCTGAAAAGCTTTGCAAAGTATGTTCTTAGAAAGAAGTGTTACAAATATCTTTCTGGGGTTCAGATGTGAGCCATACTCAGCTGGTGATGTAACTGAATTTTTAGTCATTCTTGTTATAATTTGTCACTGTTTGGGGAAGCTGTTAGTATTTGCCAGTGGTGGACTAGCCCTAACCAAGCTAGTTAATCTTAATAAAAGCTCATTGAAAGCCTTATAAAACAGAAGGATGGTGCTGGCGCTGTGGTGTAGTGGGTAAAGCCACCACCTGCAGTGCTGGCATCCCATATAGGCTTTGGTTCAAGTCCCAGCTGCTCCACTTCTGATCCAGCTCTCTGCAATGGCCTGGAAAAGCAGTAGAAGATGGCCCAAGTACTTGGGCCCCTGCACCTGCGTGGGAGACCCAGAAGAAGCTCCTGACTCCTGGCTTCAGATCGACACAGTTCCGACCCTTGCGGCCAACTGGAGAGTGAACCAGTGGATGGAGGACCTCTCCCTCCCCCTCCTCCCCTCTCCCTCTCCTCCTCCCCCCCTCCTCCCCCTCCCCCTCCCCCTCCCCCTCCCCCTTCCCCTTCCCCCTCCCTCCTCCCTCTCTCTCCCTCTCTCCCTCCCCATCTGCCTCTCTGTGGCTCTGCCTTTCAAATAAATAAATAAATCTTAAAAAAAAAATAAAGAGTAGGAAATTGTAATGATACTAACCTGACAACAGATTAAAATAAGTCCCACTGTGTTTTACTTCACTATTACCACATTCAAGTAGAAAGTCACGTACAGGATATCTGCGTTCTGGGTTCAGGAAGCTGGCAGACGGGACCTTGTTGAGGTGAGGAGTTTGTGCATCAGAGTTGATGTAGTCCTGTGTTACCATAAGCGGCTGCCTCAACTTCGTGTGCCCCAGAATTGCGAGTTACCCTGGTGTCAGAGGAGCAGCCTGGGCCCGTCACCCCTTCTCGCAGGCGGAGAGAGAGACAGCAGTGTTTTCTGGCTGAGAAGCTCTTTGCTCTGTTGTCCTGGGTGCCCTTCTTCAGCCTGTGTGCTGTGCGTTGCCCTCGACCTTTGATGTGTGCAGCTCTTAACGTTGTGCTCAAGTTCTTTCCTAGAACAGCAGAGACTCCAGTGTTTGTGTAAAACTCTTGATAATTTTGGGGTTCCACATCTGGACGTCTATGAGATTCACAATGAAGTTGTGACTGTAGGAGCGTCCCAGCAGTGGGTGCTGTGGGAACGTCCCAGCAGTGGGTGCTATGGGAGGGTCCCAGCAGTGGGTGTGCTGTGGGAGTGTCCCAGCAGTGGGTGTTGTGGGAGGGTCCCAGCAGTGGGTGCTGTGGGAGCGTCCCAGCAGTGGGTGTGCTGTGGGAGGGTCCCAGCAGTGGGTGTTGTGGGAGGGTCCCAGTAGTGGGTGTGCTGTGGGAGCGTCCCAGCAGTGGGTGTACTGTGGGAGCGTCCCAGGAGTGGGTGTTGTGGGAGGGTCCCAGCAGTGGGTGTTGTGGGAGGATCCCAGCAGTGGGTGTTGTGGGAACGTCCCAGCAGTGGGTGTTGTGGGAGGGTCCCAGCAGTGGGTGTTGTGGGAGGGTCCCAGCAGTGGGTGTTGTGGGAGGGTCCCAGCAGTGGGTGTGTTGTGGGAGGGTCCCAGCAGTGGGTGTGCTGTGGGAGGGTCCCAGCAGTGGGTGCTGTGGGAGGGTCCCAGCAGTGGGTGCTGTGGGAACGTCCCAGCAGTGGGTGCTGTGGGAGGGTCCCAGCAGTGGGTGTGCTGTGGGAGTGTCCCAGCAGTGGGTGTTGTGGGAGGGTCCCAGCAGTGGGTGTTGTGGGAGGGTCCCAGCAGTGGGTGTGCTGTGGGAGGGTCCCAGCAGTGGGTGTGCTGTGGGAGCGTCCCAGCAGTGGGTGTGCTGTGGGAGCGTCCCAGGAGTGGGTGTTGTGGGAGGGTCCCAGCAGTGGGTGTGCTGTGGGAGGGTCCCAGCAGTGGGTGTTGTGGGAGGGTCCCAGCAGTGGGTGTGCTGTAGGAGCATCCCAGCAGTGGGTGTTGTGGGAGCGTCCCAGCAGTGGGTGTGTTGTGGGAGCGTCCCAGCAGTGGGTGTGCTGTGGGAGCGTCCCAGCAGTGGGTGTGCTGTGGGAGGGTCCCAGCAGTGGGTGTGCTGTGGGAGGGTCCCAGCAGTGGGTGTGCTGTGGGAGCGTCCCAGCAGTGGGTGTACTGTGGGAGCGTCCCAGGAGTGGGTGTGCTGTGGGAGGGTCCCAGCAGTGGGTGTTGTGGGAGGGTCCCAGCAGTGGGTGCTGTGGGAGTGTCCCAGCAGTGGGTGTGTTGTGGGAGCGTCCCAGCAGTGGGTGTGCTGTGGGAGGGTCCCAGCAGTGGGTGTTGTGGGAGGGTCCCAGCAGTGGGTGTGCTGTGGGAAGGTCCCAGCAGTGGGTGTTGTGGGAGCGTCCCAGCAGTGGGTGCTGTGGGAGCGTCCCAGCAGTGGGTGTGCTGTAGGAGCATCCCAGCAGTGGGTGTTGTGGGAGGGTCCCAGCAGTGGGTGTGTTGTGGGAGCGTCCCAGCAGTGGGTGTGCTGTGGGAGCGTCCCAGCAGTGGGTGTGCTGTGGGAGCGTCCCAGCAGTGGGTGTTGTGGGAGGGTCCCAGCAGTGGGTGTTGTGGGAACGTCCCAGCAGTGGGTGTTGTGGGAGGGTCCCAGCAGTGGGTGTGCTGTGGGAGTGTCCCAGCAGTGGGTGCTGTGGGAGGGTCCCAGCAGTGGGTGTTGTGGGAGGGTCCCAGCAGTGGGTGCTGTGGGAGTGTCCCAGCAGTGGGTGTGTTGTGGGAGCGTCCCAGCAGTGGGTGTGCTGTGGGAGCGTCCCAGCAGTGGGTGTTGTGGGAGGGTCCCAGCAGTGGGTGTGCTGTGGGAGGGTCCCAGCAGTGGGTGTTGTGGGAGCGTTCCAGCAGTGGGTGTGCTGTGGGAGGGTACCAGCAGTGGGTGTTGTGGGAGCGTCCCAGGAGTGGGTGTGCTGTGGGAGCGTCCCAGCAGTGGGTGTGCTGTGGGAGCGTCCCAGCAGTGGGTGTGCTGTGGGAGCGTCCCAGCAGTGGGTGTTGTGGGAGCGTCCCAGCAGTGGGTGTGTTGTGGGAACGTCCCAGCAGTGGGTGCTGTGGGAGTGTCCCAGCAGTGGGTGTGCTGTAGGAGCATCCCAGCAGTGGGTGTTGTGGGATGGTCCCAGCAGTGGGTGTGTTGTGGGAGGGTCCCAGGAGTGGGTGTTGTGGGAGGGTCCCAGCAGTGGGTGTTGTGGGAGGGTCCCAGCAGTGGGTGTTGTGGGAATGTCCCAGCAGTGGGTGTTGTGGGAGGGTCCCAGCAGTGGGTGTGCTGTGGGAGTGTCCCAGCAGTGGGTGTGCTGTGGGAATGTCCCAGCAGTGGGTGTTGTGGGAGCGTCCCAGCAGTGGGTGTTGTGGGAGGGTCCCAGCAGTGGGTGTGCTGTGGGAGCGTCCCAGCAGTGGGTGTGCTGTGGGAGCATCCCAGCAGTGGGTGTTGTGGGAGCGTCCCAGGAGTGGGTGTGTTGTGGGAGGGTCCCAGGAGTGGGTGTTGTGGGAACGTCCCAGCAGTGGGTGTGCTGTGGGAGGGTCCCAGGAGTGGGTGTTGTGGGAACGTCCCAGCAGTGGGTGTTGTGGGAGGGTCCCAGCAGTGGGTGCTGTGGGAGGGTCCCAGCAGTGGGTGTTGTGGGAGGGTCCCAGCAGTGGGTGTTGTGGGAGCGTCCCAGCAGTGGGTGTGCTGTGGGAGCGTCCCAGCAGTGGGTGTGCTGTGGGAGCGTCCCAGCAGTGGGTGCTGTGGGAGTGTCCCAGCAGTGGGTGTGCTGTGGGAGCATCCCAGCAGTGGGTGCTGTGGGAGTGTCCCAGCAGTGGGTGTGCTGTGGGAGCATCCCAGCAGTGGGTGCTGTGGGAACGTCCCAGCAGTGGGTGCTGTGGGAGGGTCCCAGCAGTGGGTGTTGTGGGAGCGTCCCAGCAGTGGGTGTGCTGTGGGAGCGTCCCAGCAGTGGGTGTGCTGTGGGAGCGTCCCAGCAGTGGGTGTGCTGTGGGAGCGTCCCAGCAGTGGGTGTGCTGTGGGAGCGTCCCAGCAGTGGGTGTGCTGTGGGAGCGTCCCAGCAGTGGGTGTGTTGTGGGAGCGTCCCAGCAGTGGGTGTGCTGTGGGAGCATCCCAGCAGTGGGTGCTGTGGGAGTGTCCCAGCAGTGGGTGTTGTGGGAGGGTCCCAGCAGTGGGTGTGCTGCGGGAGTTTCCCAGCATGGCTGTGCCTCCTGCTTCCTGCGGGTGTGGACTCAGAATGCCTGGGTCAGTGCCTTGCTCTGAGGATTTGGGGAATGATCCCGTAGATGGGAGTTTGCTTTCTCTTCCTGTGGGTCTGTCTCTCTCGATCTCTCTGCCTTTCTAATTAAAAAAAGAAAGAATTAGAAAAGAACTAAGTGTGGGAAGCAGGGCCCGGCTCCCACAACATGGCGCTGAGGGGGAGTAAGCAAGTTCTACACAGCCGCTTCGGCTGCTTCATCAGTTTGACTAACGAGCTGCAGGGGCTGACCCAACCTCTGATTGGAGGAAAGCGGCATGCTCAGCACAGGCAGCAGAGCACGGATTGGTGGAAGAGGACTATAAAAGGGGACTCAGCTGCACTTACTACTGTCTCCCGGCTGGTGCAGAGTTCGGGGGGTGGTTGGTTGGAGAGTCGGTTGGAGAGTTCGCTGGGGAGCTCGTTATTTCGTTCTTCTTTCCCTGTTCTTGCGTTGCTGTAGAAGAAACCTACAGCAAGGGAAAAACAGCGTCCGGCCCGGTGCTGCTCCGACAACTAAGAGTTTAAACAGTAGATTCAGAAACAGTTTTTTTCAACATTTAAAAAATTTTGTAATTGCATTTAAGGTTTAGTCTATGAGAATGGAATTAGTGCTGTCCCTGAGTTGCACTGGCCTGTGCAGGGCTCACAGGACAACCCATGGGGCCGTGGTGTTTGCTGTGTGAGTTCTCACTGGCTGCTGTTAGCCAAGCTTTTGTGCCATCTCAGTCCCCATGGCGACCCCCGTGTACAGAAGAAAGGACACTTCCACACGTGGAGTAATTTTCCCAATCTTGCATATCTTCTGAAAGGCACGGCCAAGTCTTTTTTTTTTTTTTTTTTTTTGAGAATGGGAAATGGGATTTCCATCCTGTTTCTTTGTTTCTTTCTTTTTTCTTCTTTTTTTTTTTTTTAAAGATTTTATTTATTTGAGAGTTAGAGTTACAGACAGTGAGAGGTAGAGACAGAGAGAAAGGTCTTCCATCTGCTGGTTCACTCCCCAAATGGCCACAATGGCCAGAGTTGTGCCGATCCGAAGCCAGGAGCCAGGAGCTTCTTCCCAGTCTCCTACACAGGTGCAGGGGCCCAAGTACTTGGGCCATCTTCTACTGCTTTCCCAGGCCACAGCAGAGAGCTGGATCAGAAGTGGAGCAGCTTGTACTAGAACCAGCACCCATATTGGATGCTGGCCCGCATGTGGAGGATTAACCTACTGCGTCAGGCCCCGTAATTAAGTCTTTTTTTTTTTTTATTTTTTATTTTTTATTTTTTTTATTTTTGACAGGCAGAGTGGACAGTGAGAGAGAGAGACAGAGAGAGAAAGGTCTTCCTTTTGCCGTTGGATCACCCTCCAATGGCCGCCGCTGCAGCCGGCGCACCGCGCTGATCCGATGGCAGGAGCCAGGATCCAGGTGCTTTTCCTGGTCTCCCATGGGGTGCAGGGCCCAAGCACCTGGGCCATCCTCCACTGCACTCCCTGGCCATAGCAGAGAGCTGGCCTGGAAGAAGGGCAACCGGGACAGAATCCGGCGCCCCGACCGGGACTAGAACCCGGTGTGCCAGCGCCGCAAGGTGGAGGATTAGCCTATTGAGCCACGGCGCCGGCCTTGTAATTAAGTCTTGAACCAAGATCTTTAAAAAGAAAAAAAAATTCTATTCAAATACTACTCCAAATCATTGACTTTCATTAATTTTTTGTTGTTGTTATTTGAAAGGCAGAGAGAGGGGATGAGAGAGAGCTCCCATCCTCTGGCTTACTCCCCAGTGCCCACTACGGCCAGATCTGGGCCAAGCCAAAGCCAGCAGCCTGGCACTCAATCCAGGTCTCTCTTGGGGGTAGCTGGGACCCAGCTCCTTGAACGATGATCTGCTGCCTCCCAGGGTGCACATTCTAGCAGGAAGCTGGAATCAGAGGCAGAGCTGGGACAAACCCCGGCACCTTGACATGGGACGCAGGCGTCCTAGCCAGCACTGCGCCGAAGACCTGGGTTATCTGACAGGCGTTACGATTTATTTAATCATTGTCCTACCAGGAGATATTTTGGTTACTTTTACTTTTTGATCATTCCAGGGACTGTCGGCACAGCCTAGATACTGGTGTGATTACAAAGAGTTCAGTGAGAACACACATCTTAAATACTGGTTATTGTTTTCACAGTGTCCTGAGAAAAGACCTCATCAGTTAGTTTCTGGTGCATCTCTGAGTACCTTCACTGCCACACCGAGTGCTCACTGTCGCTCACGTTTCTGGTCTGAGCGGGAAAGTGTCTGTTGGCTGCACTTCTCTGATTATCAGTGAGCTGCCAGTGTTTCGTCGTTGGTGCTTAGTGTGTGGTGAATTGTCTGGCTTCGTCATACGCACCTGTGCCAGTCACCTGTTTAGATATGCCAGCGGCTGGCGCCTTGGCTCACTAGGCTAATCCTCCGCCTTGTGGCGCCGGCACACCGGGTTCTAGTCCTGGTCGGGGCGCTGGATTCTGTCCCGGTTGCCCCTCTTCCAGGCCAGCTCTCTGCTGTGGCCAGGGAGTGCAGTGAAGGATGGCCCAAGTGCTTGGGCCCTGCACCCCATGGGAGACCAGGAGAAGCACCTGGCTCCTGCCATCGGATCAGCGTGGTGCGCCGGCTGCAGTGCGCCAGCCGCGGTGACCATTGGAGGGTGAACCAACGGCAAAGAAGACCTTTCTCTCTGTCTCTCTCACTGTCCACTCTGCCTGTCAATTAAAAAAAAAAATATGCCAGCATCTCTCTTCGTGTCGGTAATAACGCTGGGATCGTACACCTTTGCATGTCTGTTTTAGTGTTTGTTTTCTACTGTTCCCTTGAAATAAAGGCCTATCAGTGGAATAACTGGGTCCAGACAGTGAAAGTCTTGCGGCATGTACTATGGGAATTTATTTTCAAAGGCTTGGTTCAGTTTGCCACCCACTGGTATGAAACAGCAGCAGCGCAGAGAAAGGCGCTGGCCGTGGCGTGCGGCTCGGTGACCCCGCAGGCGCTGCCAGCACTGGAGCCCCTTGCTCTCCCTCAGGTTGCAGCCTGCACCCTCGCTAACCCTAACCCTGACTGCCGAGAGACACGTTCTCTAGAGGCCAGAACGTCGATACGGGTACTCTGCAGGTAGTGGCCTTCAAAAGGAGAACACTGAGCAGTGCGTCCTGTGTGCCTTAGGAAGCGCGGCTCCCCGGGGCCTGGCTCAGGCACTGCCGTGCACGGTATCGCGGGTGACAGCGGCGTCGTTTTAACCTTGGTGGTCAGGAAGGCTCCTGCAGCCTAGAGAGCAGCCGCACACGGCATCACCAGAGCCTCTTGGCGCACCGCAGGGCGTGCGTTTGCCCCCAGGGGCCTGGCTTGTGTCACTCGCTGCTAGGTCTGGCGCCTCTGCTCAGCAGGTGCATGTGTGCCTCCCGTGAGAACCCGAGGTGGCCGGCACTCAGCTGCCACAGTAGCAAGCATGAAGGCCCTGACGCTGTCTGCCCCACACTGTCATGGTCAGGGTCTTAGAAGCAGCTTCTGAAAGTCTGAATTCCTTAGTGTTGGGCTGTGTAAGTTGGTCTGTGGCCAACAGGAAATCCTGAGGTATTTCGACAGGCCTCTCCCTTCAGTCGTGTTGTAGCCGCATTGTACTTGGGTATGTTGGGTTGTGGGTAATACAGCGCTACCTTCACCTTGCGTAGTGGACCCATCCTTCCTCTTTCCATACAAGGTGGTTCGGTGCGCTCTGGAAATCCCTTCTGCTGTTGGCAGTAGTCTCAGTGCAGGAATCCGATGCGGGAGCAGGGTCAGGGTGGCTGGTGGGGAATGTGCTCTGCACGGGGTGCCTGGCTGCACCGTGTGTGGTGCGGACAGCCTGGGCCTGGGCACAGCGTCTGCACCATCCTGAGAGCCTACTGGGGTCTCCGCAGCCTGAAGGCAGACCTTGCGAGAATGCAGGGGTGCCGTGTGAGTGCTCGGCCGCCTTAAAGGCTGATCCTTCTCTCTGCCTCCTCTCAGAAGGTTTTTTGCTTTAAGAGACAAAAGTAGACCATGTGTGTTTGGGTAGCCCGTGGGATGGTAGTCCCCGTTGTCTAAGGTGTTTCCGCTTGTTCTGTCGTAGGACATGAAGGATCAGATGTCGGCTTCTTCTGTGCAGGCGTTGGCTGAAAGAAGGAACAGACAGGTGAGGGAACAGCGGGCACACGTCCGTCAGCACACACACCGACACTGGGCTCCACAGTGCTGACCGCAGGCCCGTGTGGGCTGGAGGAACGGGCTCTGCGGTCACGGTGGGTTCTGCCCAGGCGGCACTTACCTGACGGGGGCAGGGATTGGACAGCTGAGGATTTAAATTGCAGTAAAGACATTGGAGAAACCTTCAGTGTGTGTGAAATTCACTGTCTCTTCATTTTAAGTATTTTTTTTAAGTTACACACTTGAGTGTTTGTTAGTAATTCCTTTTTAATTATTAAACTAGTCCTTTGAAAAAACATATATTCAAGTTTATACTTGAATTTAGACTGTGATTTGATTTAGATACATTTTGTGGGGTAGAATTTGTTTTTGCTTGTCGTGAAACTATTAAGTGATTTTTGTTCAGAGATGGTTTTCATGAATTCTTTGGATAACTGTTGCAAAGAATAAGAAAAACTATATGAAAAGTATTATTGTCTTCAAATGACTTCGCTTAACTTCATGCTATCCTAATTCTAGAAAGCTACTAAGAGTTCATTTAGTAGCCACTTAACTTGAGAAGTCAGCTCACTAGTTTTATAACTAACAGTCACTAGGTTTTTTTTTTTTTTTTAAGATTGATTTATTTATTTGAAAGGCAGAGTTACAGAGTGAGAAGGAGAGACATAGAGAAAGATCTTCCATCTACTGGTTCACTCCCCAAATGGCCACAACAACTTCATCCAGGTCTCCCACACGGGTTCCGGGGCCCAAGCACTTGGGCCATCTTCCAGTGCTTTCCCAGGCCATAGCAGAGAGCTGGGTTGGAAGTGGAGCAGCCGGGACTCAAACTGGCACCCACATGGCATGCTGGCATCACAGGCGGCGGCTTAATCATACCAGTGGCCCCCAGGAACCAAGGGTTTTTAAGATAAAAGCTTGCTTTACACCTGTGGATGTTTATTGAGCCACTTAATTTGGAAACAAGTGTTGTAAAAGCTTGAAGAAGGGAAGAATTCTACAAATGTCACCTAAGTTCATTTTCCAGTTTCCTTTCCCTGAACTTCATTGTCCAAGTCTTTGCTGTTCTCCTTACCTATCTCCCTTGCTCTCCTTCTGAACAGTGCAGCTAGGAAAAGCCGCTAGCTAGGCCAAGCCCGTTCCACCCGGCTCCCACTCTTGCAAGGAGCTGTGGACGGCCACAGCTGTCTGGGTCTGGAGTTAGAGTTCCATTTGCACTTGAGCTTGTAAGTGCCTGTGGTCATTTGCAGTGAGGTCGAGACACTCTTCTCTGAATGCGAGGGCCTGTTCTCTAGGTAGCAGAGCTGAGCCCACAGACACAAAGAGCTGCTTGTATATTGTGTCCCTCCCAAGTGTGCTTTAGGCCATGAGGGAAGTGTTGCAGTCTCATTTCCAGGGAGTAGCAGGGCCAGCCTCGCTCTGGTGCCCACGCAGGCATCACTGTGCAGACCTTTCTCTGACTCCTGCTGTCAGCTGATGAACATGGAGCAAGCTGCTTCAGAGTAAAGTGTATGTGAGTGTTCATTCAGAGGCAGACAGACAGAGACAGAGCTGCTACCCACTGGGTCACTTCCCAGACACCCACAGCAGCAGGGCCCGGCCAAGCCAGTAGCTGAGAGCTCAGTTCAGTTTCCTCCACGGGTCTGCCGCCTCCTGCTGCCTCCTGTGGCCTGCACTGGCAGGAAGCTGGCGTAGGAGCCAGGGCAGGTGTGGGGCGGGGCATCTTAATAGGGTGATGTCCTCACAGGTCCCATCCACATAGACCATGGGAGACTTGGAAAAAAGTAGCTGCTGGTGGAGTCCAGCCCTCTGTCCATGGCCTAATGATGCCCATAGCCTTTTTCTTCTCTTCTCTTTTCTTTTTTATTTTCTTTCTTCTTCTTTTTTAAAAATCTTTTATTTATTTGCAAGGCAGAGTTACAGAGAGGGAGGGAGGGAGAGAGAGGGGGAGAGAGAGAGAGAGAGGTCTTCCACCCTCTGGTTTGCGCCACAAATGACTGCAACAGCCAGGGCTGGGCCAGGCTGAAGCCAGAAGCCAGGAGCTTCGTCCTGGCTCCCACGTGGGTACAGGGGCCCAAGCACTTGGGCCATCTTCCAACACTTTCCCAGGCCATAGCAGAGATCTGGATTGGAAGAGGAGCAGCCAGGACTTGAACCGGCACCCACATGGGACAGTGGCACCACAGGCAGAGGCTTAGCCTACTGTGCCATAGCGCCGGCCCCCATAGCCTTTCTCTGAAAAGTTATAAGGCACAGTGACCTGTGTGGAGGTCATCAGAGTCTTGGGGGCAGAATGAGCAGGATCTTTCCCATCTTGGCCGCCTGCGGCCAGATCAGGGCAAAGCCACCCACAAACCCTGGGGTTAATCACATCTAGCTTTGCCTGGACTGGTGCCCTAGGCCGTGGAAAGCTCTCCAGAGAAGAACTTCAGGGGCAGGAATTTTGCCTGGCAGTTCAGAGAGTGCTTGGGCTGCCTGGGCTCAAGTCCTAGCTCTGCTCCGAAGTCCACCTTTCTGCTCATGCACACCCTGGGAGGCAGCAGGTGATGGCCCAAGTACTTGGGTCCCTGCCACCCATGTGGGAGACCCAGGTGGCGTTCTTGCTCCTGGCTTCAGCCTGGCCCAGCCCCAGCTGTTGTGGGTCTTGGGAGAGTGAACCAGCAGATGGAAGATCGCCCTGTCTCTCACTCCATCTCACTGCCTTTCAAATTAAATAAATAAATGAGTAATCTGGTGAAGAGCTAATGACACTGTCTCAGGGACTCATAACCCTTGGAGCTTAGTGCTCTGCTCCTTGCCCAACCACTTGACGGGGTTCCCCTGGGAGCCTGCTGTGGGCCCCTCGGTGGGGAACAGTGCCGAGCTCAAGGACCCCAGGCAGGAGGTTGCTGCCAGCGTGCTGTGGTTCTCGTGCAGGGCAGTGACTGACAGTCAGAAAGGCTGTGGGGATCAGCAGAGACTGCCAGCCGAGCAGGGATTCCTGCCAGGCCCCTGTGTGAAGACGTTCCCAAGCTAACCCATTTCTGGCTACAGACTTCCTCCAGTTCATGCGTGGGAAACTCGACCCTGGCACCTGGGATCTCTTGGCTTTCAGGACCCCTAGTGGAAGTCTCCGGCTTTGGGTCCAGCAGTTGCCTGGGCTGCCAGTCAACCCTTGTGGCCCACCTGCCTGGTGCCATCTGGGCAGCCTGCAGCCTTTGGTGCCAAGCGAGGATTGCTGGATTAAATTTGGCAGTCATTGGTGGATCTTGTGCCCTCTGCACGTGAGGGCAGGGACTCCCCACTCCTTCCCCCAGAACAGAACTTCTCTGGGTCCTACTTTCACGGAGAGGGTTCCCGATCTCTGGAGCCCGTTGGAGTAGAGCCTGTGAGTCCCCGTTGGACCTCAGGCATCCTGGGGGCAGCTGAGGCAGCGTTGCAGGTCCTGTGCATTGCGAGGGGACATTTCGTTGGCGAGGCCCACTGGGTGGACTGGAGGCCATGTTTTAAACAGTGCCACACACACACCACCCTCTGCGGCACCACGCAAACACTTGACCCAGGGAAACCAGATGGTGAGAAATGCGGGACCTCTGTCTGTCACTTGCTCTGTGCTGTCAGCTGTTGGTGACTCCTGACTCCAAGTGTCCCCACTTCCACAGGCACTGCTGGGAGACAGTGGTGGCCAGAGCTGGAGCAGCAGAGCCCCAGATAAATACGGGCGCCTGGACCGAGAGCTGCAGGTGGCCAACTCCCATTTCATCGAGGAGCAGCAGGCACAGCAGCAGGTACTGCAGGGACACAGAGGTTGTGGGGCGGGGGTGCATCTGCTGCTTGTCCCGTGCTCGGCTTTGTCATGTGTGGTGAGTGCATCCACATGGGATTTTTTTTTTTTTTTAACAGATTGATTTGTTTATTTGAAAGTCAGAGTTAACAGAGAAAGAGAGAGAGCGAACTTCCATCCACTGGCGCACTCCACAAATGGTGGCAACAGCCTGGGGCTGGGCCAGGCTGAAACCAGGAGTCTGGAGCTTCTTCGGGGTCTCCCACGTGGGTGCAGGGGCCCAAGGACTTGGGCCATCTGCTGCTGCTTTTCCAGGCTATAGCAGGGAGCTGGATCGGAAGTGGAGCAGCTGGGACTTGAACCAGTGCTAGTGTGGGATGCTGGCACTGCAGGTGGCAGCTCTACCCACTGTTACAGTGCTGGCCCCGGCCCCCACATGGAATTCTAAAACTTTATTCTTTTTTTGCCCTAGAAATCTTCTATTTAAGGTGTACATATTTCATGCGTTTCATATATACAACTTTAGAAACAGTGAATCTTCCCACCATACTCATCTTCCCACACCTCTTCCTCCTCCCTCTCCTATTCCCATTCTTAATTTTTACTAAGCTCTATTTTAAATTAGCTTTATACACATACTGTTAATTCTATACTAAGTAAATAGTTCAGCAAATAGTATGGAAAACTGTTCCTCAACAGTTCAGACAAGAGCTATTCAAAGTCATCCCACCTCAAAGTGTGAATTTCACTTCCACAGAATGCCTTTTGGGTGGTCTGTTATCACAGGTCAGGGAGAACATATGGTATTTGTCCCTTTGGGACTGGCTTATTTCACTAAGTATGATGGTTTCCAGTTTCACCCATTTTCTTCTAAATGACCGAATTTCATTTTTTACTGCTGTGTAGTATTCCATGGTGTACATATCCCATAATTTCTTTATCCAGTCTTCAGTTGATGGGCATTTGGGCTGATTCCATGTCCTGGCTACTGTGAATTGAGCTGCAGTAAACATGGGGGTGCAGATAACTCTTCATATGCTGATTTCATTTCCCTCGGGTAAATTCCCAGGAGTGGGATGGCAGGGGCGTATGGCAGGTCTGTATTCAGGTTTCTGAGGTGTCTCCATACTGTCTTCCACACTGGCTTCCCAGTTTACATTCCCACCAACAGTGGATTAGGGAACCTTTCTCCCCACATCCTCACCAGCATTTGTTGTTTGTTGATTGCTGTATGAAAGCCGTTCTAACTGGGGTGAGCTGAAACCTCATTGTGGTTTTGATTGGCATTTCCCTGATGGCTAGTGATCCTGAGCATCTCTTCATGTGTCTGTTGGCCATTTGGATTTCCTCTTTTGAAAAATGCCTGTTGAAGTCTTTTGCCCATTTCTCCACTGGGTTGTTTGTTTTCTTGTTGCTGAGTTTCTTGATCTCTTTCTATATTCTGGTTATTAATCCTTTATCAGTTGCATAGATTGCAGATAATTTCTCCTGTTCTGTTGTTTGCGTCTTCGCTTTGCTAAATGTTTCTTTTGCAGTGCAGAAGCTTTTCAATTTGATGTAATCCCATTTCTCAATTTTGGCTTTGACTGCCTGTGCTTCTGGGGTCTTTTCCAAGAACTCTTTGCCTATGCCAGTGCCTTGCAGAGTTTCCCCAGTGTTCTCCAAGAATTTGATGTTATCAGGTCATAGATTTAGGTCTTTGATCCATGTTGAGTGGATTTTTGTGTAAGGTGTAAGGTGGGGTCTTGCTTCATACTTCAGCACATGGAAGCCCAGTTTTCCCAGCACCATTTTGAAGAGACTGTCCTTGCTCCAGGGACTGGTTTAGCTCCTTTGTCAAAGGTAAGGTGGTTATAGAAGCGTGGATTGATTTCTGGTGTTTCTGTTCCGTTCCATTGGTCTATCCATGTGTTGTTATACAAGAACCAGCCTGTTTTGATTAAAACTGCCTTGTAGTGTGTCTTGAAATCTGGTATTGTGATGCCTCTGGCTTTGTTTGTGGTATAACTTTGCTTTAGCTCTTCAGGATCTCCTGTGATTCCATATGAATTTCAGCATCATTTTTCTATAGACAAATATATATACT
Organism: Oryctolagus cuniculus; assembly: GCF_051225735.1. Taxonomy (NCBI): domain Eukaryota; kingdom Metazoa; phylum Chordata; class Mammalia; order Lagomorpha; family Leporidae; genus Oryctolagus; species Oryctolagus cuniculus. Next base: position 73,309 of record NC_142879.1, on the reverse strand, counting down.
TCTATGGATATATAGTTTTTCTATAGATGTATTCTCAGATATATCTGAAAAAAAATTTGTTGGTATTTTGATTGTATCACATTCAATCTGTAAATTGCTTTTGGAGGAATGGACATTTTGATGATATTGATTCTTCCAATCCATGAACATGGAATTTTTTTCCATTTTTTTTTATATCTTCATCTGTTTCCTTTAAAGTTTTCTAATTTTCATCATAGAGATGTTAGACATCTTTGGTAAAATTTACTCTAAGGTATTTGATTTTTTGTAGCTATTGTGAATGGGATTGAACTCAGAAGCTCTTTCTCAGCCGTGGCATTGGCTGTGTATACCAAAGCTGTTGATTTTTGTGTATTGATTTTATATCCTGCTACTTTGTCAAACTCTTCTATGAGTTACAATAGTTCTCTTAGTGGAGTCTTTTGGATCCTGTACTTATAGAATCATGACATCTGCAAATAGGGATAGTTTGACTTCCTTCTCTCAGTTTTTATCCCTTTGATTTCTTTTTCTTGCCTAATGGCTCTGGTTAAAACTTCCAGGACTATATTGAATAGCAGTGGTGAGAGTTGGCATCCCTGTCTGGTACCAGATCTCAGTGGGAATGCTTCCAACTTTTTCCCATTCAATAGGATGCTGGCTGTGGGTTTTTCATAAATTGCCTTGATTGTGTTGAAGAATGTTCCTTCTATACCCAATTTGCTTAGAGTTTTCATGACGAAAGTGTGTTGTATTTTATCAAATGCTTTCTCGGCGTCTATTGAGATAATCATATTGTTTTTCTTCTGCAGTCTGTTAATGTGGTGTATCACATTAATTGATGTGCATATGTGGAACCATCCCTGCATACCAGGGATAAATCCTACTTGATCTGGGTGGATGATTTTTCTGATGTGTTGTTATATTCTATTGGCCAGAATTTTATTGAGGATTTTTGTGTCTATGTTCATCAGGGAAATTCTCTTTCTCTGTGCATCTTTTTCAGGTTTAGGAATTAAGGTGATGCTGGCTTCATAGAAAAAATATGGGAGGATTCCCTCTCTTTTGATTGTTCTGAATAGTTTGAGAAGAATTGGAGTGAGTTCTTCTCTAAATGTCTGGTAGAATTCAGCAGTGAATCCGTCTGGTCCTGGGCTTTTCTTTGTTGGGAGGGCCTCTATTACTGATTCAGTTTCCATCTCGGTTAAGGGTCTGTTTAGGTTTTCTGTCTTCATGGTTCAATTTAGGTAGGTTGCGTGTGTCCAGGAATCTCTCCGTTTCTGATAGATTTCCCAGTTTGCTGGCAAACTCCTTGTAGTAATTTCTGGGATTCTTCTATTTCTGTGGTGTCTGTTGTTGCATTCCCTTTTTCATCTCTAGCTATTGATTTGGGTCTTCTCCCTCCTTTTTTTTGGTTAGTTGGGCCAATGGTGTGTCAGTTTTGTTTTGTTTTGTTTTGTTTTTTCAAAAAACCAGCTCTTTATTTCACTGATCTTTTGTGTAGGTTTTTTGGTTTCAATTTTGTTGATTTCTTTTCTAATCTTAATTATGCCTTTTTTCCTACTAGCTTTGGGTTTGGTTTGCTGTTGTTTTTCTAGGTCCTTGAGATGCATTCATAGCTCATTTATTTGCTGCCTTTCTAATTTCTTGATGTAGGCACCAACTGCTATAAACTTTCCTCTTAACACTGCTTTGCTGTATCCCGTAAGTTTTGATGTGTTGTGTTGTCATCTTCATTTGCTTCCAGAAAGTTTTTTATTTCTCTTTTGGTTTCTTCTGTGACCCAGTCTTCATTCAGGAGCGTGTTGTTCAGTCTCAATGTGTTTGCTGTGCTCTAGGGATTCCTGAGTTGCTAATTTCCAGCTTCATTCCATCGTGGTCCGAGAAGATGCATGGTATGTTTTTGATTTTTTGAATTTGCTGAGACTTGCTTTATGGCCTAGCATGTGGTCAATCCTAGAGGAAGTTCCATGCACTGCTGAGAAGAATGTGTGTTCTGCAACTGTGGATGATAAGTTCTATAGGTATCTGTCAGATCCGTTTGGTCTGTAGTGTCGATTGAGTCTGCTGTTTCCTTGTTGATCTTCTGTCTGGTTGATCTGTCCATTGCTGCAAGTGGGGTACTGAAGTCCCCCAGTACTATTGTATTTTAGTCTGTGTGTCCCTTTAGATCCACTAACATTTCTTTTAATTAGCCAGGTGCCCTGTGATTAGGTGCATATGCATTTCTAGTAGTTACATCTTCCTGTTGAATGGATCCCTTAATCATTATATAGTGCCCCGCTTTGTCTCTTTTAACAGTTTCTGTGTTGAAGTCTATTTTGTCTGATAGTAAGATGGCCACACCAGCTCCTTTCTGGTTTCTTTTGGCATGGAATATCTCTGACCTTTCACTTTCAGTCTGTGTGCATCTTTGTTGGAAAGATGTGTTTCTTGCAGGCAGCAAATAGAAAGGTTTTATTTTTTGATCCACTAGGCAGTCTGTGTCTTTTAACTGAGAGTTGAGGCCCTCTTTTTCTCTCTACTTTGGCAGGTCCACTGTTCCCCACAGGGCTCCATGCCAGGCCCACACCAGGCTCTCGAGCTCTTCCCACAGCTTTACCGCCAGCGGCTTGGGCTGCTGCAATCTGGTCTCCGCTCACTCCAGAGCTGGTGCTGAGGATCTGGGCTCCTGGGGTCCTGAGCCTTGTGTGTGCAAACCCTTCCCTGGGTTTGCACACTATGTGAGTCTGTGTGGCTGTTCTGTCCCGGGGTTTGCACACTGTGTGAGTCCGTGTGGCTGTGCCGTCCCTGGGTTTGCACACTGTGTGAGTCTGTGTGTTGTGCCATCCCTGGGTTTCACATTGGGTGAGTCTCCGTGTGGCTGTGCCGTCCCGGGGTTTGCACACTGTGTGAGTCCATGTGGCTGTGCCGTCCCGGGGTTTGCACACTGTGTGAGTCTCTGTGTGGCTGTGTCGTCCCTGGGTTTGTGCACTGTGTGAGTCTGTGTGGCTGTGCCGTCCCTGGGTTTGCACACTGTGTGAGTGTATGTGGCTGTGCCATCCCTGGTTTGCACACTGTGTGAGTCTGTGTGTTGTGCCGTCCCTGGGTTTGCACATTGGGTGAGTCTCTGTGTGGCTGTTCCATCCCGGGGTTTGCACACTGTGTGAGTCCGTGTGGCTGTGCTGTCCCTGGGTTTGCACACTGTGTGAGTCTGTGTGGCTGTGCCGTCCCTGGGTTTGCACACTGTGTGAGTCCGTGTGGCTGTGCTGTCCCTGGGTTTGCACACTGTGTGAGTCTCTGTGTGGCTGTGTCGTCCCTGGGTTTGTACACTGTGTGAGTCCGTGTGGCTGTGCTGTCCCTGGGTTTGCACACTGAGTGTGTGTGGCTGTGCCGTCCCTGGGTTTGCACACTGTGTGAGTGTATGTGGCTGTGCCATCCCTGGTTTGCACATTGGGTGAGTCTCCGTGTGGCTGTGCCGTCCCGGGGTTTGCACATTGGGTGAGTCTCCGTGTGGCTGTGCCGTCCCGGGGTTTGCACACTGGGTGAGTCTCCGTGTGGCTGTGCCGTCCCGGGGTTTTGTGTGCTCTGCGTCAAGACCTTGCTTTTCCCAGCCGATAGCCACATGCTCACCTTGGCTCAGCCTTGGTCTTCCCCCTTTGGACTTCAGCTGACCAGAGAGCATCTCTGGGTGGTCTAGAGTGTCCCTGGTCTCAGGTTGGACCAGCAGGCTCTGGCTCCACTGGCCGGCCTTGTGCGCTGTGTGCTGTTGGAGGCGGTGGTCTGGTCCTTGTGTTCTGGGCTGGCCACTAAATGCACATCTGTCCAGCTGGCCGGGAGGCAGCAGCTGCTCAGGGCCGGGCGTGGGACCAGGGAGGTGGATTTTAACGGCTGATTCCCCTCTGTGCAGCTGATTGTGGAGCAGCAGGATGAGCAGTTGGAGCTGGTCTCCGGCAGCATCGGGGTGCTGAAGAGCATGTCCCAGCGCATCGGAGGGGAGCTGGAGGAGCAGGCAGTGTGAGTACTGGGCGCCCTCTCGCCGGGCGGCGCTGGAGACCCCAAGAGCCAGCACTCACCTGGTGCTTTGTTCGTGGCTGTTTTCTGCTCCATGTTACCCACTGGCCCTCCCAGGAAAGGAAATCTGAGAAAATTTACAACAGGTGGTTCAGGCAGCTCTGGACACAGGTACCCGTCCCCCTGAGAGCATGCCTGGCCAGTGTCTGTGAGTGGGAGAGTGGACCAGACGGGACCTGAAGCCGTGGGTGAGACCAGCGCGGCAGGAGAGTGAGGTGGGTTAGGAGCTGATCTGTCTCCCCAGGACTTTCCTGCTACGTGGACTAAAGCTGTGCTTGGTATCTGAAGTTGTAGCTTTATGCAAATCTTATGGATTTACTTCTAATTAACAAGAAAGGCTTCCCTCTCATAAAATAAAAACCAGAAAACATACTTTGTCCTTAAGAACAGTCTCTTTTACACTGGAAGATGACAGCAAAAAGAGCATTTTTAAGTGATGCTACATAATACCTTGACCATTTTACACACTTTTTCCTGGGGAAAGACAGCCTGCCAGGATAGTTCAGAAACTCCTGTCTTGGCCGGCGCTGTAGCTCAATAGGCTAATCCTCCGCCTAGCGGCGCCGGCACACTGGGTTCTAGTCCCAGTTGGGGTGCCGGATTCTGCCCCGGTTGCCCCTCTTCCAGGCCAGCTCTCTGCTGTGGCCAGGGAGTGCAGTGGAGGATGGCCCAAGTGCTTGGGCCCTGCACCCCATGGGAGACCAGGATAAGCACCTGGCTCCCACCTTCGGATCAGTGCAGTGCGCCGGCCACAGCGCGCCGGCCGCGGCGGCCATTGGAGGGTGAACCAACGGCAAAGGAAGACCTTTCTCTCTGTCTCTCTCTCTCACTGTCCACTCTGCCTGTCAAAAAAAAAAAAAAAAAAAAAAAAAAGGAACTCCTGTCTCACGGTCATTCTGTGGCTACAGTCGTTGTGTGTTCTCACTGGAAAGCCCTAGAACATAGCACAGAGCAGACAGCGACAGCTTCCTGTGCGACGTCATTGCCTGGTGATGTCAGGGGGCAGATGAAGGTGCCGTGATGAGGCCAGAGCTGCTGCCCAGAGCCCCCACCAGGGTCCTGAGAAAGGGGGTTTTTGTGGCTACCTGCAGGCCCTGCGGGAGCGTGGGGCAGGGGCGCTGTGGGAGCAGTCCCGCAGAGGCCCTGTCAGCAGGCTGACAGGGAAGGTGAGGCGGGAAGGCCGCCTGTAGTCTGGTGAGGTCCTGCACTGGGACAGTCGCACGTTTGAGTTCTGACTCTGGAGTTCAGGGGCCTCGGGGATAGGTGCTGAGAGGCTGCAGCTGGAGACGTGAGTTGAGAACGCCCCTCAGCTCTGCGGTCTCTCCAGCACAGAAGGGTGTTTTATAAAGGCCTGAAACCTGCGGAGGCGTAGTGCATGGGCTGGGAAACGTCTGGATCCCAGAAGGCGGACGAGTGCCTGGCTGTGACCTGCAGACCAAACAGCAGAACCCCAGGCAGCCCTGGGCCGCCAGGAAGCCATGAGGTTGTGGCCACAGAAGCCCTAGTGTGGCCCTCCTGCTCTCTGGGGCAGGGTCCGTCAGTGTTGGAAGCCCCTCAGGAAGAGTGAGGTGCTGGCAGCCCAGCTTGTGTCTTTGGAGAACAGGGATCGCTGAGGAAAAGTAGACTGAAAGGAGAGCAGGAGGGCCAGGGCTGGACCTGTGCTGGCTGGGCGCGGCTGGGAGTGGACAGTGGAGTGTGCAGGCTCAGGATAACTTATTAATACTTTTCATTTAATACTTGAGGGCCTGTTGAAGTGGGGATGTTTTTGTATGTTAGAGTGAATATAATTATTAAAATTAATTTCACCTGTTCCTTTTCTTTTTTTTAAGATTTATTTATTTATTTGCGAGGCGGCATTACAGAGAGAGGGAGAGGCAGAAAGATCTTCCATCTGCTGGTTCACTCCCCAAATGTCCGTAATGGCTGGAGCTGGGCTGATCCAAAGCCAGGAGCCAGGAGCCTCTTCCCAGTCTCCCACGCAGCTGCAGGGGCCCGAGAACTTGGGCCATCCTCCACTGCCTTCCCAGGCCAGAAGCAGGCAGCTGGATCAAAAGTGGAGCAGCCAGGACTTGAATCGGTGTCCATATGAGATGCCGGCACTGCAGGCGGAGACTTCACCTGCTGTGCCACAGCTCCGGCCCCTCTTTCTGTTTGTCTCACGTGGCTCCTAGAAGTGCAACGTGGCGTGTGTGGCCTGTGCTGTTTCTGTTGGACAGCGTGGAGTTAGACCGACTGGAAACCTGGTTGTGAGCATCCGTGGGCTGACGGTTCAGTGAGTGCCTGTTTCGTCTGTGGTCAGAAGTCGCAGCCCGCACACGGAGGTGGCTCTTTCCTCTCAGGTGGCCTGCCTGGCCGGCCAGCCTGCCAGAATCTAGGATGAGCTGGAAGCGTTTGCATCTGAAAACACAGGGAAGGGACACTCAGTTGCCAGCGTGGAGTGACGTCGGCTGCCGCAGGGTGTCCTGTGTGGCTGCTGGCGCCTGCGCGCTGGCGGAGTGTGTGGAGCCGCGCGGCAAGGCCCCGGTGCTCACTGCTCTGTGCTGGTCCAGCCGGAGGCCGCTCAGACATCAGTCAGACCCTGAAGTAAATGCGCTGGAACGGGAGCTCAGGACGTGGGTGTTCCCTTTGCTGCTCGGCGGACAGAGACGCTGTGAGCCTCCTGGAGCCGGGTCTCCTCGTGGAGACGCTGACCCGGTGTGCGCACATCCACGTGCCGCCAAGGACAGCGCACAGACGTAACGGACACTGCTTGGGTGACGTGTGTCCTTGCCTCGGCTGACGCAGGCTGCTTCTGCGTATGATGGGGTCTGCACGAGCCTCCCCTGGGGGACGCTGGGCTGATCCTCCGCCCTGTTCTGCAGTGAGGAGACTTGGTCTTTAGTGCAGGGATCTCTGATAAAAAGCAGATAAAAAGGAAGCCACAGAGCCATGGGGCCTGTGCCTGACCGAGGTGCCTGCTTCGCAGCCTGCTGCGTGCTGCTGGGCTTGCCGTGTCTGCAGATCTGAAGTCTGGAAAGCTCTGAAACACCCAGAGTGTGTGTGGGTTTTAATGTACAGCGAGCTCTCATGATAGGAAAGCTGCACCTGAATTGACTGCAACTCTGATTCCCTTGCACTTCCATGCAGAAACGTTAGCCTGTTTGATGATAGGACTGTCCCAGACTGCTGCAGGCTACACTCAAAACACAGACAGAGCTGGCGCCGTAGCTCACTCGGCTAATTCTCCGCCTTGCGGCGCTGGCACACCGGGTTCTAGTCCCGGTTGGGGCGCCGGATTCTGTCCCGGTTGCCCCTCTTCCAGGCCAGCTCTCTGCTGTGGCCAGGGAGTGCAGTGGAGGATGGCCCAAGTGCTTGGGCCCTGCATCCCATGGGAGACCAGGAGAAGCACGTGGCTCCTGCCATTGGATCAGCGCGGTGCACTGGCTGCAGCGCGCTGGCCGCGGCGGCCATTGGAGGGTGAACCAACGGCAAAAGGAAGACCTTTCTCTCTGTCTCTCTCTCTCACTGTCCACTCTGCCTGTCAAAAAAACAAAAAACAAAAAACAAAACAAAACAAAAACACACAGACAGACAAAAACCCAAAACACCCTCAAAGTCGAAGCTGTCCTCCGGTGCCAGGGATTCTGTGTGGTGGGCGAGGGCCGCAAGTCGTGTGTGTGACAGAGTGGGACCCCCGGCTCTGTGTTTATCTGCACCTGCCCTCTGTGTCTGTGTCTGTCTCTCTAGAATGTTGGACGGTTTCTCCCACGAGCTGGAGAGCACTCAGTCTCGGCTGGACAACGTGATGAAGAAACTCGCCAAGGTGTCTCACATGACCAGCGGTAGGTATGGCGTCTACACAGAGAACTGGCATTGGTCCTGGACCTTGGTCTGTGGGGCTGTCTCCCAGGTGTGCCCCAGCGCCTCCTGCCGCCCAGGGCTGGGGCTGTCTCCCAGGTGTGCCCCAGCGCCTCCTGCCGCCCAGGGCTGGGGCTGTCTCCCAGGTGTGCCCCAGCCCTTCCTGCCGCCCAGTGCTGGGGAGGTCTCCCAGGTGTGCCCCAGCGCCTCCTGCCGCCCAGGGCTGGGGCTGTCTCCCAGGTGTGCCCCAGCGCCTCCTGCCGCCCAGTGCTGGGGCTGTCTCCCAGGTGTGCCCCAGCCCTTCCTGCCGCCCAGTGCTGGGGAGGTCTCCCAGGTGTGCCCCAGCGCCTCCTGCCGCCCAGGGCTGGGGCTGTCTCCCAGGTGTGCCCCAGCCCCTCTTGCCACCTAGTGCTGGGGGTGTTCCAGGGCCCACATGCACAGGCCTGGTATTGAGCTTGTCACTGTCGCTTGGGAAATGGTCTTTGGGCTCCTACATGCTTCCTCCAAGACAGCAGTATCTTTGCAACTAGAAAATGCTTTTTTATATTTCCTTCCCAAAATAGGGAACTTACTTAAGGTAATAATTAATTAAGAAGCCAGAACTGTCTCTTATTGATAGAGAAATGCCTACAATTTCAGATGGTCTTGTGGATCTAATTTAAACAGTTGCGTTTAATTTGTTGTAGAATAGTCCAGGGAATTTGTATCATGATGGGGATGAAGAAGTAATCATTTTCAAGTTAGTTATTACATATCTAGATATACTACAAATCTTTTTGTTTTTGACAGGCAGAGTTAGAGACAGAGAGAAAGGTCTTCCTTTTTTCCATTGGTTCACCCCCCAAATGGCTGCTACAGCTGGCGCGCTGCACTGATCCGAAGCCAGGAGCCAGGTGCTTCCTCCTGGTCTCCCATGGGGTGCAGGGCCCAAGCACTTGGGCCATCCTCCACTGTCTTCCCGGGCCACAGCAGAGAGCTGGCCTGGAAGAGGAGCAATCAGGACAGAATCCGGCGCCCCAACTGGGACTAGAAACCGGGTGCCGTGCCGCAGGCGGAGGATTAGACAAGTGAGCCACAGCACTGGCCACAAATCTTTATTTATCTGAGAGAAGAACATTCCTGTTTATTCCCTCTCCAAGTGCCAACAATGGCCAGGTGGGGCCAGGCCAACGCTGGGAGCCAGGAGCTCCACTCAGGTCTCTGTGTGGGTGGCAGGGACCCAAGCACTGGAACCACCACCTCTGCCTCCCGGGGTGCCCGTGAGCAGTCAGGAGCTGGGTCTGGGAATTGAGCCCAGGGACTTGGATGTGAGACAGAGGTGCTCTAACCCCTGACCAGACTCCAACCCCCAACCAGACCCCAGCCCCAGCCAGACCCCAACCCCCAGCCAGACCCCAACATCAACTCCTGACCAGACCCCAATCCCCAACCAGACCCCAACCCCAGGCCAGACCCCAACCCCAGGCCTGCCCCCAGCCCCCAGCCAGACCCCAACCCCAGGCCAGACCCCAACATCAACCCCTGACCAGACACCAATCCCCAACCAGACCCAAACCCCAGGCCAGACACCAACACCAACCCCTGACCAAACCCTAACCCCAGGCCAGACCCCAACCCTAGGCCAGACCTCAACTCCTGGCCAGACCCCAACCCCTGACCACCCAACCCCAGACCAGACACCAATCCCCAACCAGACCCCATCCCCGGCCCAGACATTCCTCCCTTTATTTTTTTTATTACAATTCATCTCCCCTAGTACATACGAAATAATATGTCTTAAATCAAAGAATATTCAGCATCTCTTGTTCAGTTGCTGGGTTTGGACTAAGGAGGAACCAGGTGTTCTTAGACCAGGAACCGTTCCCCCATTAGAAGGTCCCATGTCTTGGTTCCTCATTCTTCCATGGTTCCTGCTGTCAAGTGCATGTTACAGGGTCACGTAGATGAGCCTTTGCACGAGGCTAGATTAGATACACGTGTGCGGGGTGGGGGTCCCTGCATGTTGGAGTGTCTGGTTCCAGTGCTGACCCGGCTTCCTGCTGGTGCACCCCACCCTCACGGGAGACAGACAGAGTTCCTGACTCCTGTCTGTGGACTGGAGCTGCTGCAGGCATCTGGGGAATGAACCAGCAGATGGGAGCTCCATCTCTCTCTCTCTCTCTCTCTCTCTCTCTCTCTGTCACTCCGTTTCAAATACATAAGTCTTTGAAAAATAAGTACATGTGCATCTTTACTCTTCAGCAGTTTAACTCAAGTTACAAAACAACTTTCTGGGACTTGATTGCTTATCTGTAAAAATAGATTGATTCCTGAGAATTAAATGAAATAACAATAACATAAGAGTTTGACAGAATCTGCCATTTATTAGTTTGTAAGAACAACTGGCCCTGGCGACAAAGGCTCTGTAGCCAAACCAGGGGCTGCTCCCTACATTGCCTGAAGCCATGTGTGTGGGCAGGCAGGTGCCTGCTGGCTTCACCGTCCACACAGGCAGAGAAAGGTTTGCAAGTCTGCCTTTCTGACTCCCCTGTTCTGTCCTCTCCACCCCCACCTGTCCACTTAAAGTGGGAAGACGTCAGTGAAGTCTCAGAGCAGCGGCGTGGACGCGCCCCTCACCAAGGCAGGCAGCCAGGGCTGTGCTGAGCTGCTGCGTGCCACGTGTGTGGCTCTCTCAGGCGTGCTTATGCCTCCCTCTACTTTGCCACCAGAGAAGAGTTTGGGAACCAAAGTGAGGCTTCAGTGGTGTTTGTATCAGGAGGAGCCAGGAAACAGGGCAGGTAGCCTGAAAGCCTTCATTTTTGACAGGTTCCCTGTGTTTCCATTTCAGTCTTCACTTGGCTCCCAGAAGAAATCTGAGGGTGGGAGTGCCCCTCCATGTGGGCTTCCATGGTGGCCGGGCAGTGGGCACACGTCACGCGAAAGGGTGGGAGTGCCCCTCAGCGTGCGCAGTAGGCACACGTCCCCCATGAGAGTGGGAGTGCCCCTCAGTGTGGGCTCCAGTGGTGGCCAGACAGTGGGCACACGTCCCCTGTGAGGGTGGGAGTGCCCCTCTGTGTGGGCTTCCATGGTGGCCGGGCAGTGGGCACACGTCCCCTGTGAGGGTGGGAGTGCCCCTCCATGTGGGCCTCAGTGACCAGGCAGTGGGCACACACCCCCCGTAAGGGTGGGAGCGCCCCTCTGTGTGGACCTCAGTGGTGACCAGGCAGTGGGCACACGTCCCCCACACAAGGCAACGCCTCTCCTCTTTGCAAACCAGCTCCACACTTAACTATTTTTGTTTTTTTAAGAGTACTCAGAAAAGTTTTGTTTCACTAATGAAGAAAAATTTATCCTGGATTGAGTGCTCCTCTGTGCTCCCAAGGCAGTGCCCAGGCAGCTTGACCGTATTCCAGAGCAAAGCTCAAAAATACCTAAAGGGCATAAATGCGTGCAGCACCCGGCGAAGTGCAGCTCCCAGCGTGCGGGGCTGAGTCCCAGGAAAGCGCTGGTGGGGACGTGCTCCTTCAGAATATTTTACTTGGCTTTCTGGTACACTGCATCCACATGTAGGCTTCCGAATGGTCCAGGAAAGACGTTAGCTCTGCACCCACTCAGACGCACACTGGACTCGGAGTGGACTCTGCGACCCCTGCTCCCTCGCTGTCATTCTGTTCATCTTCTCTTCAGTGGAGGGAACTGTTGAGACACCCTCGTTCCCTGCCCTCGTTCCCCTAGCTTTCCGAGTCGGGTCCTGAGCTCTCCAGTGGGTAAAATTGTTTGCCCAAGTCCGCAGAAGTCCCTCTGCACAGGAATCCTTGGCAGAGGTGCTAGGGAGACGCCTGCTGGTGGCGTCCCAGCACTGGCCTTGGAGGGCAGCCGCGCGGGTGGCACGTGCTTCTCTGAGCGCAGCTGTAGGCAGGGAAGTGTCGGGGCGATGGAAAGCCCAGAGGTGGAGATTCACCCCTCCGCTGGCCAGGGCTCAGCACAGGAGGCTTATGGGGTTCGGAGGCAGTGGGAAGGAAGCAGTTACCTTCTCTGTATTTTTTGTAGATGAGTTTCATCTGCTCACCTTTCCTTTTTTTTTTTAATTTGAAAGTGTTAAGGAGACAGACATCTTCCACTTGCTGGTTCACTCCCCAAATGGCCGCAGTGGCGGGAAGGGGCCAGGAGGAAGCCAGGAGCTTCTTCCAGGTCTCCTAAGTCGGTGCAGGGGCCCAAGCACTTCACCATCCTCTGCTGCTTTCCCAGGCCATTAGCAGGGAGTTGGATCGGAAGTGGAGCAGACAGGACTTGAGCTGGTGCCCATATGGGATGCTGGCACTGCAGGTGGCAGCTTTACCTGCTACGCCATGGCGCCAGCCCCTCAATTACTCATCTTGATGAAGATAGTTTTAAATTATTGTAAATGTCTTTCTTCTTTTTTAAAATAACTATTTCTTTTTTTTTTTAGAGCAGTTTAGGTTCACAGCAAAACTGGAAGAAAAGTACAGGGTTTCATGGACGCCTTTTCCCTGATCACTGCGTCCACTAGCAACATCCGTCACCACAGTGCTGACCCTGCCCGTCATCCTCAGAGCCGGGGGGTGGGGGGGTTACACCAGGTTCATCCCTCACCACAGTGCTGACCCTGCCCGTCAGCCTCAGAGCTGGGGGGTGGGGGGGTTACACCAGGTTCATCCCGCACCACAGTGCTGACCCTGCCTGTCAGCCTCAGAGCCGGGGGGTGGGGGTTACACCAGGTTCATCCCGCACCACAGTGCTGACCCCTGCCCGTCATCCTCAGAGCCGGGGGGTGGGGGTTACACCAGGTTCATCCCGCACCACAGTGCTGACCCTGCCCGTCATCCTCAGAGCCGGGGGGTGGGGGTTACACCAGGTTCATCCCGCACCACAGTGCTGACCCTGCCCGTCATCCTCAGAGCCGGGGGGTGGGGGTTACACCAGGTTCATCCCGCGCCACAGTGCTGACCCTGCCCGTCATCCTCAGAGCCGGGGGGTGGGGGTTACACCAGGTTCATCCCGCGCCACAGTGCTGACCCTGCCCGTCATCCTCAGAGCCGGGGGGTGGGGGTTACACCAGGTTCATCCCGCGCCACAGTGCTGACCCTGCCCGTCATCCTCAGAGCCGGGGGGTGGGGGTTATACCAGGTTCATCCCGCGCCACAGTGCTGACCCTGCCCGTCATCCTCAGAGCCGGGGGGTGGGGGTTACACCAGGTTCATCCCGCGCCACAGTGCTGACCCTGCCCGTCATCCTCAGAGCCGGGGGGTGGGGGTTACACCAGGTTCATCCCTCGCCACAGTGCTGACCCTGCCCGTCATCCTCAGAGCCGGGGGGTGGGGGTTACACCAGGTTCATCCTGCACCACAGTGCTGACCCCTGCCCGTCTGCAGGCTCACTTTGCTGGTGTACGTTCTGTGGCTTTGCTGTGGGGGGGCCGGCGTCCCCATCACAGTGTCCTCCAGATCTTCCCTGTTCTGTAAGTCCCCTGTGCCCCGCCCACTCATCCTCCCTCCTCCCCAGCCCTGCGGCTGCTCCGTGGTTGTCCACTTGAACGAGGCACAGTGGGAACCTTTTCCCAGTGGCTTCCCTCACTTAGGAATGCGCAGTTCCATTTCCCACACGTGTGGAGCAGCACTCCCTGTCTGGATGTGCTGTAGCGTGCAGTCATCCCCCGCAGGGAGGATTGGTGCAGACCCCCCGTGGATGCCTCACACCTTGGCTGGTACCAGAGCCTGTCCATATTTGCCTGTGAGAAGATCGGGTTTGTGAGTTAGATGCAAGGTGGTGTTAGTAGTAACGCATAGAGCGAGTCTGGCAGTGCCCTATAATGAAAGTTCTGTGGTGTGGTCTCCCTCTCTCTCCCAGAATTCCCCCCTGCACTGTACTCTCCTGTGATGGGAGGCGAGGCACTGAGTGGATGCCATCAGTGCTGGGCTGCTGGGTAAAGAACACGGTAACACAGTCCCCTAGTACCGGGACAGCCCATGTGGTGACCCGATACGCTGCACAGAGGGGTGACTCATGCCCTGGACAGCAGATTTCTTCATGCTAGTCAGGATGGTGCAGGATTTAAGACTTGGGAGTTTATTTCTGGAATGTTGTGTGTAGTATTTGTGGCCTGTGTTGCCCATGTGTAACTAAAGCCACAGGGGTGAGGTACTGCTGTGCTTGGTTGTCTCCCAGCGTTGGCTGCTGCAAACGTCCATCCATGTGCAGTTGTGTGTGAGCTTGCAAGCTTGGAACTCCCTTGGGTGCAGGTAATGGTGCGTGGTTGCAGGTGGAGGTGAGGATGTTCAGTTTTGCAGGAATCTTCCGAGCTGCCTTGCCTACCGCTCCACACCCTGGCAGCACGTGGCTTTGGTCGTGTTTCCCACGGGTGGTGGGGGCATCCCTGGAACACCCTCCCGTGGGCCCAGGGCTGCCCATCAACCTTGGTGTTCATTCAGGTCTTTGTGTACTTGTCGGTCAGGTTGCTTTGTTATTACTGGGTTTGTGGGTTTCTTGTACACTTTGGGAGTGCCTGTTACCAGATGTGTCTTCTGCCAGTGTTTTCCCAGCCTGGGGCCTGTCTTAAACTCTTCACAGTGTCTGTGTGAGCAGTTTGTACGGCTCCTTCCTTTGCTGTGGCATCGCCAAGCCAAGGTCCCCGAGGACTTCTCTGTGCGTGTCATCTAGCATTCCCACACCAGTTTCGTGATTCTGCACTTTGCATTTAGGTCTGGGTCCATTTGGTGTAGAGGCTGCCTGTGGCTGTCGGGTGTCTCGATGTCAGACCCTGCTCTGTATGGCCCTGGCTCCTCCGTCGGAGCCTGGTTTCTGCGTGCCCTTGGCTGGCTGGCTGGCTGCCAGCAGCACGCTGTCTCAGGTGCGTGCGGTGGTACGAGCGCAGCCTCGTCGTCGTCCCACAGTCCTGGAGCTTCTGGTCAGTCTTCTCTCGCTTGCTCCCTAGCGTGGGTTTCAGATGTCAGATCCTCAAGCTGAGCCAGGTGTTGTCGCCTTTCTTTTTGATTCTTCGCCAGAATTCCCGTCTCTGCTTCCACTGTCCATCTGTTCCTGCAAGCTGTCGGCATTTTCCGTGAGCCCCTCATACGAATCACGGCTTCTGAAACTCCTGGTCTGAGCACTCCGTCACCTCTGCCAAATCTGACATTGGCCCTGATGCTTGCTGGTTGTGCCGTGTGACTTCTGGGTGAAAGATGTGGTGGTGCACGGTCTGGCGGTGCCTCCGGTGGGTGTGGCAGTGACCGCAGCAACTCAGCCCTGGGCTGAGCCTGGGCTGCGACTGGGAGTCCCACTGCTGCTGCTCAGTGTTTGCCGGGAATCTTCTGCAGGGGGTGGGTTTGGTCATTTCGCCCCTCCCAGGCTAGTGGGCTGTGGTGAAGCAGCTTCTGTAGGCAGGCCCTGGCCACAGCACAGTCCCTGCACACCTCCAAGGTGGTCACGCCCCCTCCCCCGTGCTCCCTGTATACCTGGGTCAGCTGCTAGGGGTGAACCTGTCCATGTGGGACCCCCGTGCCTGCTCGCCTGGCACTGCAGCTCTCGGACTCGTCCCCACTGTTCCTCCAGCCTCAGTCACGGGGCTGTGGCACTGAGAGGTGGCTGCAGGTGGCTTTCTGCCCACCAAGTTGTGGCTTCCTATGTTCACCAGACGTCTCCTCCTCTGACAGATCTGAGAAGAGTTGTTGCTTTCTCATGAGTGTGTTCAGTTTTTACTGTCTGGACAGAGTGGTGGCCTCTTGTATGCTGGATTGGAGACCCAGGGTTGGTAGACCGGTCGTGGTGTTGTCTGTAGGGGCGGTGCTGTCCCCAGTAACCGTGTTGTCTGTAGGAGCATTGAGCCAGTCGTGGTGTTGTCTGTACGCGTGGTGCTGTCCCCAGTTGTGTTGTCTGTAGGGGTGGTGCTGTCCCCAGTCACTGTGTTGTCTGTAGGAGCACTGAGCCAGTCGTGGTGTTGTCTGTATGTGTGGTGCTGTCCCCAGTTGTGGTGTTGTCTGTAGGGGTGGTGCTGTCCCCAGTCGCGGTGTTGTCTGTAGGTACAGTGCTGTCCCCAGTCGCCGTGTTGTCTGTAGGAGTGTTGAGCTGGTCGCAGTGTTGTCTGTATGAGCAGTGCTACCCCGTGCCCGGCTCAGTCCTGGTTCAGGAAGGTGCTGAGTGCACAGGTCCGTGTGCTCGCCCCAACATTAGCACAGGAGCTCCTGGTGGGTCCAGGTGCAGTGAGGTGTGGCTACCCTCAGAGGCACTTGTTCTGCTCTCGCTGGTTGGGTGACCCTTGGCCAGTTGAAGGCTCTGTGTGGTATCCGTGACGTCACAATATTGCTAAGCACTGGTTGTGCTTTCTGGGCAGTTTCACGTCTCTTTCTCAGATTCCCAGTAGCTGTGATGCACCGAATCTGAGCACTCATAAGGCTGTGCCCCTTTCCTCTTGGTGGCCTGCACTTGTGTAGGCAGCGGAAGTCCCTCCTTTGAGCCCTGCTTGTTCTGTGCATGGGCCCCCAGCATGCAGAGTGCACCCTGGTGCCGAGGGCGTGCTCTGGGGCCCCTGTCCCACGCGGTGTTCAGTCTCCACTCAGATGAAGTTGGGGACGCAGTCAGTGGGGGTCAGGGCTCTGCCGCCCCCCGGGCGTCTCCGCCCTCGGCCGCCTGGCTGCGGTCTGTTCCCTGTGCTTTGCTGCTGCAGGTTGCGGGTCTGGCAGACGTGCCTGCTCTCACTGCTGGGCGAGGGTTGGGCACCGACCCTCTTCCCTGGATGTCGTGTGAGCTCAGCCATGCCCCTCCCGAGCTGCCCTGTTGTGGGGAGCAATCCGGACTAGACTGAGTTACTGGAATTAAGACTTATTCTATGCATCTGCTCTCCCACTGTGGGGAGCAAACCGGACTAGACTGAGTTACTGGAATTAAGACTTATTCTATGCATCTGCTCTCCCACAATATGGCGCTGGGAGAGAAGTAAACAGCTTCCGCACAGCTGCCTCCAGTTCAACCAATAAACTGTAGGACTTGCTCCTGATTGGAGGAGAGCAGCGTACTCGGCGTGTGGGCAGCCGAGTTAGGATTGGCGGAGGAGGACTATAAAGGAGGAGAGAGACGGCATGCACCAGGAACATCTATGGGGAACATCTAAGGGAACCCGTGCAGCCCCCGAGAGAACCGGCCGGCGGTGTGCCGCTCCCCTGTGGAAGTGGGGAATGTGGCCAGGGGGAACTGCCCTTCCACGGAGGTGGAAGGGATAGTAGCCAATCCGGGAAGAACCAGCAGCAAACCCGGGGAGGGCCGAGCAGACGAAAGAACAGTGCAGGGTCCTGTGTTGCTCCTCCACGAAGAGGGGGAGCGACATAATGGTGCCGTGACTCGGATATGAAGCCTAGGCAGGACTTAGTGTCGTTCCTCCACGAAGAGGGGGAGCGACACCCTGTCAGCTGCTGCTTCCTGAGCCGCTGGCAGTGTCTCACCTCCCTGTACCCTCGTGTGGCACTCACAGGGAGAATGTGGTTCCTGCTGAGTCGGGAGACCTGGCATTGCTGGGATCTGCGACACCAGGGCCAGCATCTTTTCAGGGATGCTGAGACCCCGGCACAGACGGGGTCCACACACCTAGGCAGGCTCACAGTCAGGCCCCGTCACTTGCACACCAGTCCCTTTGCTGCTTGCCTGAGCCCCATGCGCCTGCATCTCGGGGAAGCAGAGGCTGTGGAGCGCTCACACGTATCCTGCCTTCTAGATCGGCGCCAGTGGTGTGCCATCGCCGTGCTCTTTGCAGTCCTGCTGGTCGTGCTGATCCTGTTCCTCGTGCTGTGACGGACGCCTCCGCCAGGAGCCCTCGCTGCACACGACCTCGGGGAGAGGGAGAAGCCAGCCCAGCCGCCTGCCCCCAGTCCTCTCCAGGAGACGGCCGCCACGCCAGCTCCACGACTGGGAAGGGAAGAGGGGTCAGGAGCCCCCGCCCACCCCAAGGCCAACAGCCGCTGCTTTGCCTCTCCAGACCGCCTTCCCCAGGGGCCTGTGAGCGGCCCCTCCCCTGTCGTCGCCCCTCCGCCGCACCTGTGGGGAGGGCTGGCCGCTGGCTGCCTCTTGCTTCCCGTCGCTGAAGCCTTTCTCAGCCCCTGAGCGTGCGCTGCTGACGAGATCTGGAGGCTCGGGAGAGTTTGTGACAGAGACTTCGGCTCCCGTTCCAGGGATGAGTGCTGAGATGAAGTCCTTCCTCCCGGGCACTTGCTCGTGGCGGGAGCAGCAGGTGGGAAATAGTGAGGCGCCTAGGGTTTGGGCTTCCTGGAAGAGCAGCACAGCCTGCGGCGGGCTGGCCATGTCGCTGACTGATGCCCTCGCACGGGGTGGGGTGGGGCCGCTACTGCGCAGAGAGGGCGGTGAGGAGGAAGCGTAGCTCGGGACCAGGCCTCTCCGGCCGTGAGTGACAGGGAGGCTGGGCAGATGCACTCGGCTCACTCTTGCCCCAAAGACAACAGCTTGATTTTATGCATTGAGATAACTGAGCCAGTCCAGATTCACGTGGTAGATGCTGAATTGAGTTTAATTGGAAACCGCTGAGACACTGAACGCCAGGCTTCTGAAGACTTTGTAACTGCCGCAGGTGCACACACTGTGTGTGGGGTATTTTTGTAGCTTCCCTGAGGTTGAGCAGCCGCGGGGCCTGGAGCCAGGGCTCGGCGGTGGAGGCTGCGGGTCTGTCTCCTGTCCTCCTTTGTCCCGGGAACAGCAGCCTCTGGACCGCGCTTCCGTCTGGACCTCATTTCCTGTCCTTTCTGGGTTATTCCTCAGCACACTGACTTTTTTCTCTTTTACCTTTTTCTCGTTTTGTTTCTTGTGGTTTTGTTCTGGGATTTTCTTTCCTCCATGTTTATGATTTGCTATGATGTGCTTGACCAGCTAACTTTTGAATCGCACTTTTAAATAAATGTTTGTGACAGTTTTTTAAGAAGGATATTTTATCTTGTTGAGGGCAGCTGAACTCAAGCCAGCGCTGTTTCTTTCCAGATTAGGAAACAGGTGACTATCACAAAGGGCTTTAAGTGGGGCACTGGTTATTTGTGTTTACACAGTTCTAAGACTTACTCAGCCTTCTGTAAATTGACAACAGGAACGGTCTTGAATTTGCACTGAGCTGTGGAAGACTTGTTAACAGATGAACGTGGCCCTTGTCTCAGTGCCGGGCCCCACACCCCGTGGTGAAGGACCGTAGGTCTTCACGGTGCCCCACTCAGAAGCCGGGCCACTGCCCTGCTGGTACCACGTTCTGTGACCTGGATCAGTGGTGTCTGGCAGGTTCCAATCGGCACGTCTGCCTCCCTGATGGAAGTTGTTGTGGGCCCAGTGAGGCTGGTGCAGAAGACGGAAGTCAGCGGGAGACAGCATCTCCCCCAGGGCCGCCAGGTGTCACCTTGGCACTGGGCTGCTCTCTGGCTCCAGGGGATTCCTCCCCAGTGACCTGCATGCCACTAGGCTTGAGCGCACCTGAGTGGGCAGAGGGAGGGCATAGGGACACTCCCACTGCCCGTGAGTACCTGCTGGCGGGGGGTGGGGGCTTCTCTGTCAGCTCCCGGCTCCTGTCCTGTGTTCATCAGTCTCGACGAACAGGCCGACGTGAGGGACAGGAGACAAGGGGCTCAGGGTATGTTTCCTGAAAGGACACTTTCCAGGAGCAGCCCTCGGGGACCAGTCCCCATTTGTGGTCTGATCTTCGTGGACCGTGGAAAACCGCCGAGCTGTGCATCCTTGGGCCCTGTGGCGACTGGCAGTCACACCGTGTGTGTTGCCTGAGAGCCTTGCACAATTCCAGAATTCACAGCAGGGCTGAGGGGGAGCTTGGCGGCTTGCCCGTCACTCTCTGCCTGTAGCCGGCGTTAGGCAGCCTGGTGGGTCTGGTAGCAGCAACATGGCAATGTCCACATCTTGCAGCATGAGAGCACTGTGAGAAGAAATCCAGGTGAACGCCAAGCGGACTCCGCGTTCAGTGTCTCGCCGTCGTTTCCCCAGCTGCAGCGTGCCACGAGAAGACATCTCTTCCTTGCCGCCTCTAATTTCTTTCTTTTCGTTTTAAAGATGTCTTGATTGATGGATTGATTTGGAAGGCAGAGCAGTAGAAAGGGAGGCCGGGAGAGATATTGTCCATCTGCTGGTTCACACCTCTGCCCACCCCCCCACATGCACACAACAGCTCAGTCTGGACCAGGCTGAAACCAGAACCCAGGAGCTCCATGCGGGTCTCCTGCATGGGCGTCGGGGCCCCGAGCACTTGGGCCATCGCCAGCTGCTTTCCCAGGAGCATTAGCAGGGAGCGTGGTCAGAAGCAGAGCAGCCGGGACTCAGGCCGACACTTGCCGTACGATGCCGGCATCAGAAGTGGTGGCTTAACCGCAGTGCCACGGCGCGGCTCCTCCCTGTCGGGGTTTTGAAGGATTCCTAGCACTTGCTAAGAGTGAAGCCGTGAACACCTCATCCTGTGGGTTCTGTGCTCCTTGATCCCACAGTTTGTGGACAGAACAGGAAGTGTGCGGAAAGCTCAGGTCTCAAATGCGGAGTACCCCACCCTCGCTGGCACGTCTCTCCCTCCCAGTTTTCTCTTAAAATTTACTTAAAAAAATCTTTGAAAGAGCAGACATGGAAATGGTTCTTGGGGTTGCAGCCCACGCCCTGGTCCGCGCTGGGCACTGGCGGTGCTGAAGACAGCACCAGGTGACAGGCTTCAGGGCATGTGCTGCGGCCGCCTGGTGGGCCTGGTGAGAGGAGGTGGCTTTTCTTCAGTGTCCAGCTGCCCCTAACCCGCCTCCAGCTTTCAGGAAATAAGCTTTTGCTTAGATGCCTTGCTCCTGTTGGTCTGCTGCATGTCAGCCCTGTACCTGGTTACATCCACCGGGAAGCTGCCCTCTGGAGTCCAGTCTGAAAAACCGAGAGCTCTGAGTAGTGTGGAGCCACCTAGAGCAGCACTGGCCTGAGTCGCATGGCCAGAGCCTGGTGCTTGGCAGCCGGAGTGAGCAGGGACGACTCCGTGCAGCCGTCTAGTGGAGTCATCTTTTTGATGTGGTCTCGGGGACTGAGGCACAAAGCTCAAGAGGACAGTCACAGCGCACCCTACAGCCATGGGAGTTGCTGGGTGCATTTCATTCTGGACTTGGCTGTGGGGAACCAGCATGCTTTCTGGGGCAAAATAAAGGCACTGGAAGCTAACCTTAGCCCAGTTCATACCTGGTACTAACAACATGCTTACACACCTGGACATCGGTGCTTTTACCTTTAGAACAGTGCTGAGTCAGTGCTGCGCAGGTGTGTGGAGTTCCTAGTCTCAGGTGTAGGTGCAGGTGTGCAGTGCTGAGTCAGGTGTGTCTGTGCAGGTGTCTGGAGTTCTTAGTGACAGGTGTAGGTGCAGGTGTGCAGTGCTGAGTCAGGTGTGTCTGTGCAGGTGTCTGGAGTTCTTAGTCTCAGGTGTAGGTGCAGGTGTGCAGTGCTGAGTCAGGTGTGTCTGTGTGCAGGTGTCTGGAGTTTAGTCTCAGGTGTAGGTGCAGGTGTGCATGCTGAGTCAGGTGTGTCTGTGTGCAGGTGTCTGGAGTTTAGTCTCAGGTGTAGGTGCAGGTGTGCAGTGCTGAGTCAGGTGTGTCTGTGCAGGTGTCTGGAGTTCCTAGTCTCAGGTGTAGGTGCAGGTGTGCAGTGCTGAGTCAGGTGTGTCTGTGTGCAGGTGTCTGGAGTTTAGTCTCAGGTGTAGGTGCAGGTGTGCAGTGCTGAGTCAGGTGTGTCTGTGCAGGTGTCTGGAGTTCCTAGTCTCAGGTGTAGGTGCAGGTGTGCAGTGCTGAGTCAGGTGTGTCTGTGTGCAGGTGTGTGGAGTTCTTAGTGACAGGTGTAGGTGCAGGTGTGCATGCTGAGTCAGGTGTGTCTGTGTGCAGGTGTGTGGAGTTCTTAGTGACAGGTGTAGGTGCAGGTGTGCATGCTGAGTCAGGTGTGTCTGTGTGCAGGTGTGTGGAGTTCCTAGTCTCAGGTGTAGGTGCAGGTGTGCAGTGCTGAGTCAGGTGTGTCTGTGCAGGTGTCTGGAGTTCTTAGTGACAGGTGTAGGTGCAGGTGTGCATGCTGAGTCAGGTGTGTCTGTGTACAGGTGTCTGGAGTTCCTAGTCTCAGGTGTAGGTGCAGGTGTGCATGCTGAGTCAGGTGTGTCTGTGCAGGTGTCTGGAGTTCTTAGTGACAGGTGTAGGTGCAGGTGTGCATGCTGAGTCAGGTGTGTCTGTGTGCAGGTGTCTGGAGTTTAGTCTCAGGTGTAGGTGCAGGTGTGCATGCTGAGTCAGGTGTGTCTGTGTGCAGGTGTCTGGAGTTCTTAGTCTCAGGTGTAGGTGCAGGTGTGCAGTGCTGAGTCAGGTGTGTCTGCGTGCAGGTGTCGAATTCTTAGTGACAGGTGTAGGTGCAGGTGTGCAGTGCTGAGTCAGGTATGTCTGTACAGGTGTCTGGAGTTTCTAGTCTCAGGTGTAGGTGCAGGTGTGCATGCTGAGTCAGGTGTGTCTGTGCAGGTGTCTGGAGTTCTTAGTCTCAGGTGTAGGTGCAGGTGTGCAGTGCTGAGTCAGGTATGTCTGTACAGGTGTCTGGAGTTTCTAGTCTCAGGTGTAGGTGCAGGTGTGCATGCTGAGTCAGGTGTGTCTGTGCAGGTGTCTGGAGTTCTTAGTCTCAGGTGTAGGTGCAGGTGTGCAGTGCTGAGTCAGGTGTGTCTGTGTGCAGGTGTCTGGAGTTTAGTCTCAGGTGTTGGTGCAGGTGTGCATGCTGAGTCAGGTGTGTCTGTGTGCAGGTGTCAGGAGTTCTTAGTGACAGGTGTTGGTGCAGGTGTCCATAGAGGAGTGAGGAGAGAAAGGACTTGGTGTCCCTTTCTGCCTTCAGTGACCCTTGCCCTGCAGTGCCCTCTGCTGCCTGGCTGGCATTGGCCTTCTGCCCTGCTGCTGGGCTTCCCCCTCCCATGGGCCAGCCCCACCTTCGTGAGAGTGTTTTGTCAGTGTCATCAAGCAAGCTCCCAGGTGTCAGAGGTGAGAACCCCAGCTTCCTGTATTCTCCCGGCCTTGTCGGCAGCCCAGCCCTCCGCTCTGGCCAGCACCTGGCAGCCGTGGGCTACGACCAACCTCAGGGCGGCTCTTTGCAGCATCACAGGAAGCAGATGTTAGGCCCTGCTGCTCCCCCCATCCATGTGATAAGAAGCAGCCTGAGCCCTGGTGCCAGCCGCTCACAGCCCGCAGCCACTGGAGGGTCGTCTCCCCCATTCCCTGGGTGAGGGGCCGGCAGAAGCCACAGAGTCTCTGGGAAAGCTGAGGACAGGCAGACTCGGGTGAGGCTGGCAGTGCTTTCCCAAGCCCGTGGGGCTCCAGTGCCATCCTGTTTGAGAACTGCTATAGTGTCATGGGCTTGGAAAGGAAAACACCCTTGCAGAGTCGACGTCCATCCTGGCTTTGCTCTATCCTTGATGTGAAATAAAACTCGACGACTCTGCACACCAGAAAGCTTTTAAAAATATTATGAAACGAAGCGGCTCCACTGCCCAGCCCGAAATGTGGTGCTTACTCCCTGAAGCGCATCGGCGACATTCACGCTCGACGAGGAGTGACACAGGCTGTGAGCTCTGTGCCGCGTGGTTTTGCTGTGGCCTGGTTGCTCCTTGGTTGTTTTCCTACCGAAGCTCAGCTCCCTCTGCTCCTGCTGCCCCCAGGTAGAAGCACAGCTATGTGTGGCTGCCTGGGTGGGAATGGTAAGCTGAGTGACTTACAGGTATTCCTAGCCCAGTGTAAGCACCCCGGGGGACCAGAGAGTGGAACAGGTAGGAGCCGAGTCCCTTACTGTGGGGAGCAAACCGGACTAGACTGAGTTACTGGACTTATTCTATGCATCTGCTCTCCCACAATATGGCGCTGGGAGAGAAGTAAACAGCTTCCGCACAGCTGCCTCCAGTTCAACCAATAAACTGTAGGACTTGCTCCTGATTGGAGAGCAGTGTACTCGGCGTGTGGGCAGCCGAGTTGGGATTGGCGGAGGAGGACTATAAAGGAGGAGAGAGACGGCATGCACCAGGGAACATCTAAGGGGAACATCTAGCTGAAGGAACACCTGTGCAGCCGCCGGCCGGCGGTGTGCCGCTCCCCTGCGGAAGTGGGGAATGTGGCCAGGGGGAACTGCCCTTCCACGGAGGTGGAAGGGATAGTAGCCAACCCGGGAAGAACCAGCAGCAAACCCGGGGAGGGCCGAGCAGACGAAAGAACAGTGCAGGGTCCTGTGTCGTTCCTCCACGAAGAGGGGGAGCGACACCTTACTCCTGGTGTGCTGGCCGGCTGAGGCTGCTGGGCCCTGCGTCCAGGGCGGGTAAGGAGGGCAGGGGCTTGGCTGCTGCACCCTCCCTGTTGCTAGCTGGGGGCCACTCTACGCTCATTGCTGTGAGCGCCTTGTATCAACTCTGACACCATGACGTCGCCTCAGATCTGGCAGGAAGCAGGCGGCCGCCCTCCCCGGGTCTCAGCAGTGCTCCATGGGCTGGGTGTCTTGATGCAGTGGTGGGTGGGCGGGAAGGGCCCCAGGGCAAAGGGCTGAGCTTGAGAGTTGTGGGGCAGGTGCAGCCAGCACCTGCAAGGCTGAGTGTCCAGTTCTACCCCTGGCCTTAATACCACTGAGGTTGAAAATGTGAAAAGACAGGGCAGGCACTGTGGCCAGTGCTAGCAGTGCCAGCATCCCATATGGGCGCGGTTCGAGTCCAAGTCCTTGGGCCCCTGCACCCATGTGGGAGACCCAGAAGAAGCTACTGGCTTCGAATTGGCCCAGCTCTGGCCATGGCAGCCATCTGGGGAGAGAACCAGCAGCTGGAAAATTCTAACTCTGCCTTTCAAATAAATAAACAGAAAAAGAAAGTGAAAAGGCAGAAAAGGAAGGCTTGGTGCTGCCACAGTCCCCGTCAGAGCTTTGGCCGTGACTGTCCCAGGCACTCTCCCTCGTCTGGGATCAGGCGCCCAGAGCTTTGACAGTGCGTCAGCAGGGCTGCCCTGTGGCAGGTGCAGGCTGAGGCTCCACACACCTGCCTCAGGGCTGACGGTCACCAGATGCCCCCAAACATGCGTGTGTGTGGATTGGACTGCTCTGAGATGGTGTCCCCAGCACGTGCCAGTCAGCACTTCCCAGGAGCAGGTGTCAGTTCTGTCCCTGAGTAGCCCCTGCTGTGCCCAGCCCTGCTGAGAATCCACTGGGCCCAGTGGGGGGCAGGGCATTGACGGATGACGCCTGTAAACTGAGGCATGGAGAGTATAGGGCACTGGTCTCAGGGACCATCCTCATGGCAGTGGTAGGAGTTGGGCGTCTGGCCCTTGCAGGTGCCCAAACTGACAGGTCTCAGACCTGCTGTGGAGCTGGAGAGATCCACGGCCCAGCGTCTCAGGCAGTGGTCCCGGCTGACAAAATCTGTGGAGTTGTGCTTGCTTGAAGTACAGAGCCCGACCCGTCCTAGAAACCCGGAAGTCTGAGCAGCCCGTGGGGAGACCCAGAATGTGGCACCTGGGCCCTGCGGGAGCTCCCGTGGCCGTCCGCGGCCCTGGTTCCTGATTTGATACCAGAGGCAGCAAGGCTGGTGAGCTTGGCCGCAGGACCTCGCGGCTTCAGCTGTGGCCCTGAGCACCCCAATTTGTGCATTTTCACAGCAGAACCTGGGCCCATCCAGGAGATGTGGGCACCCCAAGGGCTGGCCGTGCCTCTCGCCAGTGCCTGGCACCTGGCCAGACTCCCTGAGGCAGCTCCACACTGAGTAGGACCCTGAGCCCAGACTGCAGAAGGACAAGACAAAGGCAGGCGTGGCGGGCGGCCCAGCGTCCACAGGGGAGCCCCGGACACCCTCCAGGGATGGCAGGGCAGCTGCTCAGTCCTGGCACCGTGAGCAGGGTGTCAGAGCCAGCACCAGCAGCTTGCTTCCTCGGGCCCAAACACGGCCTGAGAGCTGGGCACAGCCTGCCAAGCGAGGCCGCTGCCTTTTCTGAGCAGGTGCTCTGGCTCTGCAGGAGACAGGAAAACTTCACAGAGGATGGAAGCTGGGAGGAGGATCTGGTGATGCCAGGGCCTTCCCACAACTCCCCAATTAGCCTGGAGCCTGGTGAGTTCCGTGGGACAGGCAGAGTCAAAGAGCCTTTGAAACAAGATTCGAGTGGCGCTGGGGAGAGGAGGCTGAAGCTGGCACGTGCGTGGGCTCCCAAGACGTCGGTTGGACAAAGGGAAGGGCATTCCAGCTGTGAGGACTGGCGAGGGGATGGGTGGTGGGCGAACAAATGTGTGAAGTGGAGACCAACTCCCCTGCCAGTAGTCCCCACCAGGCCAGAAGTCAGTGGAGCCCCAAGACCCTGGGTCCCAGCCGCCTCGATGACAGGGACCTGGGATGGAAGGTGGCTCCTAGGACAGCCAGGCATCCCCATGGCACAAGCCCAAGATGGGCAGAGGGGCCTAGACTGCAGTGGCAGAAGTGGGTTAGGTCCGAGCACCACGGTCAGTTTTACCCTTGGGTGATTTAGCCTGGTTGTAACATGGACGCAAGCAGGCTGTCCTTGAAGAGACAGGGTCAGTGTCAGGGCTGTGTCCTCAGTGCTCTAGGACATGTGCAGAGCAGGCAGGGCAGGGCCCATCTGAGTCCCTGGGTCCCGGCCTCCGGGAGCCCGTCACACGCACGGGCAGGCCCTGGCCCCACCTCCCACCTCCCACCTCCCAGCGGCTCTAGCCTGTGCTGCAAGCCTGGCTGCTCGCCCTCCCACTGCCGTGTCTGAGGCTCGCTTCCCCCGGCCTCCTCCAAAAGCCAGCCTCGTCCAGCATCAGCCTGGCAGCTTCAACCCACCCAGGGGCTCTGGATGCGGCCTTGGCCCATGGGCTACCAGCAGGAAGGTGGCACCTCTCCGCCTACACTGCTGCCGTCTATGTCCCCAAGGAGACGGACTATCTGAAGCCAGAGTTGGTGCCACTTTTTGTTCTATTTAGAAAGTCGCAATGTTGGGTGCCTTCTGCAAATCACAGGAGGCTGTTGAACGGCTAAACCCCACCCCCACCTGCCAATCAGGAGTGGTCTTCCCTCGGGCTCCCCACACTAGGCACCAACCCTGTGCTCTGCCCCAGGCTGCAGTGTGCTGTGCTGATGCTTTGTGGGGTGGACCTTTGTCATCTCCAAAAGCTGGTTAGTGGCCTAGTGATTCTGTGTGCAGGGATGGAGTGTGTGTTTGAGCTCAGCAGCTGCCCATGCAAAACAGGGGCTGAGGCCAAGCAAGGCTCCCGTGCATACCAGCCAGGACCTCATGGGGAGCTGGGAGTCCCAAGGGACACCTCTGGCCCTGGCAGTTTGATTCCGGTCCAGAGGGCAGGGTCTGCACCACCCTGTGCCACCTACCCTCTTCCCTTGTAGCAGCTGTCTTCTGACCTGGGGGAGAGCAGGGTCTGGGTGCCCCCCCTTGCCGTGAGCAGACGTCACTGGTGTGATCTGTAAAGACCAGAGACGTCTAGAGCCTGGCCCAGCACTGGTAGGCGGGGTGCAGACGCTCAGTGCTCCGGGATTTAGCCTGGTTTCCATTCTCCCCAGCTCCTACTCCCATTCTTCCCAGCTGGGAGGGCAGGTCTTCATCATACAGAGAAAACAAGGTCCCTCTTGTCTCATTGTGAAATTTCTCCAGTTTTGTGATGTCAAGGCCAGGCGTTGGGGTTCAGGAGCTGCCAGGGATCCCACACACTTGTGGTTTCCTGGTCAGAGAGGCTGCTCTGTGCCTTGTGGGGGCAGGCGGGTGTTCAGGGTGCCTGGTGGTGAGACCCTCCTGACGACATCTTCCCCCACCCCTTCCTGTGGGTGGTGGGGCTCTGAGAGCCCTTCCCTCTCACCCCTGGCCTCCAGGAGTGTCAGAGAGAGGAGGGGGCTCAAGGGGCTCCTGCTACAAAGGCCTGTGGAAGCTACTGGCGACCCCTCAACCCTGTTCTGCCGAAGTGGCACCGCAACCTGAGGGCCTCGGCCGGTCCTCGGTTGTGGCCAGCTAGAGGGACACCATAAGGCATGGCAGGAGCTGCAGCTTCGCTTTGTAATGGTTTAAGGTTGGCACGTGGGGTCCGCTCCCAACAGTCCTGACTCCCTGCTGCCCACGTGCCCACTCAGAGCTGCTACCAAGAGGTGCAGCTGGGGACAGGGAAGCAGCTCCAGCCCCGCATGGCAATGGCAGAGGCAGAGTGCGGGGTGGGGCAGCCGGCCTGGCTGGGTCTGCAGACGAGACCCCAGCTGCTACATCTCTGCTTCCCTGAAATTGGTCTCTCGCATTCAAATGTCCTAGAAATGCTGAGCAGTCTGGCAGCCAGGTAACACTGCTAGCTGCTGCCGCACCCAGCAGGGCTGGGGGACTGGAGGCCAGGCCTCCAGGATTCTGCTCACCTGGGGATAAGGAGCCAAGGCATGCGGTGGACTCGAGCCCATTTGTCCCCACACTCCATGTTTCTGTAGGGCTGGGGGAGCCCCTGTCAGGGACTGGGCCTGATGTGAGACTTGGGAGCCAGTGAGTACCCCTGACTCCTCTGCAGGGAAGGGTCAAGAACTCACACAAGTTGACACCGCTTTGGCACGGGAGGAGACCCATATTTTTTACCCAGTGCTACATAAACTCATGGCCTTAGGTCTTCAATGCAGTCTCCTTGCCTCTCCCTAAGGTGATCAATCAAATGCCCTGCCACAGCCCCGGGAGCCGGTGCCGCTGTGACCTGTTTTGTTGATAGATCAGCTCTGGGCAGCAGCGCTTCTGTGTCACCGTGGGCTGGGCCTCTGCCGCAAGACACGCATGGACAAGCTCTCTGCGTGGGCCAGCAGCTCCTCCACAAGAGCCAAGCCCAGCCCCGCAACCTTGGCCCCGTTCACCTCCAGGATCTCGTCGCCCACCCCCAGAAGCCCTGAGTACAGCTTGGCCGTGTTCAGATCAGCCATCGCCTGCACGTAGAACCCTGGAAAGGAAGAAAGGAGACGCTGGCAAATGAACCCCAGTGAAGACTTGCACTGCTGGGCAGGGATGGGGATAGGGTGGTTAAAATCCTAAGGCAAATTGAAATTCTGCACTACTGAAGAGCCACGTGGCTCACCCTCATCTTCGCACGCACCCTGCCCGGCCAGGGCCATTCCCAGGATGCTCGGCTGCATCCAGGAGCGTCTCCCCTCTCCTGCCTCCTGCTCCCCGTGCCTCCCGTGAGACCTCAGCAGGGCAGGCAGGCAGCCAACACCAGAGGAGGTGAAGGGCAGGCTGAGAGAAGCAGCCTTGTGCAGCCACGGCCATGCAGAGAAGGCTCACGGGGGCCAGGGGGTAACACAAGGCAGGGGGCTGTGCACGGAGATGGGGTGCGCAAACTCTCGGGTCCCGTGGAGAGGGGAGGATGCAGCAGCCGTGCACGCGCAAGGCCGATTTCAGAGGGTTGGGGCCCAGACACCTGGCTTCTGACCCCTGCCGGGGCAGTTCTTAGCGGTGCGTAACCAGCAATGAGCGGTTTCAGCTGGAGACCGAGGGACCAAACTGTCCCCTTTAGGGACCCTGCTGAGGAACAGACTGCGAGGAAACGGGAGTGAGACGGTGAACCAGGGCAGCAGCTTCCTGTCTGGCAGGGACTCGCGGAGCCTGCGGGCAGCAGCGAGGCGACTGTCCGCACTGCACTGCAGCCCAGTGAATTCGTCCATGCTGTCAGCTGCACGGAATAACCAGTCCCTCAGCAAACTGGCTCAGAGCTGCCTGCGAATTGGCCAGGACCAGCCCCTCACCATTCCCGTGTGCACTGCTGTCCTGCCTGACCATCCCGTCTCCTGGACCACGCACAGTGGTTGCCAGGGGCAGCCTGCGGCCCTGCAGGGTGCAAACTGGACGTCAGGTCTCTACTTGGCCTCCAGCGGCTCCCTTAGCGCGAAGCCAAAGCCCTCACCACAGCACGGACCCTGCCGCCTTTTGAGCTCCCCGCTGCACCTCATGTGCTCGGCAACGTCCAGCAGCTCCCCACCAGGCAGAGCCCACCGCCCCTCAGGATGCCTGCACTGGCTGTTCCCTGTGCCCCAAGCTCCGCCCTGCATTCAGGTACGGCTTGGCTCAAGAACATCTAGGCACAGCACCGCACCCACCACCCTGGCTTCCAGGGTTTTCACTGTAACACACAGCACGTGATGGGCAAGAGGGTGACGTGGCTGTCGCCTGCCTCCCGGGACGTGCGCTCCTAGGGACAGGGCCTGGTCTGCTGTCCCCAGAGTCTGGAGCACACAGTGGGGATGCTGAGACAGTGCACGGTGGGGCGGATGCTCCTCCAGAATGGACAGCGCTGACCCAGGAGGTGCCGCACAGCACCCACAGCCCCTCACGGAGCCCAGCAGCAGGCTTCTGAGCACATCTCCCGTGTCAGTCTCTTCCCTGCTCTCTTCCCACCCCTCCCTCCCCACCTCAGCCTTCTTCCCTGCTCATCCTATCTGAGAACTAGTTTCCAGGTTCTCCTGCCTGAGGTGCACCCTGGACCACAGACTGGGTAAAGGCCTGGGCAAGCCTCAGAGTGAACCGAGCAGTGGCCGCAGTGCAGAATGCATCCAGTGCCCCTCGCAGTCTCTGCCAGTATGAGTCGGGCTGACTGGGCAGTGGCCAGGGGCCTGGAGCCCAGACGCATCTGTCCAGGCCCCTCCTGTGTGCCCAGATGTGGCTGCAGCCACGACAGGGGAAGCGCTGAGAACCGGTCCCTCTTCAAGAGCCTGATTTCCAGGTGCATCACAGCACCCTGCCTCTCCAGCACCCACCAGCTCCTCGAAGCTCAGCTGCCCAGGTGGGGGTCCTCCAGGGACAGAGCCCTGGGTGCCTCTGCAGCTCAGGAGGAGCTCTGGGCTGAGGGTGGGCTGCGAGTTCACACAGTGCCTCACCCAGCTCCGGCCCCAGCCAGTGGTCTACCGAGGCCCCTGGGACGGGGAGGTGGGGAGGGTGGCTGGAAAGGGAAGGGGCCTACCTGAGTCCCGGCGCCCATTCCCAGAGGCCACACAGAAGCCGAAAGTGCCGTCCGGGGAGCGCTGCAGCTGTAGCTGGCTCGTGCCGTCCGGGAACACCTCCACCACGCGGCCCACGGTGCGAGCCAGGCTGGGGGTGCCCACGTCCTCCACGCTGAGGGCACGCCGGGGCGGGGCCCTGGCTGTGCTGTGCAGGGCATGGAACACGTGAGGCAAGGCCACTGCTTCTGAGGCCTCTCAGACCTCAGAGGCTGGTGCCAGTGATGTCCAGCAGCAGAAAGCTGACCGGGCCAAGGCGGGCGGCTCCCCTGGCTGCCAGGGCCCAGTGCCTGCTGCGGAGCTGGAGAGGCGCCCTCACCCCACCCCAGCCCCGCTCCACGCAACCTCTACGAAAGTCTGGCAGAGCTCTAACCACACGTAGTAGGGCAGCTCACCTATAGCCTCTCAGAGAGGTCACAGGTCAAGGACACACTCTGCTCCCCTGCAGCAACCCCAGGCCGCCCTGGGCTCAGCCGCAGGCCAGGGCACATGCACCCCCCGCCCCGCCCCACTGTCCTCCCCCGGCGCGGGGCCCTGACTGAGGCAGGAAGAGGCCATTCCCTGAGCTCATTCTCCGACCACACGGCCCTCTCTCACCTGCCAGCCACTCCGTGGCCCCCCGGCTCTGCCACCAGGTAGAGGCTGGACCGGTCCCCCTTGCCGCTCAGCAGGGCATGGAGGCTGTGGAAGGAGGCAGCTCCGTGATGCTGGTGCCAAGGTGAGCCCTGTGGGAGAAGCCCGCATCGCAGCTGAGAACCCGCACCTGGGACCCGGCCAGCCCACAGCTGAGGGCCGCAGCGGGCGTGGTCACTGCAGGCGTATAGCAGGAGGCGCTGTCAGATGCCTGGAGTCCCTGACACAGTGTTTTGCTTTTATTAAATGTTAGCTGAAATGACTTCGTGCAGAACCTGGTTTCTAGTTGATCAGCACACAAGTGAAAGCAGAGGTGGCTGTTTGTCTCAGTGGTTAAGATGCCCCTTGAGACACCTGCAACCTACACCACAGTGCCTGGGGTCGAGTCCTCACTCTGCTTCCGATCCAGCCTCCTGCTGATGCCCCTGGGAGGCAGCAGTGATGGCTCGAGTGCCTGAGCCCCTGCACCCACATGGAGCTCCTAGAGACCCTGGTGGAGCTCCTGGCACCTGGCTTTGGCCTGGCCCAGCCCCTTCTGTTGCAGGCAACTGGGGAGTGAACCAGTAGATGGAGAGCTCTGTCTCTCTGCCTTTGAAATAAATGTTTAAAAAGAAAAAGGAAAAGCAACTTAATTAAGGAATAGTGCGTACAATTTTAGAGTTGAAAGTCTTAAATATCTTGTGATCCCTTAGTTTCCCTCTTAGGATTTCTTTCATCCAAGATTTGTACTAACAAAAGCCCTAAATGCATGTTGTGACTGCTGGACTTAAGACACCAGGGATGGGTGTGCAGGGAAGTAGAGTCAGGCTTAGGAGGCCGGGGGCAAGGGAGGAGCTGACGTTGAGCAGAGCCATCCAGGTGAAGTAGAATGGCAGCACGTATGATGGTGTGGTGCCTGGAGCTGTGGGAGCTGTGGGAACGGGTTGGGTCCTGGGGGCCAGACCAGGGGGCCAGACATGGCGCCTGGGGCTGTGGGAGCTGTGGGGACGGGCTGGGTCCTGGGGGCCAGACGTGGCGCCTGGGGCTGTGGGAGCTGTGGGGGACAGGTTGGTCCAGCCCTGCTGTGGGCTGCTGGATGGTGTTGGTAAGAACCACAAGATAAGAGGAGGCACCTCTCCAGGGGGTGAGCAGTGCTGCACATGGTACTTGGTGGCCCAGGGAGTCCCTTCAAAGTGGACGCTGCAGCCTCATCCCCAAGGAAGGAGGCCTCTAGGGGTGGCTGGGTCGTGAGGCTGGGACTCCCCTGCTGCCACACAGGCCGTCTGTGAGGAAGTGACCCTCACTAGACCCCAAGGCTGCCAGTGCCTTGATCTCGGGCTTCCAGCGGCCAGAATTTCTGCCGTCGGAGCGAGCACGTGGCCTGTGCCCTAGCAGCTTCAGCCCTGTGTCCCAGCTCAGCCTCCTGGGGGAAGCCACGCTGAACCCCGACCTGAGGAGCCGGCTGGGACGGGGAGGGGAGAGGCAGGTCACGGGCGCAGGCTCCCTCCAGGCTGCACGGCCTGCCGGCCTGTCAGGTATCTCTGGGGGACACCTTTCGCCTTTATCTGAACATTTCTGCAGCACCACCCTGCCTGCTCCCCTTCCTGCCCTCCCTCTGAACTCTGTGACAGCATGGCAGTGTCCTTTCCTGTGAGAATTTGCAGAGGGGGTGGCTCTGATGGCAGTGACCCCGCATGCCTCGTGCTGGGCAAATCTAACTTCACAAGAAAAGGGAATTTGGGGGGCACAAGGTCGCTGCGGCTGCCTTGTTCCCCAGCTCGCAATCTGCTTCTGTTTCTGCGACTTCCATGCACTTAGCCATCCAACAGCCAAGCACAGACCACGTCCCAGGAACCATCCTTGGTGAGAGAGAGCAGTGGAACCTGCATCGGGCCTCACTCTCGTCCCTTGTGCAGCCTGAGAAAGGAAAGCCCCCACGCCCCATCGTCCCCGCTCTGTTGCAGGGAATGGAAGGGACGCGATGCCTGGGATTACCTGGAACCAGGCAGGGTTTCCAGAGGCCTCCTGAGAGCTGAGGGCTGCTGCAGGTTTCTGACATGCCTGGGGAGGGGGCCTACAGCCTACCCAGTGTGTACTGAGTGCGTATCTGGAACTCACTGACATTACACATGCTGGGAGAATAAATATGGCATGGTCTTCCCTCAAGGAATTCTAAACTCAGTAAAATGCTGTGCAAGGAGTTCCAGGAAGGGGCCCAGGGGAGCCCTTGGAGCTGATGGATGAGCAGATGCCAGGGCTGAAGATGCACTCAGCTGAAAGCCTGGGGGAGCTCAGATGCAACAGTGTTGAGTGCTGAGGGAGATTAGGGGTGGAGATCCCAGGTCTGCACCTCAGACCTGGCTGGGAGGCTGTTAGGATCTCCGGGTGTGCCAAGATTTGTGCCTGGACTATGTAGCCTTGCACAAGGCTCTGGAATGACCAGGCCACTGGCTCTGCAGGGTTTGGTGGGGGGCGGGGCAAAATTGGGAGCGAGCAGGAGGCAGGAAAATGGTGGGGCCTGGGTGTGGGCAGCAGGGGAGGGGGCGTTGCCTGCCCTGTGTCCTGAGGGGCCACAGTGGGGAAACAGCAGCTTCCCTTGCCGAAGGCCTCTTGCAGAACACTCCGCACCTGTTTTCTCCTTTCACTGCATTCCCTGGGGGCTACACCTGCTCCAGCCAGGGCGCCAGGACTCACCAGGTGCAGGGCCTGCAGCGATGGGGCTCTCCTTGCTCCAGGGGTGCTGGAGTGCGGTGCTGTGGCCGGCACAGCGGGGTGCAGCTGCTCCACGCTGCGGCTGCGGGACGTGGCCAGCTTGGGCCGAGCGCTCTGACCCAGGGTGGAGAAGAACTTTCTCAGTCCCAGGCTGGACACAAGGCTGCTGCCCCTTTTCCTGCTCCTGCTAGAAGCCGTGGCTGAGGCTGGGTCAGGTGCTGCACTGGCCTCTGGTGATGCCCTGGAACACACCGGGGCACGACAGGTGGCTGAAGATGGCTGAGGGGTGATGATGGATGCTGTGCCCTAGGGCCCCATGGGCTCCAGAGCCTTTGGCCCTCTTGGGGCCAGGAACTCCCACACGGCCGGAGACAGAAAGGCCGGCCGAGGTTCTCCGCCTGGTCACTGTTAGGCAGAACAGTGTGGGTGAGCCCCTGCCGTGGCACTCAGCACTCCGTGTGGGGCTCCCCACGCACTCACTGACCCGCTCAGTGGTTCTTAACCTTTCTTGGGCCTGGGCAATGGTCCACCAGCAAAGCAAGCCCAGCAGAGTCAAGGAGTCCTCTCGGCCTCAGGGAGCAGCACCTTCAGCCATGCGACCACCCCACCCGGCACCCCGTCCCCACCCCCTGCTGCTCTCACTCACTGGGGCAGCACACATCCTGTGGAATGCAACCGTGTCGTCTGCAGGGCCCCCTCTGGTTCCTGGCTGGATTCTGGCTCCGAGGCCAACGAGATGGTGATGCCAGTGGCGTGGACGGTGGCGACGTCTGCTGGAACAAGCACAGCATCCTGCATCAGCCAGATCTGGCCCACAGAGGCAGGGGAGCAGCAGAAGCTGGGAAGAGGTGGCCACTCGGTGGGCGATGAAGGCAACAGTGAGACCCCCAGGAGTGGCACGCGAAGGTGGGGTACCCTCCCAGGTGGTCAGGGCTGAGGGCCCCTCCTCAGTGTCCCTGGACTAGAGACCAAGGGCCAGGTGTCAGCACAGCATCTGCACATGGGGGTGAGCAGTGAGTGAGGCTGGCAATGCTGCATCACCGCCCTGCTCTGTCTGGCACACAGGGGGAGCAGGAGCGAGTTCTGCGTTCCTGGAAGGCGAAGCTTCTGTCGCTCTTTCTAACAGCCCTCGCAATCGCTAGCACCTCTGCAGCACCTACAGCCTGCTCTGTAGCAGTGACTTCAAGGGCTCCACGAGACAGGAACCATTACTGCCCTCACTGTGCTGAGGAGGTGAGGCCTGCTGCCCGGAAGTTCTTAGAGCAGAAATCCTGCAGGAAGGGTCAGGGGCAAGCCGGCAGCCAACCTCAGAACCTACGGCCAAGCCTGGGCGGCAGGGGCACTCAGGGGAGCCTTGCTCCTCAGGGTGCACGTGAGCAGGAAGTGCAAGGCCCTCGTGGTCTTTCCTGTCTGACCTCTCCTCCATCCTGGATCCTCCCCAAGCAATCCCAGCCCCAAGCACATCAGAACCACAAGCACAGCACCCTGTGAGCTCTGTCTAAAGCCAGCAGATACAGTGGGATCAGAGCCCAGGCCCCGGATTCACCAAGATGAGGGCCCAACCAAAGGGCAGAGAGGAGCCGCCTGCACCCTGCAGAGCCTCACTGCCAAGCCTGTCAGGCTGCCTGGCAGGACAGGATGCGGGTGGGGGCCAGTGCCAGAGAGGAGCTCCAGCTCACGACAGCAGGGCTATGCCCGCTGGGTGCTGTGTCCTGCAGAGACCACATCTGCCTGTCCGCGGAGAGAGCCTCCAGGGCAGAACCCCAGAGTCGCCTCTGCATCCCACTCAGGGCCTCACTCAGGGCCGGGCCCAGCACAGGCTCCGCCAAGGTCAACACTGAGTGTGTGAAGGCATGGAATGCAGTGGAGAATTTGAAAGGTCAGGGCCTGAGCCATGTGACTGCAGGGTGTCTACTGCTCTAGGAAAGCAGCAAACCCTGCAGCTGCTGCCCATCCTGCTTCCCCCTAAAGCCCAGGCCCCCAGGAGCCACTGAGCTCATCGCTTCCGTGTGGGACTCAATGTTCCCCCCACTGCCTTCTGCACCAACCTGCCTCTCCCAGGGGAGCTGGTTAACTCACCCCAGACACATCCAGCCCTACTAATCCACTGGCATTCCCAACACCTGTGGCTCCAGGGGCTGCGGCAGTGGTGTGTGGCTGTCACCAGACATGGATACCAAATGCTGGGAGTGTCACAGACCTGGCCTGGGCCTCTGCTGCACAACCACCCAGGGCGTGAACCAGTGGCAACCCCTTACCGTGTCCATCGCTGTCCGGGGCTGGCTCTGGCTCCCAGCCGCAAGGGCGTTCCTCCAGTCTGCCCTCGCAAGGTTCCTGTGGCCCCCCAGACGGGCCACTGCCACAGTTGTTGGGGGCTGGGGCCAGCAGAGGGTACTGGCCCAGGGGGCTGCAAGGCTGGGCCTGTGGTGGTGGGCTCGGCTCACAGGTCCTGACAGCCTCTCTTCTGGAAGGAGCTGGAGGCAGGTGCACAGCTGGTACTGTCCTCCTGCGAGACGGAGGGGTGGGGGTTCTCCTTGATGAGGGAGGGGCTGGCCGCAGGGCGTGGTGAGGGGCACAGGGCTCTGTGCAGCTCTGGGGCGGGGACAAACAGGGCACGATTTCCAGAGAGTTGTGGTTTGTTTGGGCTTGGCTGCTGGACTCACAGCCTGTCCTCCATGGAGCCCTGGAGGCCGCAGAGTGGGCCTGGTGACTTCCCAGCCCTGGCCCAGGCTGTCTGTGGGACCCCAAGGAAGCCCCCTCAGATGCCAGGGCAGGCTCAGGGACAGCATCTTCTCTCAGGAACGAGGTCCCCTCAGGCAAGCATCCTCCGCCTCCTTCCTCCTGCCCCACGTCCATATCTGCAGCCCCACTCAGGTGAGGCCGGGCCTGGAAGCCCAGGGGCAGTTCCACCTCAGCCCTCCCGGGCCCCTCCAGGCCACCGTGGTGCCGTTCACAGGTGCTGCTGGGCCAGAGCGTCCCCACCTCCTCTTTTCTGAGCTGACAGCTGTCCAGGGCAGGGTCCTCGCCTTCGGGGTCCGGGATGCTTCCAATGTGTGTTTCTCGGATCCAGCCCCCATGGAACCCTGGCTCAGCAGACAGGAACAGAGGGGTGCTCAGGCCCCACTGACTGTCAGCGTGGAGCTCCTGGGGGACTCCCCTGTTGGGAAGGGCCTTCCCCTCAGCAGGGCATGGGTGCCCCGCGTAGGAACCCCAGGCTGAGCACTTCCTCCGGCTGCCCACAGACCTCGCGTCCTGGAGCCGGAGGCCCCCCGCAATGTAGTCAGTGAGGTCTGGCTTCGAGCGCAGGGCACCCTGGTCCATGGCCTGTAGCACTGTGCTCAATACTTGGCGCTGGCGCTCCTGTAACCGCTCCAGGTAGCGGAACTCGGCCTCACAGGCAGACTCGTCCTCAAAGCGCACGTGAGCCGCGAAGGGGCCCCACCTGGGCCGGGGAACACTCGCATGGCTGAGGCTGTGGCTGCAGGAGGAGGTCGTCCTGGGCTCCAGGGTGGGGCTGCCCTGGCCATCTCTGAGCAAGAGACAGGAGGAGAGAGGTCACAGGCAGGACTGGGTGCCGTCTCCCACGGTGCTCTATGCCACAATCCCCAGCTCACCCCAAACCACATTCCTGGGGGGGTCAGTGTAGCTTACAAGCCCAGACTGACCCTGAGCCAGGGCACCAGGGAAAATCTCATGCATGCCCCCAAATCACACACCTGCAACCTGCGTTCAGCTCTGCCCTCAGCTCTGGCTCTGGGAGACACCCACACAGCCTGCACCACAGCCCCCCCCCCCCCCCCCCGCGAGTTACAGGCCACTGCGCAGAGGGACTGAGACCCATAGACAATGTCTCTTCTGAGCCACTAGGTCAGAACCATGTTCCCCATGTCCTCATGCTTGGACTAGCCCCCCAAGCCACCCCTACCCCCGCCAGGCATCTGCTAAGTGCATGGGATTCACAGGGTCTCTCGTGACTGCTTCCACATCGCAGGCACAGTGTCACGCAGTGCCCTTCACCCAGCCTCACTAACTCATTCCAGGCACGGGACGAAGTCCGTGGTCACTGGGGTGCAGACAGGCCCTCCATGAACCTTCCTCCCCAGCTCTGGCCCTACCACCCACACGTGGGCCCTGCAGGCTTCTCGCCCCGCCCACCTACCCAGCCCTCTGCATCTTCCTAGATGGCCTGCGTTTAGCCCGGTCATTAAGTCACCATGAGTGATGGTTAATGTTGAGGTCAACCTGGCTGTGCCCTGTGCCAGTCTTCTCAATGTTTCTGTGCATGTGGTCTCTGGATGAGATTAACATTTAAATCGGTGGACTGTGGATAAAGAAGACTCCTCCATGGTGAAGGTAATTCGCTGAATCAGCTGAAGGCTCAGAGAACAAACAGACCTCCCCTGAGCAAGAAGGGGCTGTGCTCTCCCCTGGGGCCTGGGCTGCAGGTTTGGGCTCACCGAGTCCACACGAGCGTGTGTGCATGCCCTGCTGGCTCTGCGTGTCTGGAGAAGCCAGACCAACACGTCACGGTAATCTGCCACTCACTGGCCATCACAGACAAGGAAGAGATGAGAGCCAGAAAGGACCTGAGAACACAAGATGCTGGCCCCTCGGCAGCTGGAAAAGGCAAGTTGTGGGACTTCTTTCTCCCTCGGGAGAAGGGAGAGCCAGACCCTGACCAAGGCAGGGCCTGGACGTGGGAAAGCAGCCACCCCCTTGCGATTACCCAGGATGGACACACACAGAGGCTGTCACTGCTTGCATACTTTATGTGTTAGGTCACTGCTGTCAGTCCCCAGGACACCTAGGAAGCCCTTCCTCCCCCACCATCTCCACAAGCAGTGAAACTGCTCCGGTGCAGTGTGCATGCCGCAGTCTGCCCAGGCTTGCCCAGACTCTCAACGTGGTCTTATGAAGAACTGTGTGAGAGGAATCTGAGGGCCACCTCCCGGTCCTGTACCTGGGTGCATCAGGAACTCTGGAGGGAGCTGCAGTGTGGCTAACGGCTGCCCTACTGCTTCTCGGCCTTTTGGCTAAGATCAAGTGTAATGGCTGCCCTAATGGAGCTCCTCTCCTAACTTCACTGCCACCCAGCAACTGAGAAGAGAGGAGTTCAGATGACGGCAGGAAGAAATCATTCATGCTAATGATGACTGTTTCCAAGCTGTTGGCTTCTGGAACCACCCGTGTGCCCACTGGACTGGACGGTGTGCCCTGCAGGTGTCCTTTACGTGTGAATGAATGACCCTGCCTGGCTGGCTCAGGACCGAGGGTACCACTGACCATTCCCAGCCATCTGCTCACTCACCCTCATAGCCCTGAGGGTCTGGGCTCTCCTGAGACATGTGTGGAGCACAGGGTGAGGTACAAAGGGCTCTCTTGGGGGTCAAGAGTGGGCTTGAGAGGTGAGAGTTAAAACTGCCCAAGACCAACTCCCTGAAAAGCTCCAGAGAACTAGCTAAGGCTGAGAGCTCCGGGCACTGCACCTCATGGGACCCCAGGCCTCCACTCCCACTGTGAGCTGAGCTGGCTGAGGGACGCTGAGCAAGGTCCTGCCATGGCCTGCTGCTCCACACCCAACCCTGATTCAGGAGTGGTTCTGACATCACCAGGTGCGATGCTTACATCACCAGGTACCACTTAGAGGTGCTACAGCCCCTTCTTCAGGGCCTCTCCTAGGCCTGATGCCAGATGCCCACACTGTCCAGGAATGCAAGGGATTGTGGGCAGTGGGCAGCGGGCAGCCCCCAACTCCTGCTACTACCCCTGACCCCAGTAAGCACTGACTGCTTCAGGAGGAAAAAAAATTTTTTTAAGAAAAAAACTACTGTTAAGCAAATACCTTTGCCCATTTTGAGATTTGAGCAGATCTTGCATTAAGAGGACAGCTTGCTTGGGGCTGGTGTTGTGCTATAGCGGGTAAAACCACCGTCTGCAATGCCAGCATCCCATATGAGCACAGGTTCAAGCCCCAGCTGCTCCACTTCCTATTCGGCTCTCTGCTGTGGCCTGGGAGAACAGTGGAGGATGGCCCAAGTCTTTGGGCCCCTGCACCCACATGGGAGACCTGGAAGAAGCTCCTGGCTCCTGGCTCCGGATTGGTGCAGCTCCGGCCATTGCAGCCATTTGCAGAGTGAACCACTGGATGGAAGTGCGCGCGCTCTCTCTCTCTCTCTCTCTCTCTCCCTCAGAAAATGAAAAAGGACTGCTTTTAAGTAACACACTGCATGTTGTCAGCTCCTCTGTGTCCTGGAGCTCACACAAAGACACAGCACAGTGCCCAGGGCCCATAATGCACAGGCACTTCAAAAGTTCCTGGAAAACAGAATTAAAAAGCAAACTTATTTTGCAGCAAAATTTTTGAGATGCATGCATACAGAGGGGCTTCAAACATCCGTGGACAATCTCTATCAGGGAAGCAGTGCACATGTATTTCAAAACTGATTGCAGCAAAATAAACTTTTCTTTTAATTCTATTTCTCCACAATTTTTTAAAGTACTCATATTTTTAGACTGTCCCATGAACATGTTTTATTTTATTTTATTTTTTAAATATTTATGTATTTACTTAAGAGACAGAGTTGCAGACAGAGGGAGAGACAGAGAGAGGTCTTCCATCCACTGGTTCACTCCCCAAATGGCTGAAATGCCTGGAGCTGGACTGATCCAAAGCCAGGATCCAGGAGCTTCTTCACCGTGTGGGGCTGGTGGTCAGCTCTCTAGAGAACATGCGTGTGGAGTCTGTGCTCACTCGGCTGTGGGGTCACTCTGAGGCTGGTTGTCGGCTCTCTAGAGAACACATGTGTAGCGTCTGGGCCTCACCTGTGCTCGCTCAGCTGTGGGGTCACCGTGTGGGGCTGGTGGTCGGCTCTCTACAGGCACTCTTGCCTGTCTAGTAGCCCAGGAAAGGAAGGCTCCAGCAGCAGCAACAGGCTCAGCACCCCTGACCCAGGAACAGGAGGTACCCTACTGAGCACCAGCTCCGTCCTCGCCAGCCAGGTGGCCAGCAGGAGACTGCCCGTGCTCAGACACAGCAGCTCCTACACAGGCCCCAGGCCCATGGCCTGCTCTACTGGTGACTGGAATTTCTGGGGAGGAAAAGGAAATCCCAGCTTTCCAGGCAGCACAGAAATGTAACAGGAGGAGTCCAGGTCTCATGAGCCCTCTCAGCGGCCTCAGCTTTTACATACAGGTGGTGAGCTGAGCCCTCCTGGAATTTACTCCAAAGGTAAAAATACAGCATTTGTGTTCTAAAGGGAAAAATGTGGGCAAGGGCAATCCCTTAAGTTGTCTTCAATCCAATCATTCAAATCCACAGGCAACCAGCAATGTTGGCAACAGTGCGTTAGAGTGGGCTGAGGTTTGAGACAGGAGCAGAGAGAAGGTGGCAGTTGGGCAGTAAGCAGGTCCCACACCTGCCACCTCTCCAGGTGGGGCCCAGCAGGTGTGACACCTGCCACCCTCTAGGAGAGGACCCTGGTCAGAGCCAGGCCTGTCACCCTGGAGCCGAGTGGCCTCTGGAGGAGCCTGCTTTGCCCACTGGTGCTGTCCGCTTGCACTGTGAATGTGTTGTGCACAGGCTCCAGAGTCTGCACACGCCGCTGTGTGACCCGCCTGCGGGTCCCCCTCCCAGGCCCTGGGTTCGCTGTGTCCTGCCTCCTGCTAGCTGTACCCATCCTCACAAAGAGTCAGAGCTTATGCTTCTGGGGGCTGCCCAATGTCTACACTGAATTCCTAAAACATTTTATTTTGGGGGGAAGTGGAGACAGACAGCTTCTAATCACCGATTTATGCCCAAAATGCCTACAGTAGTCAGGGTTGGACCAGGCTGAAGCCAAAAGCCAGGAACTCCAGCCAAGTCTCCCATGTGGGTGGCAGGGACCCAAGTACTTGATCCATCACCACTGCCTCCCACGATTGCAGCAGCTGGAAGCTGCGGTCAGGAACTGGGGCAGGCATCAGACCCAGGCACTCTGATGTGGGACACAGGTGTCTTCCCTGGTGTCAACCACTACGCCAATGCCTGCTCCTCCACATCCGTCTGCTCCCAGAAAATGCTCTCCACTGCCTGGAAAAGCCCTCTCGTCAGGCTCACCCCAGTCGCCCAGACCTAGGGTGAACGCCTCCTGAAGACTGCCCCGGCCCTCCTCCCACCACCTCTCCCAGGCTGCTCTCTGGGAGGAGTGACACACCTGGGCTGCACCTAACCAAGGCCTGGGGCTGTGGCACTGCTGCGCCAACGCAGCCTGCCCCTGCCGCGTGGTGTGATGGACCACGACCTTTAGAAGCATCTGCAGCAAGCCAGCCATCTGGTGTCGACATTTCAGCTCTACCCTCGGGATTCACCAGCACTGCCAAGTCAGAGCAGTTCCTTTCTGGGCACAATAGCTGCTCAAGTGGGTCATGCTGCCTTTCAGTAGCTTCTACGACCAGGGCGCAGCCTAGCCAAGGGAACCTCCTGCAGAGCTGGTGACGGGGCTGCCGGGAGCTGCTGGAGTGACCTGGGGAAGAGGAAGGCCCACGACGGCCTCTCCCGGCCGTGGGCGCTGTGTGGCCTCATGCTCCTGCCTGGCTGCATCCCTGAGCACAGGGCTCTGGTCACCCTGCCCACGGCTACTGCTGCGTCCACAAAGCCTGCTCCCCTCGCGAGCCTCACTGTGCCTCCCAGGCCGGTCCAGGGGTTCCCCGCCCAGGCCACAGTCCACAGCAGGGCGTCTGCTTCCTGCCTTTCTGGCTGCGACCTCAGTGCCCACCCTCCAGAGCCCAAGTCAGCACCTGTCATTCATCTGCGTCTCGGTGTCATCCCACCACCCCCTGCGGCCGACCCTTCCTTGGCACAGCCCTCCCAGCCCCACTTACCGGCTGCCCTGAGCGTTGGTGAGCACAATATCATGGCTGGCACGCAGGGGCTGGGTCCTGGCCTTCATCCGGGTGCCCTGCAGCACACGCTTGGCTTCCTCATGCCAGGGGCTCAGCGCGG
This sequence comes from Oryctolagus cuniculus, assembly GCF_051225735.1. Taxonomy (NCBI): domain Eukaryota; kingdom Metazoa; phylum Chordata; class Mammalia; order Lagomorpha; family Leporidae; genus Oryctolagus; species Oryctolagus cuniculus. The sequence goes on along the minus strand of NC_142879.1, from coordinate 30,161 downwards.
GCTCCAGCCTGAGACCAAAGGCCCTGAGGGCGGCAGACAGGCAGGGCAGGCGGCAAAGGATTAGGAGAGGATAACACGGATTAGGACTTTACCAGCGTCATGTCCCAGCACGGCCAGGAAGGCCCGGCTTGGGCCACTTTCCCCTGAGGACAGCACACACCTGGGCCCGGCGAATGGCCCTGGATGGCTGGGGCTGGGCTGGGGAACCATCAGCCTGGTGGATTTGCTCAGCGACTGCAGGCTGAGACCTCAGCAGGCTCCAGGAGAGGGCAGGGGGATGCAGACCTCTCCTCTGTCCGTTCCCTGGCAGACAGCAGGAGCTACGTGGGAGAGGGGAGTGGGGAGGGAAGGGCCCGTGCCCCGGCAGGCAGACGTTTCATGCAGCAGCTTCCTGTCTCTGCACCAGGCACCCTCACTGCAGCACACAGCAAGGCTGGCCCCCGCCCTGGGAGGGGTTCAGGCATTTGGGGGAATGACATTGTTATAAATCCTGGTGTTTTCATTCTCCTGGTCCCAATCCAAACTTGTCAGGCACCAACTCAGAACCCATAGGCCCTGAGCTGACAGCAATTAAGCAGGACTCAAACCAAGTCAGCAAGTGGCTCAACTGTCGTAAAAGGCAGGGTCACCCATCAGCCCTCACCACCCCCAGAGCTGCCCCCTTCCAAGACAGCATGGCCTGAGCGTGGCAACACCAGCAGCCACGACCCCCCAACACAACTGTGTCCCCTCCCCCCAGCCTGACTGCAGGCAGGTGTTTTCTCCGCCTGCCCCACAAGGGTGCTTGGAGCAGAGAGGGATGCTGGCACATGCTCCAGGTCAAGCACCAGCTGGGAGCAGAGTGGACGACAGCCATCCCCAGTCCACAGATGCAGGCATCTCCATGCACCCCTCCTCTGTCTTCTTAGGCCCCAGGCCAACCCCAGGATGTCCGTGGCTGGGTTCAGACACATTCCCTGACCTGGCCTCCGTGTCCCCAGGTCACAGGTGGGGCTGTCCTCACAGCAAGGCTCCCCAGAAAGCACAGCTGACTCAGATCTCAGATCTCCAGCCCCTGCCCCATCCCACCCCTCTCTCCTCTGATGGGAAGGTGCCAGGGGGCTTCCTGGATCACAGAGGCGTGCGTGGAAAATGACACAGCTCTGAGGCCTCCAGGAGGGGCCCCCTTGGACAAGCTCTGGGCAGATAATGCTTTCCTTTCTCTCTTTTTCTCCTTGTTACTTGCATCTAACCCCGCACTGGGGCTGAGGGCCAAGTGTGGGGGGGAGGCACCATCTGTGCCTGTGGACCCTGGCTGGGCACAGGCACAGCTTTGGAACACAGAGGGCGTCACGGGAGGGTGTGAAAGTGAAGTCTAGGCCTGCTGCCCCGGGAAGCCCTCCCCGTGCACAGCTCCCAGGGCAGGCAGCTGAGAGCAGCTGCACTCCCCAGGGCTCCGGCTCCATCTGCAGAGATAATGAGGGCACCATCCCGGAGAGGTGCCCTGCAGCAGCAGGCCCCTGGCTGCCCACCCACACGTGTGGAGCCTTCTGCCGACAGCTGTGGCTCCCTGGCTGCCAGAGGGCGTCTGTCACGAGACCTGGCAGGCAGGCAGGAAGACCTCCGGGCAGCTGGCCAGATGCTGCCAGGATCAGCCTTGCCCCGGGTCCTAAGCTGCTTTCCAGTGAGGCTGTTTCCCTGCTGCTCCCTCCACTGGGAGCGGTTGCTGTCTTTTCTTTAGCTGCCCTGCTTTGGTTCCTGGCAGACAAAGCTGGCTTCTCTGCTTTTCAAGGCTTGGAGACATCCATGCAGTCACACATAGCAGGTGGCAGAGGGGAAGCTGCCTTTACTGTCTGTGGCCAAGGCCAGCAGAGCCATGGCAGAGTCGTCTTGTGCCTTGGAGAAGGGAGGCCCCACCTGCCATGGTGGGACGGTGGTCATTTCCTACTCTCCCACCTCTGCCCCCAGAGGCAGGAGCATCAGGTGCAGTACCGGGGGTGCTGAGCCTGTGCTGGTCTAACTGCCCACTCACCCTGGCCACACCACAGCTGTCCAGCCTCAGGGTGTCCAGCCCTGCAGGCAGAAAGGTACAGACCCTCCCTTCCAGAAAGACTTTTCAGTCTAATCCGACCCAGGATGCCCCTCCCACCTTGAATGTACTCTTCTCCTTCTGCCATGGCTCAGGACACTGCCCATGAAGAACAAGGAACCCCACTTCCCCCCGGGGCACCCCAGGGAGTCCAGCTTCCCCAGAACACTGGTGAGGAGCTGCAGCAAAGTCTACAGAATACCATGGTGAGGGGGAGACAGCACATCCCCTGGTTAGGAAAGCAGGAGGTAGGGTAACACCTTTGCCCTTGTAACTTTTCCCAAATTTTCGTATCCATTATCTCGCTTCAGCCTCACAATAAACCTGAGAAGTCAGCCAGACAAAAGTGATTTCCCTCACTTTAAAGGTAAAGACACCGAAGCCTTGGCCAGGAAGTGGTCTCCAAGGACACAGAGCATGGAGCTGGCAGTGTTCTCTGCCCAGTGGCTTTGCTCAAGTAGAAGCCAGGCACCCCCGGGGGCACCTTCCACAGGCTCTCAGGGAGGATGATCCTGGGGTCCCAGCAGCGCAGGAGTTTGCCTGGCCCTTGCCTCTGTGAGGTCTCCACTGTCCTGATGCCAAGCAAATGGCAGAGAAGGGAGAGAGAATGTGGGCTGTGACTCACCCGTTCTTGTCTGAGTCCTGCAGGGAGAAGCCAGGGTCCCCATCCTCGTCCCCCGCTGGTCGCTCTGTCCCCAGAACAGAAGCAGACATCAGGGCAGAGCCAGAAACAGGGCTCTCAGCTGCCACTTAATGAACCTGGAGGAGAAAGGAGTCTCCAGCGCACTTACTCCCCAGAGCGCTCCACACCCTTCCTGCATCCTGGTCTGGGCCGTGGAGGCACAGCGACTGCAGGTGGGCATGGCCACGGCGGCGGCTGAGCCAGTGGGACAGGACTGCTTGCCCGGCCCAGCAGATGGCAAGGGGGTCCCCAGGGAGTGGAGGGTATGGCACTGGAAGGGCACAGAGGAAGCACTCTGCAGTAGGCTTCAAGCTAAAGGGGGAAAGCCATCATGAGCTCAGCCCCCGAGCCCAGAGGGTGGCCTCCCCTGCTCTGAGGCTTACGGGTCGCTGTCTGTGAGGGGTAAAGAATCTACGTCAGAGCCAACGATGAGAGGTGCCTGATGATTGTGGTGAAGGACAGCTGTCCCCTCCCTCTTTTCCTACCCCCTCATGGGTAACCCCTTCCTGCTGGCCCAGCACCCACAGCTGCAGACTGAGCCTCACCTGGTGCAGCTCTGCCCCGGGACAGCGTCCAGGCTGCAGCTCCCGCCTGCAGGGGGCGCAGCCCTGAGGCATTCAGTGTCTCCTGCAGCAGCAGGCGGTTCCTCTCCACCTGGCCAGACAAGGACAAGGCATGGCCCCCTGTGCTCAGAGCCCCTGGGTCTCCGGCTCTCCAGAGCCCCTCCAGCAGGGTTGCCCTGGGGACAAAGCCTTCCTCTGACGTCAGGGATGCGCTGTCCAGGGGTGCCCCTGCGACCAGGGGACACGACTTCCCTTTCTTCAGGTGGGGCACGTGGGTGGCTTTCCTGGAAGGACCAACAGCCCCAGGCCGGCCAGGGCTGACTCCATGCAAAGGGCTCTCTTGCAACGCGCCAGGCCCTGTTGGAAGACCCCCCACACGGTCAGACTCTGTCCATTCTGCTTCCGAAAACCATGGGCTCCCTCTGTTCTGGCACTCGAGCTCAGGGTCAGGAGGCCTGGGAGGCACGGGTTCCCCATTCCTGGCAAGCTCCGCCTCACCGACACCGCTGTCTGGCTGTACGTCGGTCAGGTTCCGAGCCTGGAGGGTCGCCATAGCATCTGGCAGAGCAGACCCCTCTGAGGGGGCTCCTCCTCCGCCCGCCTGCACCTGTCTGCAGGACGGTTTCTTGGGTGATGACTGCTCACGGGGGGCAGGGCAAGGGTTTGCCCCCCGCTGACCTCCTGCCATCTTCTCCTTCAAAGCCCTCACCTTGGACTCCAGCACAGAGGGGCCTTGGCGTTGCACCCTCCATGCCCCAGGAAGCTGAGAGGCCACCAGGCTGCCTGCTCTGTCTCCCCGAGGGCAAGGCCAAGGTCTCAGGAGGCGTCTGACGTCTGGCTGTGGCTCAGAGCCGCTTCTCTCCGTGGCCGAGGTCCCCTCCATGGAGCTGGCTGTGCTGCTCCCTGGCCTGGGCCCTCTGGGTGGGAACAGACAGAGCTCCTGACACCCAGCACTGGGCCAACTCCAGTCACCTGCTGGGTCCCCAAAGTGCACACATCGAGCCCTGTCCAGATGGTAGTGACACAGCAAGGATAACGTGGAAGCTTCTGCACAAGTTCAAGTCATTGGATAATAGAAATGTGACTGTTTCGGTTTTACAGACCGGCCAGATGAAACCTCTGACAGCCACTCTCCGTCTGCCGAGTGTGGACCAGCGTGGAGCCCAGTGGCGTGCATCTGCTGCGAGCTGATGAACTCTTCCTTTACCACAGGGACCTCAGGAGACTCCTTGCACCAAGCAGGATCTGAGCCCCAGTGCACGGCCTGGGGCCAAGCTCAGAGGACTGGGGTTACCAGGCAGGGCTGCCGCTGTGTTCAAACACACGCTCCAATAATCCCGACACAGCTCTGCCCAAACCGTACATCATGCTCTCCTTTAAAGACGGAGAAAGTAAGGCAGAGAGGGAGGGAGGGAGGCAGGGAGAGAGAGAGAAACATCACACAGGTGCTAAGGGAGGTGCGGTTTGGAACCCTTCTTCCCAAAGGCCTCACGGTCACTCAACCCCACCCTCTTACTGGGCAGTCCCAGTGACTTGCCAGCATTACCCAGTTTAGGGCCCGGGCCATGCTCAGGGCTTCACAGGGAAGGTGGGGTGTTCATGTGCACACATTCTTGCCACAGTGTCCTAGTACCTGACGGCTATGGCCATCTGGGGTGCGAACCAGCCTACAGAAGTTCACTCTAGTGCACGCTCTCTCTCTCTCTCCTCTTTCAAATAAATAAATCTTTTTAAAGATGTTTATTCTGCTGAGAAACTCCGACTTCAACGTCATCACCCAGACATGCCCCACTATAAGTAAACGTGGCGTCTGAAGTCCCCGCGTGCGCAATCTGCACCCCAGGAGCTGCTCCCGGCACACACTAGGGGTCACCAAGCCCCTCTGCTCTTGTTGTCACAGTTCGTTCACGCACGTTTCAGGTATTCGCACGCTTCCCGCAGGCCGGGAAGTTCCGGGCCGCCTACGGGGCAGTCCTGGCCGCGGGGACTCCAGAAAGAGCCAAGCCCTGCCCTGCTCCGCCCTGCCGAGGTCCGGCCCAGAGCGCGGCTCCGCCACGTAACGGAGCAGCTTCTGAGCACTGGTGGGCAAGGTGTGGAGGAGCGAGACGCGGCCTGCCAGGCCCAGCGAGCGCAAGCACCCGGCCCGGCCCCAGCGCCAGCTTCGCCCCGAGTCAGGGGAGCCGGGCTCCAGGGCCTGCGGGGCGGGCCTCCGCGACCCTCTCCGCCGAGCCTGAGCCCCCACCCCCGCGCCGGCGTCGGCGCCCCGCACTTACTGTGCCGCCGCCGCGGTGGCCTCCGTCCCGGAGAAGCGAGGCCGCCCCCGCCTCTCGCTCCCGGGCGCCGCGGAGCTCGGGGCCCGCCCCCGGACGGGCGCGGCGGATGGGAGGCCTGGGGCGGGCCGGAGCCTGCGGATCTCGGGCGGCGCGGGCTGTGGGCGCGCTGCAGGCGATGTCGCCGTGAGGCCATCCTGGCAGGACGAGGCCGTGGCTTCGGATTTCGGGGAGGACGCGGGCAGACCCCGCTCTCGGGCCCGGGCCTCCCGCACACCCTGGCCCCTGCCCCAGCAGAATCTGTGGCGGTGACCCGGACCCTCGGGGCTGGCTTCGTATTTCCTCTCGGTCTCCCTTAATTCCAAAGCTACTTCTGCTCAGGAGACAGGCAGCCGCGGGGCGCCGGGAGCGGGCGCCGTGGACGGGGAGCGCAAGCTGAGAGGGCCGCCTCCCGAGGGTCAGCCTTAGCCTGCAGGGGGCACCTGGGCAGGGCCAGCACCGGGCCTGGGGCCTGGGGGCCTCTGCTGGGAGCTGCGGGTCTGGAGCAGGCGACATCACTGGAGGGAACCCTGGTCAACAGCAGGCCCCGGGCGGGAGCATAGAGGACAGCCGGTCTCCAGAGCCCAGGCCCTGCTGTGTCCAGGCGGGCATTCACGGCTCTTTGCTTGTGGGTTCCCGTCTCAGGCAATACAGAGAGCTGTTGTAGGCCTGGGCACGCTGGGCTAAGCACTCAATCCCCATCTCATGTTACAGCCTTGCTGCAGATAGGGACCCCGAATCCAGGCCAAAGACGGAGAGCCGCTGAGTGACAGTCTTCCAGACCCCAGACCCTGGCTCAGCACACTGTGCAGTGCTGTCGCCAGCATCTGTGTGTTCAACATGGGAAGATCTAGTTGAAAAATGTCAAAAGAATTGGTGAAAAATCACAAAGTGCTATGGTGCTCAGAACGTGGTCAGACCTGTGTGGAGCCTTCCTGTGAACTCCTGACAGCCATGCGAAACCGCTCCCGGCAGCGTCAGCCCTAACAGTGCCAGGACCCATTGCTGGAGCCCCTGGCGGGTGGAGGTGCCCCGCACAGGGTCTCAACAAGCCTGCAAAGCCCTGTGTCTCCACTTCAGGCAAACGGCAGTCAGTGGCTTGCTGAAGCCCACAGCGGGTCTCACTAGGCCCTGAGCTCGGGTCTGGCTGGCTCCGAAGTAGGGCCTCGCTCCCTCCTTTCAGAGGCTACTCTGAACTCAGATCCCAAAAGCTGATTTCCACGGCTGCTGCTCCCTCTCTCCCCCAAGAAGTTAATGATCTGTAAGGTCCAGCAAAAGTTTAACCTTTAAAAGAACCTGCTCCCAACCCTCTGAGAGGAAAATTACCAGCCTCAGTTTATTCCTTACATTTATTACTTTGCAAGGAAGAGGATGGGGTGTCATTCCTATAGAGGATTTAAAAAGTGTCTGTCCTGGGCCGGCACGGTGGCATGGTGGGTTGGGCCACCACCTGTGGCCGCTGGTGTCCCGTGTGGGCTCTGGTTCCAGTCCCAGCTGCTCCGCTTCTGATCCAGCTCCCTGCTGGTGGCCTAGGAAAGCAGCAGAAGATGGCCCAAGTACTTGGACCCCTGAGCTCAAAAGAGGCTCCTGGCTCCTGGCTTCGAATTGCCCCAGCTCTGGTCATTGCGGCCATCTGGGGAGTGAGCCAGCAGAAGAGCTCTCTCGCACTCTCTCTCCCTCTGTCTCTGTGACTCTCTCTGCCTCTCAGTAAATGGCTAAATCTTTTTTAAAAATTGTCCTAAATATATCAATTAGCCAGTACTTAAAATGCTATTTAGTTATCAAGGCATTCATATGTCAGAGGGAATTTCTTGTTCATCTGGATTCTGTTTGGTTTCACAGATATTTGTTGAAGTCTTTTTATGTGTCAGTGACCAAGGAGATAACATCTAACACAGTAGACCCTGCCCCTGGAAGAAATTCTAGCCTAGCTGAGCAGGATGACGTCTCTGGGTGAGTGCCCCTGTCCAGAGTGGTGCCGGTGGCTCCCAGGAACAGCTGGGATGAGCTGTGTGTCGTGTCGGAAGGGTGTCACCGAGACTTGGCTCTCAGAGAATGAACAGGAATCGGCCAGACAGAGGGCAGGAGTGGAGAAGGCATCTCAGGGAAGAACCTTGCGTAAGCACAGGCTTGGAGGCGCTAACTGCCAGGTTCAGTGACACTGAGTGTGAAAGTTAAGGCTGGAGCCGGCATTGTGACGTAGCTGGTAAAGCTGCCCTCTGCGACAACGGCATCCCGTATGGGCACCGGTTCAAGTCCTAGCTGCTCCACTTCCAATCCAGCTCCCTGCTAATAGCCTGGGAAAGCAGCAGAAGATGGCCCAAGTGCTTGACCCCCTGTCCCCACACAGGAGACCAGGATGGAGTTCCAGGTTCAGTCTGGCCCAGCCATTTGGTGAGGGAACCAGCGGATGGAAGGCCTCTTTCTCTCTCTAACTGTGCCTTTCAAATAAATAAATAAATAAATAAACCTTTAAAAATTTAAAGCAGCTTAGACAAGAGAAGGGGCCTGGTGGGGGCCCTCAGGGGCTTGGATTCCTGGGAAGTGGCAGCACCTCAGCTCTCCCATCTGGGCGGGTGACACTGTATTTTCTTACAGATCAGAATCTTCAAATACCATCTTCAGGAAATCAATCTAGAGAGGGGAAAAGCATGCCAAATGGCAGTCACACAGCCCTCTTCCTCCACTTGAACGTGCACCGTCCACGATGCCTCTTGCACTCACCCTGGGTGGAAACACAAGCCTCACCACCTCCCCAACTTCCCTCTCCGAACACTCAGCTGGAGCGAGGAGCCCTGCAGGTTGTAGAAACCACGTGTCACCGGGATTTTAGGACAGAGGGAAAGGCAGGGGAGACAGTCCTCCGAGGGGGTGGAAATGAGGTGAGACACTGCTGTCATGCCTCCACTGTGCAGCCCAATGCAGCCTGTCAGCTGGGCGCCCGGGCGTCCGGTTGCTTCTGTCTGGGTCGTAGGCGCAGAATCCAAGGAGCGTCAGGAGCAACTGAGCAGCGGCGGCAGTGTGTGATGCTCGCAGCCCCAGGGCCGTCACTCAGGCCCTCACACCTCTTCCTAGCAAGGAGCACGAGATTTCCAGGACTGGTCGACCTGTGCCTGCTTCTTCCCTGCCTGGGCTCCCCTGTGGTTTCTGACCAGTGCCTGGGCAGACTATTCCAGGACGCAGGTGAAAAGGTGGATTCTGAGCTCTCACCCAAGGACATCATGATTCCTTGGTTGGAGGAAGGCTCAAGAACCTAGTTCCTGGGGCCAGCACTGTGGTGCAGCAGGTTAAGCCACTGCCAACAGTGCCGGCATCCCATATGGGCACCAGTTAGGGTCCCGGCAGTTCCACGTCTGATCAGGCTCCCTGCTGATGGCCTGGGAAAGCAGCGGAAGTTGGCCCAAGTGCTTGGGCTCCTGCACCCACGCAGGAGACCCAGAGGAAACTCCTGGCCCCTGGCTTTGGGCTGGCTCAGCCCTGGCTGATGAGGCCATATGGGGAGTGAACCAGCAGATGGAAGATCTTTCTCTCTCTCAGTCTCTGTCTCTCCCTCTCTGTAACTCTGCCTTTAAAATAAAATAAATAAACCTTTTTTTAAAAGAAGAACTGATTTCCTAATAAGCTTGCTGAATCGGGCCTCCTGACTTTTGACCAGATTCTCCCTACTTCACTGTGCACACATCCACCCTCCTATGGACTGGATTATATGCCCCCTAACGCATGTCCCCAGTATGACGGTATCAGGAGATGGGCATTGGGAGGTTAGGCGGGAGGGCCCCCACAGTCCTGATAAAGAGGGATAGAGAGAGAAACCACAACTGAGCCTGTGGCTAGCTCATAGCATGGAGGCCATTACTAATTAACAGCCACACGGACAACTGTGCACCAATATGCAAATGAGAAAGTCTGGGTCAAGAATTTTTCCCTCCAAGGCTGACATCTGGAAGCTAAGACAACACACTTCCCTTCAAGTTGACATCTGGGACATAGCTCACTACGAGTCCACTCTGCAAGAATTCAGTCTGAGAAGGTGTTGGCCCCTGGAGGCTCTGCTGGAGTGACCGCCCTGTACTTCCCTGCTGATGGCTCCACAGCTCCCAGAACCACCAGCGCCACCTGGAAAGAGTGTACTTTCTATGGCCATTTGGAAATCTCCTCTGTGGACACGTGATGTTCAGGGCATTACTAGCACTCCGCTCAAGCAATTTTTTTACCTCTCTTTTCATATATTCCTATTGTCTATTTTTGCTTTGCATTACAATAAACTAATTTATTCAGGAAATATCTCTGCCTCTGTTGGCTTGTCATTTGGTTAAAATGCAAAAAGACTCACCCCATCCTAGAGAAACTATAATCTTAGGAGTTGAAACTGTCACCAGATAGTGGAAAAACTAAGACACTGTGACAATTCCACCACACAGATCCCCTGAGGGAGCCCTGCACAGTTCTTCCCATCTGCCCGTGGGGAGGAGAGACAGTGTGCTTTTGTAAAACTATCTAGGGAGACCAATTAAGAAGAAATGGGGGTCACTGTAGTGGTATAAACTGTATGAATAAAACTGTTGTGTGTCTTTTTTGTTCTGTGTGTTCAAGATTCACAAATCAATACACGTGATGCATCACATTAACAAACTGAAGAACAAAAACCGTATGGTTATCTCATTAGATGCAGAGAAAACATTTGTATTCTGTCCACCAGGACAGTGGTGGACGTGGGGTGAGGAGCTGGCAGGGCAGTGGTGGACACGGGGTGAGTATTGGCTAGGATGGCAGTGGTGGACGTGGGATGAGTATTGGCTAGGATGGCAGTGGTGGACATGGGGTGAGTATTGGCTAGGATGGCAGTGGTGGACGTGGGGTGAGGAGCTGGCAGGACAGTGGTGGACGTGGGGTGAGTATTGGCTAGGATGGCAGTGGTGGACGTGGGGTGAGTATTGGCTAGGATGGCAGTGGTGGACGTGGGGTAAGTATTGGCTAGAATGGTAGTGGTGGATGTGGGGTGAGTATTGGCTAAGATGGCAGTGGTGGACGTGGGGTGAGTATTGGCTAGGATGGCAGTGGTGGACGTGGGGTAAGTATTGGCTAGAATGGTAGTGGTGGATGTGGGGTGAGTATTGGCTAGGATGGCAGTGGTGGACGTGGGGTGAGTATTGGCTAGGATGGCAGTGGTGGATGTGGGGTGAGGAGCTGGCAGGACAGTGGTGGACGTGGGGTGAGTATTGGCTAAGATGGCAGTGGTGGACGTGGGGTGAGTATTGGCTAGGATGGCAGTGGTGGACGTGGGGTGAGGAGCTGGCAGGACAGTGGTGGACGTGGGGTGAGTATTGGCTAAGATGGCAGTGGTGGACGTGGGGTGAGTATTGGCTAGGATGGCAGTGGTGGACGTGGGGTAAGTATTGGCTAGAATGGTAGTGGTGGATGTGGGGTGAGTATTGGCTAGGATGGCAGTGGTGGACATGGGGTGAGTATTGGCTAGGATGGCAGTGGTGGACGTGGGGTGAGGAGCTGGCAGGACAGTGGTGGACGTGGGGTGAGTATTGGCTAAGATGGCAGTGGTGGACGTGGGGTGAGTATTGGCTAGGATGGCAGTGGTGGACGTGGGGTAAGTATTGGCTAGAATGGTAGTGGTGGATGTGGGGTGAGTATTGGCTAAGATGGCAGTGGTGGACGTGGGGTGAGTATTGGCTAGGATGGCAGTGGTGGACGTGGGGTAAGTATTGGCTAGAATGGTAGTGGTGGATGTGGGGTGAGTATTGGCTAGGATGGCAGTGGTGGACGTGGGGTAAGTATTGGCTAGAATGGTAGTGGTGGATGTGGGGTGAGTATTGGCTAAGATGGCAGTGGTGGATGTGGGGTGAGTATTGGCTAGGATGGCAGTGGTGGACGTGGGGTGAGTATTGGCTAGAATGGTAGTGGTGGATGTGGGGTGAGTATTGGCTAGGATGGCAGTGGTGGACGTGGGGTGAGTATTGGCTAGGATGGCAGTGGTGGATGTGGGGTGAGGAGCTGGCAGGACAGTGGTGGATGTGGGGTGAGTATTGGCTAGGATGGCAGTGGTGGACGTGGGGTGAGTATTGGCTAGGATGGCAGTGGTGGACGTGGGGTGAGGTGCTGCTTGGAGCAGTGTGTGATGTGCATCTTAGTCTTTGGTGGCCTGTGTGGGAATTCTGGGATGGTTATAGCCAGGCTCCTGATGACTGTCAGTAGGTGCCTTCTTTCAGACTTGTGTCCTGTGGACATAGGAGTGTAGTAGGGAGGTGTGACATCTCCATGAAGCTGTCTGCTCTGTGCCATGCATGTGCTGTGACCGTGTCCCTGTTCTGTGTTTCACAGAAAGGGGATGCGTGAGGAGGTCGAGCCCGGAGGGGAACCCCGAACTCTGCGCTAACATGACCCCAGCCCCTCTCCCAACCCCGCAGGGCTCGGGCTGGCACTTGGGCACCACCTAGTGGCCACTTTTACTGAGCACTGGGACAGTGGGAACGTGGGAGCTGGAGTGAGCTCTCTCAAGGCTACAGGGTTGGGGTAGACTGACTACTTAAAAGGACTCACAGAACTCCATGAAGCTGCCCCTCCAAGGTCAAGTGGACAGCTCAGGCCCGACTGTGACCTTAGATTAAACTGCCTAAGGCCTCCGCAAGCACCAGGAAGACACATCCTAGGCAGGATATTCTGGGGCTCAGGGTTTGCTCCCAGGAGACAGGGAGGCCAGCCCCACCTTTGGAGCGCACAGCGGGTTCTGAGCCTTCTGCACCTGCTGGGTCCGCCCTGTACCGCATAATCAGTGTGGGTATCTTTGGGAGAAACGTCAGGGGATTTGACTTGCTGGGTTGTAAGATTTTTGTAGCAACAGGAAAGTGGGAGGTGTTTTTTCATTTGCTTGTGGTTCTTTGGAAAAGGCCTTGCTGTTTTCCAGAGCGGCTACATCACTGTATGTGAGAGAGACTAGTTTCCAGCGACATCACTGCTTGGGATACCAGCCACACGGTCTTTTGTGGAGGTGTTTCTGATGGATGTCAGGCAATTTCAAGCCCTGTCCCTGGACCCTGTCCCAGCCCCACCTTCGGCAGCAATCATCTGATGCTGAAACAAGTCTTACCCTCCCATTTGCACTGGCAGGTGTGCTCCCCAAGCCAGCCGGAGATGAAATCCGAGGGGGTCGCGGCAGCTGGGCGGGTGCTGGAATGGCTCACCTGGTCGTCCTGACCCAGCCACACCCACACACCATGTCCTGGTGGGCTAGTTCTGACTGCCCAGTCATCCACATACTTGGGGGGTTGTCAGGGCCCTTCCCTGGGTGGTTGGCGCTGGTTGTCGGGCTCCACCTTGCGGCCACTTTGATACAGCTGTCACGTTCTCCCTAGCGGGCAGGGTAGCCTGGGCAGGAGGCAGCAGGAGTCCCATGGGGTCCCCAGTGCTGGCAGGGCCAGTGCGGTGCATGGCCAGTGCGGTGCATGGCGTGGCACCTCACATCTGCCAGAGATGAGGAGTGTGAGGTGGGTAGGAGGCCAGCACCGCACTTGCCCCGTGCGAGTCCCCACGATGGCCGCCCTAACCGAGGGTGTGAGGTTGGGCCAGACAGGGAGCTCAGATAGCTCTCCTGCTTGAGCCAGTTTTTCAGAGGCTGCTCCAGGAAAGCTCACCCTGCCACACTACCCAGAGGGGCCCCCAGACCGATGGCCGAGTGCTGCAGGCAGGGCAGGGGCCGCCGCCTGCACCTGGACGCTCCCTGAGCCCTGGCTGAACACACACCCCAAACTGCTCCTCAGAGACAGCGTCCTTGCTACAGGGGAACAAGCTTTCCTGAGTCGGCGCCAGTTGAGGCTGACTCTGAGGCAACGTTGGAGCAGATGGGGGACATCAACTTCTCCTTTCCACTGTTCTGATCCTTTCTAGGGAGATGGGGACTGGCCTGGACCACACAGAGCAGCACAGTGTAAGGCCTGCTGGCCTGCCTGGGGCCTGGTCGTGGTCATTAACGCACTGGGATATTTCCCACGTCTGGATCTGGAGCCATGACAACCCTCAAGTATGTAGCTGACTGGGCAGTCAGAACCAGCCCACCAGGACCTGGTTCCTGGTGTGTAGGTGTGGCAGGCGTGCCCCCCAGTGTGGCCGTCAGAACCAGCCCACCAGGCCCTGGTCCCTGGTGTGTGGGTGTGGCAGGCGTGCCCGCAGTGTGGCCGTCAGAACCAGCCCACCAGGCCCTGGTTCCTGGTGTGTGGGTGTGGCAGGCGTGCCCCCCAGTGTGGCCGTCAGAACCAGCCCACCAGGCCCTGGTTCCTGGTGTGTGGGTGTGGCAGGCGTGCCCCCCAGTGTGGCCGTCAGAACCAGCCCACCAGGCCCTGGTTCCTGGTGTGTAGGTGTGGCAGGCGTGCTCCCCAGTGTGGCCGTCAGACCCAGCCCACCAGGCCCTGGTCCCTGGTGTGTGGGTGTGGCAGGCGTGCCCGCAGTGTGGCCGTCAGAACCAGCCCACCAGGCCCTGGTTCCTGGTGTGTGGGTGTGGCAGGCGTGCCCCCCAGTGTGGCCGTCAGAACCAGCCCACCAGGCCCTGGTTCCTGGTGTGTGGGTGTGGCAGGCGTGCCCCCCAGTGTGGCCGTCAGAACCAGCCCACCAGGCCCTGGTTCCTGGTGTGTGGGTGTGGCAGGCGTGCCCCCCAGTGTGGCCGTCAGAACCAGCCCACCAGGCCCTGGTTCCTGGTGTGTAGGTGTGGCAGGCGTGCTCCCCAGTGTGGCCGTCAGACCCAGCCCACCAGGCCCTGGTCCCTGGTGTGTGGGTGTGGCAGGCGTGCCCGCAGTGTGGCCGTCAGAACCAGCCCACCAGGCCCTGGTTCCTGGTGTGTGGGTGTGGCAGGCGTGCCCCCCAGTGTGGCCGTCAGAACCAGCCCACCAGGCCCTGGTTCCTGGTGTGTGGGTGTGGCAGGCGTGCCCCCCAGTGTGGCCGTCAGAACCAGCCCACCAGGCCCTGGTTCCTGGTGTGTGGGTGTGGCAGGCGTGCCCCCCAGTGTGGCCGTCAGAACCAGCCCACCAGGCCCTGGTTCCTGGTGTGTAGGTGTGGCAGGCGTGCTCCCCAGTGTGGCCGTCAGACCCAGCCCACCAGGCCCTGGTTCCTGGTGTGTGGGTGTGGCAGGCGTGCCCGCAGTGTGGCCGTCAGAACCAGCCCACCAGGCCCTGGTCCCTGGTGTGTAGGTGTGGCAGGCGTGCCCCCCAGAGTGGCCGTCAGAACCAGCCCACCAGGCCCTGGTCCCTGGTGTGTGGGTGTGGCAGGCGTGCCCGCAGTGTGGCCGTCAGAACCAGCCCACCAGGCCCTGGTTCCTGGTGTGTAGGTGTGGCAGGCGTGCCCCCCAGTGTGGCCGTCAGAACCAGCCCACCAGGCCCTGGTCCCTGGTGTGTGGGTGTGGCAGGCGTGCCCCCCAGTGTGGCCGTCAGAACCAGCCCACCAGGCCCTGGTCCCTGGTGTGTGGGTGTGGCAGGCGTGCCCCCCAGTGTGGCCGTCAGAACCAGCCCACCAGGCCCTGGTTCCTGGTGTGTAGGTGTGGCAGGCGTGCCCCCCAGTGTGGCCGTCAGACCCAGCCCACCAGGCCCTGGTCCCTGGTGTGTGGGTGTGGCAGGCGTGCCCGCAGTGTGGCCGTCAGAACCAGCCCACCAGGCCCTGGTCCCTGGTGTGTAGGTGTGGCAGGCGTGCCCCCCAGTGTGGCCGTCAGAACCAGCCCACCAGGCCCTGGTCCCTGGTGTGTGGGTGTGGCAGGCGTGCCCGCAGTGTGGCCGTCAGAACCAGCCCACCAGGCCCTGGTTCCTGGTGTGTAGGTGTGGCAGGCGTGCCCCCCAGTGTGGCCGTCAGAACCAGCCCACCAGGCCCTGGTCCCTGGTGTGTGGGTGTGGCAGGCGTGCCCCCCAGTGTGGCCGTCAGAACCAGCCCACCAGGCCCTGGTCCCTGGTGTGTGGGTGTGGCAGGCGTGCCCCCCAGTGTGGCCGTCAGAACCAGCCCACCAGGCCCTGGTTCCTGGTGTGTAGGTGTGGCAGGCGTGCCCCCCAGTGTGGCCGTCAGAACCAGCCAACCAGGCCCTGGTCCCTGATGTGTGGGTGTGGCAAGCGTGCCCGCAGTGTGGCCGTCAGAACCAGCCCACCAGGCCCTGGTTCCTGGTGTGTAGGTGTGGCAGGCTTGCCCCCCAGTGTGGCCGTCAGAACCAGCCCACCAGGCCCTGGTTCCTGGTGTGTGGGTGTGGCAGCCGTGCCCGCAGTGTGGCCGTTAGAACCAGCCCACCAGGCCCTGGTTCCTGGTGTCTGGGTGTGGCAGGCATGCCCCCCAGTGTGGCCGTCAGAACCAGCCCACCAGGCCCTGGTTCCTGGTGTGTGGGTTCGGCAGGCGTGCCCCCCAGTGTGGCCGTCAGAACCAGCCCACCAGGCCCTGGTTCCTGGTGTGTGGGTGTGGCAGGTGTGCCCCCCAGTGTGGCCGTCAGAACCAGCCCACCAGGCCCTGGTCCCTGGTGTGTGGGTGTGGCAGGCGTGCCCCCCAGCGTGGCCGTCAGAACCAGCCCACCAGGCCCTGGTCCCTGGTGTGTGGGTGTGGCAGGCGTGCCCCCCAGTGTGGCCGTCAGAACCAGCCCACCAGGCCCTGGTTCCTGGTGTGTGGGTGTGGCAGGCGTGCCCCCCAGTGTGGCCGTCAGAACCAGCCCACCAGGCCCTGGTTCCTGGTGTGTGGGTGTGGCAGGCGTGCCCCCCAGTGTGGCCGTCAGAACCAGCCCACCAGGCCCTGGTTCCTGGTGTGTGGGTGTGGCAGGCGTGCCCCCCAGTGTGGCCGTCAGAACCAGCCCACCAGGCCCTGGTTCCTGGTGTGTAGGTGTGGCAGGCGTGCCCCCCAGTGTGGCCGTCAGAACCAGCCCACCAGGCCCTGGTCCCTGGTGTGTGGGTGTGGCAGGCGTGCCCGCAGTGTGGCCGTCAGAACCAGCCCACCAGGCCCTGGTCCCTGGTGTGTGGGTGTGGCAGGCGTGCCCGCAGTGTGGCCGTCAGAACCAGCCCACCAGGCCCTGGTCCCTGGTGTGTGGGTGTGGCAGGCGTGCCCGCAGTGTGGCCGTCAGAACCAGCCCACCAGGCCCTGGTTCCTGGTGTGTGGGTGTGGCAGGCGTGCCCCCCAGTGTGGCCGTCAGAACCAGCCCACCAGGCCCTGGTTCCTGGTGTGTGGGTGTGGCAGGCGTGCCCCCCAGTGTGGCCGTCAGAACCAGCCCACCAGGCCCTGGTTCCTGGTGTGTAGGTGTGGCAGGCGTGCCCCCCAGTGTGGCCGTCAGAACCAGCCCACCAGGCCCTGGTCCCTGGTGTGTGGGTGTGGCAGGCGTGCCCCCCAGTGTGGCCGTCAGAACCAGCCCACCAGGCCCTGGTTCCTGGTGTGTAGGTGTGGCAGGCGTGCCCGCAGTGTGTCCGTCAGAACCAGCCCACCAGGCCCTGGTTCCTGGTGTGTGGGTGTGGCAGGCGTGCCCCCCAGTGTGGCCGTCAGAACCAGCCCACCAGGCCCTGGTCCCTGGTGTGTAGGTGTGGCAGGCGTGCCCGCAGTGTGGCCGTCAGAACCAGCCCACCAGGCCCTGGTTCCTGGTGTGTAGGTGTGGCAGGCGTGCCCGCAGTGTGTCCGTCAGAACCAGCCCACCAGGCCCTGGTTCCTGGTGTGTGGGTGTGGCAGGCGTGCCCCCCAGTGTGGCCGTCAGAACCAGCCCACCAGGCCCTGGTCCCTGGTGTGTAGGTGTGGCAGGCGTGCCCCCCAGCGTGGCCGTCAGAACCAGCCCACCAGGCCCTGGTTCCTGGTGTGTGGGTGTGGCAGGCGTGCCCCCCAGTGTGGCCGTCAGAACCAGCCCACCAGGCCCTGGTTCCTGGTGTGTGGGTGTGGCAGGCGTGCCCGCAGTGTGGCCGTCAGAACCAGCCCACCAGGCCCTGGTTCCTGGTGTGTGGGTGTGGCAGGCGTGCCCCCCAGTGTGGCCGTCAGAACCAGCCCACCAGGCCCTGGTCCCTGGTGTGTAGGTGTGGCAGGCGTGCCCCCCAGCGTGGCCGTCAGAACCAGCCCACCAGGCCCTGGTTCCTGGTGTGTGGGTGTGGCAGGCGTGCCCCCCAGTGTGGCCGTCAGAACCAGCCCACCAGGCCCTGGTTCCTGGTGTGTGGGTGTGGCAGGCGTGCCCGCAGTGTGGCCGTCAGAACCAGCCCACCAGGCCCTGGTCCCTGGTGTGTGGGTGTGGCAGGCGTGCCCGCAGTGTGGCCGTCAGAACCAGCCCACCAGGCCCTGGTTCCTGGTGTGTAGGTGTGGCAGGCGTGCCCGCAGTGTGGCCGTCAGAACCAGCCCACCAGGCCCTGGTTCCTGGTGTGTGGGTGTGGCAGGCATGCCCCCCAGTGTGGCCGTCAGAACCAGCCCACCAGGCCCTGGTTCCTGGTGTGTGGGTGTGGCAGGCGTGCCCCCCAGTGTGGCCGTCAGAACCAGCCCACCAGGCCCTGGTCCCTGGTGTGTGGGTGTGGCAGGCGTGCCCCCCAGCGTGGCCGTCAGAACCAGCCCACCAGGCCCTGGTTCCTGGTGTGTAGGTGTGGCAGGCGTGCCCGCAGTGTGTCCGTCAGAACCAGCCCACCTGGCCCTGGTTCCTGGTGTGTGGGTGTGGCAGGCGTGCCCCCCAGTGTGGCCGTCAGAACCAGCCCACCAGGCCCTGGTCCCTGGTGTGTAGGTGTGGCAGGCGTGCCCCCCAGCGTGGCCGTCAGAACCAGCCCACCAGGCCCTGGTTCCTGGTGTGTAGGTGTGGCAGGCGTGCCCGCAGTGTGGCCGTCAGAACCAGCCCACCAGGCCCTGGTTCCTGGTGTGTGGGTGTGGCAGGCGTGCCCCCCAGTGTGGCCGTCAGAACCAGCCCACCAGGCCCTGGTCCCTGGTGTGTGGGTGTGGCAGGCGTTGCCGCAGTGTGGCTGTCAGAACCAGCCCACCTGGCCCTGGTTCCTGGTGTGTAGGTGTGGCAGGCATGCCCGCAGTGTGGCCGTCAGAACCAGCCCACCAGGCCCTGGTTCCTGATGTGTAGGTGTGGCAGGCGTGCCCCCCAGCGTGGCCGTCAGAACCAGCCCACCAGGCCCTGGTTCCTGGTGTGTAGGTGTGGCAGGCGTGCCCGCAGTGTGGCCTTTAGAACCAGCCCACCAGGCCCTGGTTCCTGGTGTGTGGGTGTGGCAGGCGTGCCCCCCAGTGTGGCCGTCAGAACCAGCCCACCAGGCCCTGGTTCCTGGTGTGTGGGTGTGGCAGGCGTGCCCCCCAGTGTGGCCGTCAGAACCAGCCCACCAGGCCCTGGTCCCTGGTGTGTGGGTGTGGCAGGTGTGCCCCCCAGTGTGGCCGTCAGAACCAGCCCACCAGGCCCTGGTCCCTGGTGTGTGGGTGTGGCAGGCGTGCCCCCCAGTGTGGCCGTCAGAACCAGCCCACCAGGCCCTGGTCCCTGGTGTGTGGGTGTGGCAGGCGTGCCCCCCAGTGTGGCCGTCAGAACCAGCCCACCAGGCCCTGGTTCCTGGTGTGTGGGTGTGGCAGGCGTGCCCCCCAGTGTGGCCGTCAGAACCAGCCCACCAGGCCCTGGTTCCTGGTGTGTGGGTGTGGCAGGCGTGCCCCCCAGTGTGGCCGTCAGAACCAGCCCACCAGGCCCTGGTTCCTGGTGTGTGGGTGTGGCAGGCGTGCCCCCCAGTGTGGCCGTCAGAACCAGCCCACCAGGCCCTGGTTCCTGGTGTGTAGGTGTGGCAGGCGTGCCCCCCAGTGTGGCCGTCAGAACCAGCCCACCAGGCCCTGGTCCCTGGTGTGTGGGTGTGGCAGGCGTGCCCGCAGTGTGGCGGTCAGAACCAGCCCACCAGGCCCTGGTTCCTGGTGTGTGGGTGTGGCAGGCGTGCCCGCAGTGTGGCCGTCAGAACCAGCCCACCAGGCCCTGGTCCCTGGTGTGTGGGTGTGGCAGGCGTGCCCCCCAGTGTGGCCGTCAGAACCAGCCCACCAGGCCCTGGTTCCTGGTGTGTGGGTGTGGCAGGCGTGCCCCCCAGTGTGGCCGTCAGAACCAGCCCACCAGGCCCTGGTTCCTGGTGTGTGGGTGTGGCAGGCGTGCCCCCCAGTGTGGCCGTCAGAACCAGCCCACCAGGCCCTGGTTCCTGGTGTGTAGGTGTGGCAGGCGTGCCCCCCAGCGTGGCCGTCAGAACCAGCCCACCAGGCCCTGGTCCCTGGTGTGTGGGTGTGGCAGGCGTGCCCGCAGTGTGGCCGTCAGAACCAGCCCACCAGGCCCTGGTTCCTGGTGTGTGGGTGTGGCAGGCGTGCCCGCAGTGTGGCCGTCAGAACCAGCCCACCAGGCCCTGGTTCCTGGTGTGTGGGTGTGGCAGGCATGCCCCCCAGTGTGGCCGTCAGAACCAGCCCACCAGGCCCTGGTTCCTGGTGTGTGGGTGTGGCAGGCGTGCCCCCCAGTGTGGCCGTCAGAACCAGCCCACCAGGCCCTGGTCCCTGGTGTGTGGGTGTGGCAGGCGTGCCCCCCAGCGTGGCCGTCAGAACCAGCCCACCAGGCCCTGGTTCCTGGTGTGTAGGTGTGGCAGGCGTGCCCGCAGTGTGTCCGTCAGAACCAGCCCACCAGGCCCTGGTTCCTGGTGTGTGGGTGTGGCAGGCGTGCCCCCCAGTGTGGCCGTCAGAACCAGCCCACCAGGCCCTGGTCCCTGGTGTGTAGGTGTGGCAGGCGTGCCCCCCAGCGTGGCCGTCAGAACCAGCCCACCAGGCCCTGGTTCCTGGTGTGTAGGTGTGGCAGGCGTGCCCGCAGTGTGGCCGTCAGAACCAGCCCACCAGGCCCTGGTTCCTGGTGTGTGGGTGTGGCAGGCGTGCCCCCCAGTGTGGCCGTCAGAACCAGCCCACCAGGCCCTGGTTCCTGGTGTGTGGGTGTGGCAGGCGTGCCCGCAGTGTGGCCGTCAGAACCAGCCCACCAGGCCCTGGTCCCTGGTGTGTGGGTGTGGCAGGCGTGCCCGCAGTGTGGCCGTCAGAACCAGCCCACCAGGCCCTGGTTCCTGGTGTGTAGGTGTGGCAGGCGTGCCCGCAGTGTGGCCGTCAGAACCAGCCCACCAGGCCCTGGTTCCTGGTGTGTGGGTGTGGCAGGCATGCCCCCCAGTGTGGCCGTCAGAACCAGCCCACCAGGCCCTGGTTCCTGGTGTGTGGGTGTGGCAGGCGTGCCCCCCAGTGTGGCCGTCAGAACCAGCCCACCAGGCCCTGGTCCCTGGTGTGTGGGTGTGGCAGGCGTGCCCCCCAGCGTGGCCGTCAGAACCAGCCCACCAGGCCCTGGTTCCTGGTGTGTAGGTGTGGCAGGCGTGCCCGCAGTGTGTCCGTCAGAACCAGCCCACCTGGCCCTGGTTCCTGGTGTGTGGGTGTGGCAGGCGTGCCCCCCAGTGTGGCCGTCAGAACCAGCCCACCAGGCCCTGGTCCCTGGTGTGTAGGTGTGGCAGGCGTGCCCCCCCAGCGTGGCCGTCAGAACCAGCCCACCAGGCCCTGGTTCCTGGTGTGTAGGTGTGGCAGGCGTGCCCGCAGTGTGGCCGTCAGAACCAGCCCACCAGGCCCTGGTTCCTGGTGTGTGGGTGTGGCAGGCGTGCCCCCCAGTGTGGCCGTCAGAACCAGCCCACCAGGCCCTGGTCCCTGGTGTGTGGGTGTGGCAGGCGTTGCCGCAGTGTGGCTGTCAGAACCAGCCCACCTGGCCCTGGTTCCTGGTGTGTAGGTGTGGCAGGCATGCCCGCAGTGTGGCCGTCAGAACCAGCCCACCAGGCCCTGGTTCCTGATGTGTAGGTGTGGCAGGCGTGCCCCCCAGCGTGGCCGTCAGAACCAGCCCACCAGGCCCTGGTTCCTGGTGTGTAGGTGTGGCAGGCGTGCCCGCAGTGTGGCCTTTAGAACCAGCCCACCAGGCCCTGGTTCCTGGTGTGTGGGTGTGGCAGGCGTGCCCCCCAGTGTGGCCGTCAGAACCAGCCCACCAGGCCCTGGTTCCTGGTGTGTGGGTGTGGCAGGCGTGCCCCCCAGTGTGGCCGTCAGAACCAGCCCACCAGGCCCTGGTCCCTGGTGTGTGGGTGTGGCAGGTGTGCCCCCCAGTGTGGCCGTCAGAACCAGCCCACCAGGCCCTGGTCCCTGGTGTGTGGGTGTGGCAGGCGTGCCCCCCAGCGTGGCCGTCAGAACCAGCCCACCAGGCCCTGGTCCCTGGTGTGTGGGTGTGGCAGGCGTGCCCCCCAGTGTGGCCGTCAGAACCAGCCCACCAGGCCCTGGTTCCTGGTGTGTGGGTGTGGCAGGCGTGCCCCCCAGTGTGGCCGTCAGAACCAGCCCACCAGGCCCTGGTTCCTGGTGTGTGGGTGTGGCAGGCGTGCCCCCCAGTGTGGCCGTCAGAACCAGCCCACCAGGCCCTGGTTCCTGGTGTGTGGGTGTGGCAGGCGTGCCCCCCAGTGTGGCCGTCAGAACCATCCCACCAGGCCCTGGTTCCTGGTGTGTAGGTGTGGCAGGCGTGCCCCCCAGTGTGGCCGTCAGAACCAGCCCACCAGGCCCTGGTCCCTGGTGTGTGGGTGTGGCAGGCGTGCCCGCAGTGTGGCGGTCAGAACCAGCCCACCAGGCCCTGGTTCCTGGTGTGTGGGTGTGGCAGGCGTGCCCGCAGTGTGGCCGTCAGAACCAGCCCACCAGGCCCTGGTCCCTGGTGTGTGGGTGTGGCAGGCGTGCCCCCCAGTGTGGCCGTCAGAACCAGCCCACCAGGCCCTGGTTCCTGGTGTGTGGGTGTGGCAGGCGTGCCCCCCAGTGTGGCCGTCAGAACCAGCCCACCAGGCCCTGGTTCCTGGTGTGTGGGTGTGGCAGGCGTGCCCCCCAGTGTGGCCGTCAGAACCAGCCCACCAGGCCCTGGTTCCTGGTGTGTAGGTGTGGCAGGCGTGCCCCCCAGCGTGGCCGTCAGAACCAGCCCACCAGGCCCTGGTCCCTGGTGTGTGGGTGTGGCAGGCGTGCCCGCAGTGTGGCCGTCAGAACCAGCCCACCAGGCCCTGGTTCCTGGTGTGTGGGTGTGGCAGGCGTGCCCGCAGTGTGGCCGTCAGAACCAGCCCACCAGGCCCTGGTTCCTGGTGTGTGGGTGTGGCAGGCATGCCCCCCAGTGTGGCCGTCAGAACCAGCCCACCAGGCCCTGGTTCCTGGTGTGTGGGTGTGGCAGGCGTGCCCCCCAGTGTGGCCGTCAGAACCAGCCCACCAGGCCCTGGTCCCTGGTGTGTGGGTGTGGCAGGCGTGCCCCCCAGCGTGGCCGTCAGAACCAGCCCACCAGGCCCTGGTTCCTGGTGTGTAGGTGTGGCAGGCGTGCCCGCAGTGTGTCCGTCAGAACCAGCCCACCAGGCCCTGGTTCCTGGTGTGTGGGTGTGGCAGGCGTGCCCCCCAGTGTGGCCGTCAGAACCAGCCCACCAGGCCCTGGTCCCTGGTGTGTAGGTGTGGCAGGCGTGCCCCCCAGCGTGGCCGTCAGAACCAGCCCACCAGGCCCTGGTTCCTGGTGTGTAGGTGTGGCAGGCGTGCCCGCAGTGTGGCCGTCAGAACCAGCCCACCAGGCCCTGGTTCCTGGTGTGTGGGTGTGGCAGGCGTGCCCCCCAGTGTGGCCGTCAGAACCAGCCCACCAGGCCCTGGTTCCTGGTGTGTGGGTGTGGCAGGCGTGCCCGCAGTGTGGCCGTCAGAACCAGCCCACCAGGCCCTGGTCCCTGGTGTGTGGGTGTGGCAGGCGTGCCCGCAGTGTGGCCGTCAGAACCAGCCCACCAGGCCCTGGTTCCTGGTGTGTAGGTGTGGCAGGCGTGCCCGCAGTGTGGCCGTCAGAACCAGCCCACCAGGCCCTGGTTCCTGGTGTGTGGGTGTGGCAGGCATGCCCCCCAGTGTGGCCGTCAGAACCAGCCCACCAGGCCCTGGTTCCTGGTGTGTGGGTGTGGCAGGCGTGCCCCCCAGTGTGGCCGTCAGAACCAGCCCACCAGGCCCTGGTCCCTGGTGTGTGGGTGTGGCAGGCGTGCCCCCCAGCGTGGCCGTCAGAACCAGCCCACCAGGCCCTGGTTCCTGGTGTGTAGGTGTGGCAGGCGTGCCCGCAGTGTGTCCGTCAGAACCAGCCCACCTGGCCCTGGTTCCTGGTGTGTGGGTGTGGCAGGCGTGCCCCCCAGTGTGGCCGTCAGAACCAGCCCACCAGGCCCTGGTCCCTGGTGTGTAGGTGTGGCAGGCGTGCCCCCCAGCGTGGCCGTCAGAACCAGCCCACCAGGCCCTGGTTCCTGGTGTGTAGGTGTGGCAGGCGTGCCCGCAGTGTGGCCGTCAGAACCAGCCCACCAGGCCCTGGTTCCTGGTGTGTGGGTGTGGCAGGCGTGCCCCCCAGTGTGGCCGTCAGAACCAGCCCACCAGGCCCTGGTCCCTGGTGTGTGGGTGTGGCAGGCGTTGCCGCAGTGTGGCTGTCAGAACCAGCCCACCTGGCCCTGGTTCCTGGTGTGTAGGTGTGGCAGGCATGCCCGCAGTGTGGCCGTCAGAACCAGCCCACCAGGCCCTGGTTCCTGGTGTGTGGGTGTGGCAGGCGTGCCCCCCAGTGTGGCCGTCAGAACCAGCCCACCAGGCCCTGGTCCCTGGTGTGTGGGTGTGGCAGGCGTTGCCGCAGTGTGGCTGTCAGAACCAGCCCACCAGGCCCTGGTTCCTGGTGTGTAGGTGTGGCAGGCGTGCCCGCAGTGTGGCCGTCAGAACCAGCCCACCAGGCCCTGGTTCCTGGTGTGTGGGTGTGGCAGGCGTGCCCCCCAGTGTGGCCGTCAGAACCAGCCCACCAGGCCCTGGTCCCTGGTGTGTGGGTGTGGCAGGCGTGCCCCCCAGTGCGGGCCTTGACTACTTCCTGCTTTCTGTGCTGGATCCCTGCCTGGAGGTAGAGACCACACAGGGGCGCCACTGAGCCCTTTACATGGGTAAAAAGCCACATGGCTTTGCCTGGCAGCCGGCTGGGACCCCTGCTGTCAGTAATGACGGCTGTGACTTTGTCCAGGTCCCCTTTGGGGCCTGGGATGGGCCAGGGCCACTTTGCCGCCTTCTGAGGGGAGGGGCCATGTTGTCCCGGAAGCCTCAGTTATGCTGACGTGTACTGAGCAGCCTCAGGCAGCTGCTCGCAGAACACGGGGCACTGCCTCCGGATGCGATCCCCCCGTTGTTGGCCCTACACCGAGGCTGAAGACGACTTGGGGGTCCTTGAGCCCGAGCAAGGGAGAGCCAGCCCGCCCCCCGCGGCCGCCACGGGAACTGCACTCCGGAGGCTCTGGAGGCCGCGCCCCCGCCCTGCACCTAAGCCCTGAGGGATTCTGGGGCTGAGGGAGCGGGAGACCGAGCACCGCGCACGCGCACGCGCCAGCCCACGGACTGCGTTTCTAGGCAACCTTCCTGTCCGTCATCGCCCGGCCTTTCTGCCCTCAGGAACCGCAGATCCGGGTGCTGAGGCGCCGCGGACGCCCCCGGAGCGCGTGCGTGTGCGCGCGTCCGCGGGCGGATCCTGGGAGTCTCGGGGCCCCAGGAAGCGCAGATCGCCCGGGTTCCCGCGGGTTCGCGGTACTCGGGACCTCCTGTGCTGCGCCGCCAGGACGTGGCCGGGCGTCCCAGCCTCTGCGGAGCCGGTGCCTGAGGGCTGCCCGAGCCGCAACCGGGGCCCCAGCCCCCTCCCTACTGGACCCCCGCCCAACCCCGACCCCAGCCCCCCGCTCTGGACCCCAGTCCCAACCCCAACACCAGCCCCTCCCCCTGGACCCCAGTCCCAACCCCAACACCAGCCCCTCCCCCTGGACCCCAGTCCCAACCCCGACACCAGCCCCACCCCAGTCCCAACCCAGACCCCAGCCCCCTTCACCACTGACCCCAGTCCCAACCCCGACACCAGCCCCTCCCCCCTGGACCCCAGTCCCAACCCCAACCCCAGCCCCTTCACCACTGACCCCAGTCCCAACCCCAACCCCAGCCCCTTCACCACTGACCCCAGTCCCAACCCTGACCCCAGCCCCTCCCCTCTGGACCCCAGTCCCAACCCCGACACCAGCCCCTCCCCCCGGACCCCAGTCCCAACCCCAACCCCAGCCCCTTCACCACTGACCCCAGTCCCAACCCCGACCCCAGCCCCTCCCCTCTGGACCCCAGTCCCAACCCCGACACCAGCCCCTCCCCCCGGACCCCAGTCCCAACCCCAACCCCAGCCCCTTCACCACTGACCCCAGTCCCAACCCAGACCCCAGCCCCTCCCCTCTGGACCCCAGTCCCAACCCCAACACCAGCCCCTCTCCCCGGACCCCAGTCCCAACCCCGACCCCAGCCCCTTCACCACTGACCCCAGTCCCAACCCAGACCCCAGCCCCTTCACCACTGACCCCAGTCCCAACCCAGACCCCAGCCCCCTTCACCACTGACCCCAGTCCCAACCCCGACCCCAGCCCCTCCCCTCTGGACCCCAGTTCCAACCCAGACCCCAGCCCCTTCACCACTGACCCCAGTCCCAACCCAGACCCCAGCCCCCTTCACCACTGACCCCAGTCCCAACCCAGACCCCAGCCCCCTTCACCACTGACCCCAGTCCCAACCCGGACCCCAGCCCCTCCCCTCTGGACCCCAGTCCCAACCCAGACACCAGCCCCTCCCCTCTGGACCCCAGTCCCAACCCCGACCCCAGCCCCTCCCCTATGGACCCCAATCCCAACCCCGACCCCAGCCCCTCCCCTATGGACCCCAGTCCCAACCCTGAGCCCAGCCCCCCTCTCCACTGGGTGCAAAGCCTTCTCCCAGGCCACACAGCAGAAGCACTCTGAGCCTTGTTAGGGTCCGAAAACGCCCACAGCCCGAGGAACGACTCCAAGAGACTTTCTCTCATGCAACCAGCAAAGGGTTAAAGATTTATTGATCCAACATGTTGGGGCTCTCTGAACATACCAGAACAGAGGAGCCTCGAGGAACTAAAGTATAGGGTTTATAAAGGCAAAAACCGCAAAATCGGGAGGGGGGAGAGAATACACGGTTGCTAAGCGGTTGCTAAAATCTTACAATCAGCAATTATGATCTTAAGACATAGACAAATCACATCTTCATTATTAGCCCAGGTAACCCAGGTGCAACCTTTCTACTTTTAAGCTTGAGCAATCATGCTAGGGGGTTTTTGTGCTCTGCCAAGGGTGATGTAGTGCACTGCTATTGTCCGACTATTTGAGATCATAGTTTCAGACCAGAGTCTCATGGTGGGGGGGGGGTGCTTTCCCAGAATAGAGTCTCAAGTGCTCCAAAATGGAGTCCCTACTGTCAAGGTGCTACTTCACTCTGTCTTATTTTCACAGCTGCACCAGGAAGGTTTAAACCTGTAAGCTTAAGCTTAACTTTTTACACCCGCACATATACAATTTTAACTCTTCACCTGCAGGAGTGGGCCTGAGATCAGTGCCCCGGGTTTGGTTTGGACTGTTAACTTACAGCCAGATTTTTAGAGAAGGGAGGGGTGTTGTTGCCAGGGAGATCCCAGCAAGAAGCTGTGGCTGGAGAGCCGTTGCGGGGGAGACTCCTGCCCTGGGCAGAGGTTTGCTGCTGTCCAGGGCTCAGAGATCTTGGGGACTCTGGCCAGGGGGTCTCTGATGCAATGGCTCACGGGTTTCTCAAGATTAGCTTTTTGGCCTGGGTTAGTCTCTATCCCTGGCACATAGGTAGACCATCTTTGTGCTAGCTGCTTTCTTTGTCTCTTTCTGCAAGATGCATGTATTTATTTGAAAGTCAGAGTTACAGAGAGAGGACAAGAGATTTTTCCATCCGCTGATTCACTCTCTGCATGTCTGCTTCATCTGGTCTCTCAAGTAGGTGGCAGGGGCCAAGTGCTTGGGCCATCTGCTGCTGCTTCCCCAGGCCATAGCAGAGAGCTGGATCAGAAGTGGAGCAGCAGTTCTCGAACCAGTGCCCATAGGAGATGCTGGCATCGCAGGCAGCAGCATCACCCACTGCACTACAACGCTGGCCCCGCAGCGATCTGCTTTCTAAACTGGAATTTGTAAGATACCAAAGATTTTAGCTTCCCTGTATCTTCCTG